>NW_028185816.1:2178002-2206250 GCF_003343005.1 Rhea americana
TTTTTAGGAAATTCACTTTTTTGAATTCATTTAGGAATGGACACACAGAATAAATGTTCAGTAGCTAGCACTATCAGAATGCAAGCCTTGCATGCTCTGTAACTGGTATCGCTTCCTTGCAGCATTTTTTTTTATTGTAGGGTCTTGTATACATTGCAATTTAAACAGCTTATTTTTATATGAACATACAATGAAATACATCTTATGACACTACTGAAGACTCTGGAAAACCTTACATACAGAGAAAACATAAACAATTTTCAATTGACACTATCCATTACAAATCAAACATTCTCTCAAAACAAAATCTATCTTGTCTAAGTAGACAGAAAGGTAAATCAAAATTTCTGTTCTTCTGGTAATAACCTTAGAGAAAATACTGCTTTTTAGAGCAGGGGAAATGTAAAGTTCTGGGTTTTAATTTTTCTAATTAAATCTGAGAATAATGGTGCTCACCTGTGGTTTGTAGGCTTTTCTTCCGTGTGCTCCTCAAAACACCCTGAAAAAAGCTCACAGAATTATGTAGCAGTTCCTCCAGATGTTGGAATAAAGCTCTGATATCCACAAACTGTGTCACGAGACTTCAGTGTGCTTTGCCTTTACCTCTCAGTGTTGTACTCTGCAGTTCTTGTCAAGGATCCTTGGCTGATTCACACATCAAAAACATTTAAAATAGCTGAAAGAATCAGAGGCCATGTGTATAAAGTGATCACATAACCCTGTTTGAGAAACTGTTCATCACTTAATGGTTCTCCACCTGAAGAAAAGCTATTCAAGAACTCTTAGGCTTTAGGTCAGTTTCCATTCTAACTGGAATGGAAGCATTTTCTTAAAAGTATCTTAGATGTATTTTCCCTTGCTTTGACTTCTAAAATCTATGGAAACCTTGTTAAATGTCCAAGATATGACAATATTTTTCATATGGTAGGATAGTTGAATTCCATTATGGTGACCATCTGCATTGTAAACAGCGAATGTTTCTAAACAAAACTGTATTAATGTATTCTGTAAATGCAAGCAGTTTTGCAAGCTTATTACCACTGACATGTAGGAATATGTCATAATGTGTCATATAGTTTGGTACAGTGCATCCGATCATGACTGTTTGGGGATGATGCGGAAGATGATTGTTGTAACTCCAGAACAGACTGTCAGAACAGTTTGTCCAGAGAGGAAGGGGGAAAAAATTCTTCTTTGGCTCTTCCAGCCACCGTTTGACACGTCATGAAAAGTAAACATGATTTCCTTCTTTAACAAAATATTGACTGTTTTTAAAACCTGTCATTGATTCCCAAACTGATGGTAAGAGATCTGTAGCTAATCCATAGAATCACATTATCTTTACAATGTTTTCAATTATAAATTTATTAAAGAGTGAAAAATATTCTGTGAAAAATATTGCCAAATATCTGTTTCAGAACTAAAGAGAAGCATGTCTTTTCGACATTTTAAAATCATCTTCCAACTCTAGAAAAGCCAGGAGTTTCACCAGTTAATTATGTGCTGCTACATTTTTGTTTCATTGTAAGTCATTTATAATGCAGACTAAATACAGAGTGCCTGACTTCCCTGCATCTTTCCTTATTTAATATGCATCTGTTGAATGCCCTCTCATTCAACCCTTTTCTAAGCTATATGGTCTTCATCATTACTGTCTCTCCTCATGAAGAAATCTTTTCCTACTTTTAATCATTTGTCTGTGGTTGCTGACCCTTTTTGTGAGAAAAGGTTGCATCAGTTTTCTTGAAGAAAAGATTTTGAAGGATATATCCCCCTCTAAGGTACCGAAAGTGCAGCATGCTACTACTAAACAAGAGAGCAGAGGTATCTCTAAAACAGAGCAGATTTCTACTTCTGAAGAATCCTTCTCAGTAGGAATTACACTGCTATTATTATTCTCCCTGACTGCTTAATTCAAAGAGCACAGTGATATGTGATATGTATTTGTCTTGCCTTGTCCTCAAGGACATACTAATGTGCTGCTGGGTAAAAAATACTTTCTTTAAAAGTACTGAAATGCTGGAAAACGTTTTTTTAGGATAGCTGCAACTTGAGAACATCTTTTTTTAGGAAAGAGAACAGTTCAGAAACTTCTTAACCGTTTAAGTGCAGTTAGTTTTGTATTTTAACCTCTTTCTAAAAATCACAGTATATGATTATATGAGAGCTGTGTATTTCTAATATATAGTATATTGTATAATTCTAATTACCACTTTTCTCTTTCTTATACTGTAGAGTAAGGTTTTGTTATAAATTTCAATTTTTTAAGAGCAATGCTTTACTTCTGTAACTTAAGCTAGCCTAGCTAGCTACAAAGCCTAGGTACTAGCCTTTGTATTATTTTTATCTTCTCTCTGATTTTAAATTTACTATGTCCTGCTGCCTTCTTGCCTGAGAAATACCTTCAGGGAATTCTGCAAACTTAACGCTGTCAAAAAAATTGCGCCTTTGTAGTCGCAGAAGAGTGCAAGTTCCTGTTTACTACCATATTACTACAGCAAGATCTAGACTTACTGAAAAAGTAACAATGTGTGCTTATCCCTTCATCCAAATTTTTGAATATGATACCCCTAGTCAGACAATATTTTAATAAATGTTTAATTCATTAGTTGATTTATCTGTACAGCCTCTCAGTTCCTTCCTTCTGCAGGTTTGCAGGAGTGGAAACTGGTCAGTACTTACTACCTTGTAATGTTTTACAGAGCTACTGGATTTTACAGCATTTCACATACAAAATTTCCACATTTTTCACATATGAATCATATGTAAAGAATTTAAAATAACAAAGCTTCCAGCAATCTCAAAATAAACAAATAAGCTCTACTTCTCTAAAACACTTCTAAAAATGCTTATCCAAAAAGCAATATAATTAAGGACTATAATAGCCTTCTTGCTAAGCTTCAGTAAGGCTACACAATGAATCTCAGTTAATAGAAGTGTGAATTTGGACCCTGAAGAAATAAATGATTCATATTCAAATACTGAGGATGAGATTCATCTCTGTTTAGTGTAGACGTCTGCATGTGAACTGAACATGGATACTTAGACGATGAAGAGAAATGGGTACTTACAGGGGCAACGTACTTGACTTATTTGTGTTAGTTGTCTGCATAAGAATACCTGTCTCACTTCTAGCTCAGTGAAGGGGTGGGTTGACTAACATCTAATGAAGAGTGATGCATACCACAAAAAATTGCTATAATGACTGCAGGCTAATTATTAGTCCTGAATAATATAATATTGATAGAGTCTCACATATGTTCCTAAAATCATGTCTCATAATATTTTTGAATTTTATGTTCCTCTGATTTCAGACAGATTGGATTGCTGACTATTGTGTGCAATGTTGAAAATGAACATGTTATAAAAATATTTTTCGGTTGAAACATGACAATGGTACAAGAATATGGGTAGAATAATCTGGTAATTTTACCATACGGCAGATTTTGTAAGCCTATGCCTTAATATGATGTTCGGATCTGACATTTGAATGTTAAAGTTCCATACTTTAAAAAGAGACAAAATGGCATTAAATAAAGATTTTACATCTTTAGTGAGCATTAAGATGCATAAATAGTAACTTTGCATATCCAAATGTGAACTGTGCTGACAATCCTTTTTATAAGAATGTGAGCCTTTTCAATCAGTTGTCCTATGTAAAACAAATGCAATATGACACAGTGAGCAAACAAAAGCTTCTCACTTTACTAAATATAAGATACTAAAAGAGTTACCTGCAGCTTTGTTCATCTTTTAGGAAAGCTTTGCTTTCTATTTGCTGCTGCTGAATTTGATGTTGGTTGTAGTAATGCTAAATATTGAAGAGTGGTACTGAACTTCAGAAGTTTGGTTACAATTGATGTTTTCCTTTCAAATCTAATATTCATTGTATTAACCTAGCATTTTGGAAAGTGGGCATTTTTCACTGGAAAACCACTTGCCAGAGGTAATTTACACTGGAGAATAGCTTTGAATATAAAAGCTTTAGGAAGGGGTATTACCAACTAAGAATTCTGCGCTCAGAGAGACCTTAATGGAAATAGCTGTTTTGATTGTCTTAACTTCTGTTAGCCTTTAGCTGGATTCTGTGTCAGTTGCCTGGTGTATTGATGGAGTTTTATACTCAGTTCTCCCACATTTCCAAATCACGAAGAAAGCTATCTGATTAAAGAGTAATTATGTGGCTGTGCATGTTCAGTCATCTGATGACTTTGAACAAAAGTAGTCAGTTATGTTGCAGTGTGTGATAGCTTTTTAGGTGTCATGTGAAGGCTGACAGAGATCACATTTCTATGTTTTGCTGCGCAGTCCAGACCACAGCCTCTGGAGGTAATGGATCTCTGCAGAACTTCACTGGAGCAGATCACCAAACAGTGCAGGATTTCAAGAGCTGATGCACTTTTATTGCTACAATATTCTTGTCATGAAGGTGATGGGTTTTGTATTGTGGTTTCATATATCAGTGTGGTTTTATGTCTAAAAGCCAAGTCCTGCTGGTAAGCTGGATAGTTTTTTTTTTTTTTTTTTTTTTTTTTTTTTTTTTTTTTTTTTTTTTTTTTTTTTTTTTTTTTTNTTTTTTTTTTTTTTTTTTTTTTTTTTTTTTTGAAATAGAGGCTTTGCTTTTGTTCTTAGAGATGAGTTGTTTCTAAGTAACAGGCTTGTGAGTGTATATTTTCATATATGCCATAGAGGAAAGGCTAGATGCCCACATATGCAGAACAGCTGGAGTCCAACACTAGCAACTTGAGGGAGGTTCTGCAGTTACTGAGGACTTCAGGTATGAAAAACTCCTGTGAAAAGAATAATAAAAATATATCACACCATGGCTCAATTAAATAGGGACGTGGGTTTGACACCTAGAACCAGCTACAACCATTGGAAATAGCAGATTGGTCCTGCTGTTGGCAAAGCAACGTTTTGCTATGCAGGTAGTTTATGAGCACTGTGAGGTGGGACCTATCACTTCCTCTATGGCTTTACAGCATCTAGCACAATGGGGCCAACCCTGACTGTGTCTTTTAATCTATTACGACAGGCACGTTTCGCTACAGTGCTTGAAGGTTGCAACCTAAAACCCTCTCTTAGAGCCAGCCACCACATGTGCCAGCTGGTTTATCAGTAAGGCCTGGCCTTGGCTCATCTCTTTGCCTGTTTCACGTGTTTCTTCATGTACTGTCCAACAGGGTGTGTGAAGCACAGCAGAGGATGAGAAGATCTGAAGGACCTAGCTTCTGTTGTTGCCTCTCTGCTCCTAGACCTGTTAGGCAAGCTGCAAGTGCTTGCTATATGGAGTGTCCCAGAGCACATTGTAGCCCCAGTATAGCATATAAAATCCAGCAAGATCCAGCCAACTGGATGAAGTTGCTTAGGAAGTCTATTTATTACTCTAAAGAATCACATAGTTCTTTACCCTCTTTTATAAAAAAGAATACAATAGAAGACTGAGATTTTTATATCCCATCTTCACTGAAGCAAATGTATACAGACAAGTTATAAAATACTGGAATGTGGTTTATATTAGATGCATATGTGCCACAGTCATTTATGTATGCCAATAATTTATTCATTGTTTAGTGAAGCAGGGGACATCTTTAACCCCCCTCTTAAAACCATAGTAGTTCAATTCCGTACTTACTATTGATGAGGTTGCCCCACAGTGCCCTTCTGACATCTGTGTGAATTACATTTGCCTGAATGCTCCAGCATGATTTGGGTGCAACACCAAGGTCACAGCATTGCACTGCATCAAGTAATCACAATCTGATGTGACCAATTTACAGGAGGAGCTAGGTATTTTGGAATTCTGTGGTTTCCCTAGAAAGTCATTACCTCAAGCGTCGACAAGCAAGGCCACAAGTACCACAGACAAGGGCCAGATTTTGAATGGTGCGCAGCAGGCCAGGAGTCATGGCAATTTAAGGGGCATCTGCAGCAGCTGTTGTTTCACAGTTCCTTGATCCCACTGAGGTCCAAGTTTAGCTACCATTACCAGAAGTCCTGGTCTTGTGTGTGGGCAAGATACGCCTGACCAGCTGATTGGCAGCCTCTTGCCTCTTAAAGAGTCAGTGTCTTGTAGTCCTGTGGTATTCCTACAAGATGAAAAATAAAATCTGGCACACCATTCCTGAAAAGATCACTAACCTTTGATTTAAATCAGATGCTTCATTAATGACTTCTGATTTCAGAGGCTTCCTATTTTGATGCATAGTCTTTGACACTGTTAGCATGGATTTCCAGATGCACTAACCACTTAGGCCTCCACTTTATCCTGAAAGGTAGAGTTATTTTTATTGCCATATCTGTGCGTCATTTACCGAAAAGTAAAGGAGTAGAGCCATTATGGGCCACATTCTCAATGTGCCAGACCCCAGGCTTTTTAGAAGGAGCTTGGGAAGGACACATGGTTCTTTCACTCAACGCAGGACATTAACTGTAGTAGTGAAATATCTAAGTAAACAGTTTTAAGTGAAGCATAACAAGATGGAGGCTCAGAATTTGGACCCAAAGATTTAGAAATACTTAAAGATTAGTTTCCCTTTCGAATTCCTCTTTTTTAAAAAATAATTTTTGATGGAGAAATCTTTTTATTTTTTCTGAACAGTATGGTAAGGTGAAGTCTGTAAAGGTCCCTATTTTTTTGTGTTAAATGTGTATGTGCACGTTAGAAGTTTTTAGTGGTGCTGAGTATTTTATGTCATGCTGTCTATGAAATGAGACATAAAGACTTTTAAAAGCTGTTGTTTTTCTTGACTTCACCTTCATTAATCTTATTTAGTTTCTGGATGGGGCTATTTTGTGAGCTCCACTGATGGGTAATGTTTTCTTTTCCAAAGTTCATGATTCTTCAATTCAAATCACTAATTTTCACTGCTACACTCCAGTGGTTTAGTGCTTCCCAGGCCTCAAAGAATGAGTTTAATTAGCAGTGCTAAATAAATTCTGAGGCATGATTCATCTTTCTTGACATTGGGATCTAAGTAACAAAAATGCAATTTTAAGATGTGCTTAAAAGCCTTGTGAGAATGGTTTTTTTTTTGTTAATTGGTAAAAGATTCAGATGTGAATTCAGAAAAAAACATTTTACTTGACTGGCTGCTTTTAATTTAGCTAAGAGATATGGGATTCAGTCATGTTTCCTTGAAGTCAGTAGTATTTTGTTTTCAAAATAGTAACCTATGAACAATACTTGGCACATACATTCCAAACTAAAATAGTACACTAGAGCTTCCTTAGATTGAGAAATTGATTTGGTAAAATTCAGAACTATCTCAGATTTAAAGTTATTTAATTTTGCTCAGAGGCTTTTTATATTTTGAACGAAACAAATACAAATTCATTAAAGAGAAAGTGTCATTCTCCAATCATCCTGAATGGCTGCAGAGCAAAGCTCCAAATTTTGTCCTTTTCTCTGAACCAAGAGGGTATATTTCTAAGACTTGGTGTCATGAGGGGAAACAGGGAGATTACAGAAAGAGAAAGAAGGAGTAAGCCCAGGGAAATAGATTTTAAATTTAAAACTTTATGTTTTAGCATGCCCCAGTAGGTACTACTAGCAGTAGGTTACAGAGAACCTGGCATTATGCCATTGTGTGTCACCTTCCGTGCAGAAGTTTCAGAGTATTTTACACACATCCATTAATGGATGACAACTCTGCCTCATGACAACTCTGGGAAGAATTAAATGTAATTTTCCACAATTTACAAGAAGGGTTCAAAACAGTTAGTAACTCGCCCAAGAACAGCTGTGACTAAACGAAGCCAAACTGCCTGACTCAGAATCCCAAGTTTAATTCTGAGACCACTTCCTCTCCTCTAGTACATGCAGCACTGTGAATAAAAAATATGGGTTGTTTAGCACCTTTCTCATCTAGGCACAAAGAAATTAAGGACAAATTGTGGCTGTAGCTAGTTTCCTGGCTTTTGTCAGATTCAGACAGATCCCAAATGTTATTTTAATGTAACCTTAAAAGAAACCCCTTGCTATTAATTTTGTATTTATTGCTGTTACACTGACCCTAATGAATTTTTTAAAATGAATTTGACAGATGTCACAAATATTTTCAATGCAGTTTAACATCATTAAATATAACCTTTCTTAGAAAAAAAAATTCTGTGAAGTGAATGTAGGGTAAGTGCAAATGCTGGATTCTGTAAAGTCAAGGGTGTTGCATATTAATTAAAGCACAGAATAGATCTTAGGGAATAATGTTTATGGAGCAGCATGACTAGGTTCTCCCACCCATGTCTCCTAAATATGTCTCCCCTAGAATGACCAGCTCTCTTCATAGGGAATCTGTTTATGAATTTAGCCCTCAGGTATTAGATGTAGTTGATCATACTTTCAGAGGCAGATTCGTTGACCTTAGCAGCTTTTTTCCAGATTCATTTTTTATTATGTTTGTTATTATTTTTATTATGTTTTTATTATGTTGTTCTGATGTGATAGCCAAGAAGGCTAAATGAACAGTATTTCATACCTGGTGGCCCTAGTTTTACTTGGAAGAAGGGCAAAGAATAAATTATAATTCTTTACATTGTATGTGAGATGTATGAAGCAGTGTAAATACATAAGAATAATCCAAGCCATCAGAAATGTAAAATTAATTATTTGAGGACTGGATTCTGCTGGATTCAGATACTTTATAAATTTTAGAGTTTATATACCATTAGGGTCACTAGCTGGGATATAAATAAAGCAAGCTTTTTCTAAGGTTTATAAGAGTATGCTTAGTACTCTCCTACTGCCTTAATTTATTATTGTTACACAACCTATGAAATGTGTTGGTCACAGAGCTGATGGCAATAACTTCAGATCATGAATGAGAGCATCTGGGTTGCTATTTACCTTTGTTTCACAAAGTCAGCTTTTTATCTTTGCATCATTTAACATCAGAAATATGGCTGCGTTAGACAGGCATACAGAGCCTTCTGTGGAAAAGAGTATTTGCTTTCTGTAACTGTTGGTTTCTTCTGAAAAAAAAAAAAAATGTTTGCTTTCCCACTACTGTATTGTAAGAATACAAATCAAGTTAATGCCAATAAAAATAAGCAGCAGCATCCCTATATAAAAGAAACAAGGGGCTGGCTCTCAGAAATTCTTTATTTTAGGCTGGCTGTATCATGCCATGGGTAAAATGCAGACTGAGGCAGTAAGCTTGCGTAGCACTCAAATCTCACTAAACCCCCCCCTTTTTTTTAGACTTTATTAGTGCATGTAAATTTTACTTGCTTTTAGTTGCCGATGAATTTCTCTGTGCCTAACATTGATGCCTTTAAGTTTCAGCTTCCATATCTGTAAAACAATAGGGATATGATAAAACTTTTTCAAATATTTGTCAATTGCCATGACTTTTCCCCAGGCTGAAAACCACTATATTGAGTCTCGGTATCTTTCACCACAATGGGAATCCATTATAGACAGTAATTGAATGTTAACACTGAAGAAACTGTACCCTGTCTTCTGTGCTTCGTTTCCAGAATATTTGAGGCTACTAAAGGAGTAGCTTGGTGTAATTTAATTGTTTTTTTTTTTTTGGGGGGGGGGGATCAGACTGGATAATGACAGTACCTACTTCAGGACTCCAACTCTGTACTCCAGGAAGTTTTTACCAGAAAAAAAAAAAAGAACCTTAGCATATGTGGTGGTCAGGGACTCTGCATCAAGGCACTGCTGCTTTGTGATGTCCAAATCACAATCACTCTTTTGTTGTAGCTTGGCCAAATATAACATCCCAGCTCAGCGTTTGTTTGAGAACGCTCTTGAAACTTGTTCTGAGTTGATGGGTTGGTGTAGGTGAAGGTATGGTGTAGATTCTTACCATACCTCATTTTCTGTTTTCCTGTCACTATTGTGCCAGCTCTGCTGAATTTATAATAAATATTATTTACAATGGGTCCTCTTCCTTGTCTCTAATGTATTCATGGGAGACAAATTGAACTGCTTGAGTTCTGCTTCTACTGCTCTGTGCCTCTAGGCCTCTTGGTACAGCACATATATACTAAGCACCACACTAAGGACTGGCCAGCTCCAAGGGGATCTCCAGACCTCTTGCTACAGCACTCACGTATTAAGCACCACACTATGGACTGGCCGGTTCCAAGGGAATGATCTGAGAATAAAAAGGGTATAAAGAGGAATATTTTTGAAAGAGACAAAGTGTTTTTTCATGAAGTGAGAAATAAAACTCTCTTTCTCATACTTCCAGAATAGTCTTGTCTCCTATGGCCAGCACTGGCAACCGAAATGGCTCCCTTCCTCCCCTTTGGCTATAAGAGGTTTACAGCCAGAGAACACAGGGGCTGGAGATTTAGAGCTTTTGGTCATAAGGAGACAAATAGGGAGCATAGTCTACCTTTGGTCTCTTAAACTAGGTTTGGATTTGGGCTGTTTGTCAAGCTGAACAGAGGTCTCAGACTAGATCGCTCAAAGGACATGGCAGATGCAAATGCTATAAACAAATGGGAGGTTCCTGATGGCGTAATTAAGAGAGAGAGAGAACCAAGTTTTTCTTTTAGGGTTTGAAAGGTTAAAGACAAGACTAAATAATGTCTAGGGTTGTGAAGGACTGCCTCTGACCTTGTGCCCACTAATTGTGTGGTGCTGTATGCTGCCCTACTGCTGTGGCTGTTCAGGTACTGTCCATGTGGGTGGCTCTTCACAGGTGATCAGTCCAAAGCACTACTTTGCAGGGAAAGTCTTCAGAAATGCAGAGGGAGGAGGGGGTCTAGTGTGGACTGGAGCTTCTCATTCTATGGCTTCTTACACCGGAGTTTGTTAATTGTTCTGTGCTGATTTCAAACCAAACAAAAAGGAGTTGATTCATCGTTACTTGTTTATGTATCTCGAATACTTTTTGAAGAGCTGATTTACAGAGGTGTCGGCCTGACGTTGCTAATTTATTGTGTGAAGGTTTTGATTAAAATGCCAAGGAATTTGGTTAGAAAGCTACTCTTTCTCTCATGCATACCTTCTCTCTGTCTGGTCATGGTTTGTTTATTTTTCACTGTTCTTTTGAGTTTTCAGGTCATGCCACAGGCTGAGGCTACCTTTCTGGAGCTTAGATGTTGAAAAGCTCTTGATAAATGATGTGAGAGGAACTCTACAAATATTTTCAAGTCTCCTGAATGGTAGATGGTTCTGAACAAGGTTTAACATTAAAGATGATAGATAGTGTTAAGTCTAGAGTTTGTTCTCCCCAAGCAGAGTGTATATAGCCTGTGATAGACAGGTGTCATTGTTTTACCATGCTTGATGTGATGTGGGGATAACTGAAATACCTCTGTAACATGCTACTGATAAGACTGTATATAGTGTATAAATCTTTATGTATTTATGTATGGCTTTAACCTCTTTTAAAATGTCAGTATCTCTTGACAATATTCTGTATGGTTTTCATTCACAGACTGTAAATGGTTACAGTTGCAACTTCTTTTCTTAGCTGAGATTTTTTTTTCTCTTTTCCTTAGCTGTCACAGTACATTGCACTTGGGTGGCTTATAATAAATATTTATTATTTATATTATTTATAAATATTTTTCTGACTACTGAATTCATATTCTTTTATATGTTAAGGATCTTGCTGTCATTATTGATTCTGGACAGGCTCAGAGTTTATATTCATGGTCAGTGCATACCTTTTCCACCCAGGATACATTTATTTCTCATAGTTTTGCTTGAGCAGTTATTAAAAGGAAGATTTTACTCAGCTGATGAGTGGGCGGTTCTAACTTTTTGTTTCATTTGTGCATTATGTTTTTATTTCTTCTGCTGAATGTTAAAACTGGAGTTGCATGGAAGTTCACCAGGGTTCTCTCTGTCTTCTGCTGGACGATTAAGCTCCTGATAAACTCAGGTAATGTATTTCTAATTTGAATCCTTGCTCATTTATTTTACCGTTGAAAGGAAGAAATCACAAGAGAGACTGAGATTCATGCCATTTGTCTTCTAAGATTTCCTCAGCCAAGGAGGCCCTGGCCATCATATATGGGTCAAGAGTTTTTCCAAACCTAGTGACCTCAGTTAATTCCAACAAATTCCAGTCTAAAGTCTGGCCATAATGCCTATGCTGATTCCCCATGATACCATGATGGGCACCCTCTTTTTCCCTAATGATAATATCTCTAACAAGTGGAATCTAAGCAAAGGTTGTTTTATTAGTTTGCAACTTAATCCCAGCTAATTTGTGTGTTTCTGCTTGTGATAGTGGAGAAGTTTGGCTAATAGTGTTGTGAATACTGTATTCTGAAAACTTTGTTTCATCCTTTTTATGATCATATGACAACAAATGGGCAAGCAAAGATGATTGTACACAAATGTAATTTAAGCCTTTCCCTCAAGCCTATTTAAAAAATCCTGCTAGTCATGTAATCAATTCCTATTTTAAGCAGATGAAATGTTTATAGCATTAAATTAATGATGACATTAATTTAGTGATGTTAAATTGGTGATCAGAGCTTCAAAGTTTTAAATTCTTTCCCAGTCAGATCTAAAATGCAGCTGTGGATTTCTCACAGTGAGGACTGAACAAACAGAAAGGTCCTAGTGAAAACAATAATCATGGTGTAATGCTGTATATCTTGCTATTTTGCATAGTAGCTTTTGTAAATATCTAAGGATTTTGTCTACAGTTTATAAATAACCTTTGTACAATAACAGCTGCAGCAGAGCAGCTCAGATTATGCGACTGCTTTTAAGAGCCTGCACTATACTAGCCCGGTTGTAATCAGGTTGAAAATTTGTTACCTGGGAGTTGAGAAATGAGCCTGAAAGAGGCAGGAAATTGCTTTATAGGGGTAACTGAAATCCAAATAGTCAGGAAAAAAAGTTGTAGTGTGCAGGAGTTCTGCCTGAGAAAGGACTGTGGTATCGAACCTTACATTGGCAGTGATGCTAACTAAACTCGGCAGCAGCGGGGTCTGCAGTTCATCAGTTCTGACATCCAGTAGGTGTCATTGCAGCCAACTGGGATTATCAGTCACAGAAGGCAAGGATGATTTGTCAGGGTGCAGAGTGGGAGAGAGGGAAACCCAAATCGAAATAACATGATTTCAAAACTGTAAATCTGCGAGCACTTTAGGAAAAGGATGTCTCCACTTATATTTAGATTTCTCTAAATATGAAAATTGTGATTTCTCATAACAAGCCTCATGCTTTTGGAGACATCTGTGTTTAGCTTACTGTAGATTAAAAAAAGAAGTAAAATTAATACATTTTCAGTCCCTCCCTAAAATTTGGCTAGACTGAGCAGGAACATGCCTTGTGCGTAAAGAAAAGGCACAGTCTACATAAATTGGAGCTTTGATGAGTTATTACCAGGAAGATTATTTTAGTCTTTAGTGGTTGCTCTACAAGTCACAAATGTTGTCTCTTGGTAATAATAGTTTGTAGTAGATCATAAAGTTAGAATGCAGTGCTAGACTTAGAATCACGCTTTTATCTTAAAAGGACTTTTGTCTTATAACTTGGTGTAATATAGAAGTCAATAGGACTACGCACAAATGTAAGAATCATTCACATAAATCAGAAAGTGCAAATTTAGTCTGTCTTTGTATGTGATGCTGGTGACAATGACATAAAACAATGTTTAAATAAAAATGTTTGACACTGAAGTTAAACATTGCACAAGAGAATTTCTAGTATGCAATATTTTTTTCTCTTAGGACCACTTCTGAGTTCACAAGATGATCTCTGTGATGTTTCTGAATTAATCACAGTAGCAGTTACTACATTGTGGGTAGAGCTTTGGCATATTCCTTTTGAGAATTAAACATATTCAGAAGTTGTCATTTTTTTGGAAATCAGGAAGCCATTCATACAGATGAATTAAGCGTATTTTAAAATACAAATTAGTCTTAGGTGGACAATTTTTATCCATTCAGGACTACCTGGGTTGACTTCAAAGAGTCAGCTTCTATATATATTATTCAAAGGATTGTGCGATTAGGATTCAAATTAGATGTTTGGGAATGCAATATATTGGACATCCTCAGCCCTCCACACTATGTTTGGACTAAGAATAAAGAGTGTAGATGCTTTTAAAGCACATTTTGGATTGATCTTCTCAACACTTGTACAGCTCCTGACTATAAACTGTTTAGACGGCCTTTCGGAAGTTATTTACAAATAATAGAGAGTAGAGCAGGAAGAGCCATACATGACCACAGCAGATGCGTTACTCATGTTAATATTTACTAAACAATGCTAGCTGAAACAGAGAGATTGTGAGCTTAATTTAGAAAGATATTTGGCCTGTAGCACACCGTGTCCAGTACCTCCAGTAGAGCACAGAAACATGGCATGGAAGATAACAGCTCCTTGCAGTCTCCCCAGAAAATGCTACAACTACACAGGCAAATAGTACTGTTTCTGTGGAAACAAAAGATGTACTCTGAAATAAAATTCCTGTGAGATAAAAAGAACAAAGATAATCAAAAATATACCTAGAAAGTGTTGGGCCAAGTCCACAACAATGTAAGTAAACAGAACTTTATAAACAAGGGAAGCTGTTTATCAGTGGAGAGATTTTCAAAACTGGCATAAATGCAGTCAGCTCTTGCTGTAATGATACAAAGTCCTTTCTATGCAATACTGTCTTCTTCAAATGAGCTGAGAATATAATCAAACAGGCTGATTTGAAAACACATCTTTTTCAGTTAAGTATCTTATTACAGTTCTTATAATTGGCACTTCTTCTAGTTGCTTTCAATCTACTGGTTTCAAATAGATGCTTTTAGTCAAAACAACCTTTACTTACATACTGCTACAGACTGAAACTACTGTAACTAAATAATTTCCTTTGGACTTGGAGCTGGTGCAGTTTTGCTGAAGTATGCTTGTTGATGATACATAACCGGCAATTCCAGCAATGATATGATAGACGATCAGAGCTTTCTGATCTTCCAGGAAGCAACTACTAACTATAGTATATTTGTGAGCTTACTTCCTCTGTGCTGCACTGTAGAGCCATTGGTGCCTGCCACAGTGGATTAAAATGTTGCTCCAATTTAAATCACTTTTCTATGCCAGTATTTCCTTTGCAAAATTGTTGTATTCCTTTTCTCCTCTTTGTAATTCCTTCCAAGGACAGTAGTAGGAAGATAATGTGATAGGTGATTCTCTTAGTGAGGAATGCGTAGTGTTGTAGAGCTGTATGCAGCTTATTTCTAAACAGTTAATGAGCTTGATTTATCACACTGTTAGGTTTTGTGCTGGCAGGGTACCTGTGGCGGGTCAGGGGATCAGGCCTCTCTATTCATGTTGAAAGTCTAAAGTTTACTAACATCCTTCTTGTACAAATACGAACTGTTTGATATTAGCATAGGTAATAGATTCAGGATTCATATTGTTATACTGTTTCTAATTGCATACAGACAGTTATGCTAAGACTAAAGAATAAAACGCTTTAACAGTCAAAATAAACATGTAAATATAAAACAAATAAAACAGCAAACAAATGTGTTATGAAAAGAAGCACTAATTTCCATATAAGAGAATCATATTTATAGAGACAAATGATTCTCTGGGATTTATCACTGTAATAAACCCTTTACTAATATATTGCAGACTTGATTTTTCTGTTTAATTTTGTTTTAAACTCCCTTTTCCAAGCTTCAAATAATGTTTTGAGATAGCTTGTTTTTTAATGTTTTATTGTGGTAGTTAAAACTAGTTCTGATCCCTTAGTGCGATGTGAAGAGAAAGTTGTATAAATTTTTTTAGAACTGGCATTTTAGTAAGTTGCATGTAGCTTTTATATCATTTCTATTTAATGGATAACATGATTAGATGTTTAAGAAAATCTCTTCACTGAAATAACAGATACTTTAGTTATTATTGGTTGGACTGGAAATCTTTCATGTGCTGCTTACCCAGGTCAGCTTTCTCTCTGTGTTGATCAATAGTCCACCTCTTAAAACTGGTCTGATAACTGTAATCCTGCTTTTAACTTAGATAACTCCTTTAAGCTCAAGAGATAAAGATAGTGGAGAATCTCCTTATATACTGCAAAGATTATTCACAAGATTAAGTTGGCCCTGTAACCTCTTTTTACACCCTGGGCTTAAAAAGTTTAATATTCCCCTGTAAAAATCTAGATGAGTGAGTGAAGAAGTCGTTCTAACATGTATTTGTTGAATGATAGATGTTAGGAGACAGAGTTAAAGCCAATGAGTTAAAGCCAGTAAAGTTTTCATAACCATATTGCTTTTGTAACAACTTTTGTTTAATTGTCAAAAACTATTTTAAACCTCTATTCAGTGAGGATGCATGCCTTGAAATACCTATATACTCCTTTCCCCTGTGTGTTACTTTACCATGTAATAAATACGTTTGTTATTCTGGTATCTATTTAGAGCAGTTGGTATTAGAGAACAAAATTGATCTGGAAGCTAAAACTAACTTTGATGCATGCCCTATTGTTTATGTCTTTTATTTCAGTATGTTTGTTGTGGGCTAAATCCTTTGCTGGTAAAAATTAGGCGTATCGTATTTTCTTCAGCCTCTGTTGAGAAACAGCCACTTATGAAGCAGGAAGTTGCGATTATTGTGCAGAGCACAATGTGCAATAAAGCAGAATAGGTTCAATAAATGTCAAGATTTTTTTGCCTAATTTGGTAGGCAGAATAGTATTATTTAGAATTTGGAACTACTTTTTCTATAAAGATCCTTAATGAGCCTAACAGCCGAGCTTAATATAGCATCTCTAAGATGGCACAGCTACCTCCACACTGTATCTGATGAAGTAGGGCTTCAACCTAGAGTTAGTGGAAAAGAGTGTAATTTATTATATCATCAGTAGAATTCCTTAAGTTCCTTGGATACTTATCACATACCATCAGAATAAAAGTACAAGTGTATAGGAAAAGAAGAAAAGAATCATGTATTGTGTCCATTTGTATATGTATTAAATTAAGTATACCATAGGTACTTTACATTAGCATATTCATATATCCTACCATACTTTTCAGTAAGTTCGGTTTTTAAAATGTATTGGCAATTGGACAGTATTTGTCATTAGTCTATGAAAGAAACATTTCAAAAAGAAGGCACATGTAAACAAATTTTGCAACTCATCTGTGTTTGAATGCCATATAAAATTAACCTTTTTCTCCTCTTAATGGCGTGTTAAATGTTGGAATTACCAGCTTTCTGAAAACGTGAAGTAGGTGAGAGGTAGATGTGAGCAGTAGCACTGTAGATGTGCTAGATGTTGAGAGGTAGATGTGTTTCTGGATACTGAAGTTTGCACTGAAACTGGAGACTAGAGTAAGAAGAGAAAGACGGAGCCTTCTGGAATCATAGTCTTGTTGCTCTCCATATAGCTGAAGATTTTCTATCTGCTTTCTTTCATCTTCCCTTCTTGTCCACATTATGCTCTGAATTTTAGGGATTTTTAAGGAGCAGGTTGGAGTAAGAAGTTATTGTTAAAACCTATAACTTTGAACACATAGCCAAGTTAGAAAACCCCTCAGATCTGTTTGCATTCATTTTCTGTTCTCTCTCTGCATGCTACTGATGTGAAATAGTATTTGGTAGCAAACAAATAATCCAAATTCTGACATAATCCAGAAAAGAAATGTGATAGAGATCATTCAGAGAAATTAAAGCTCTGCTAATATGGCTGTCTGCTCAGTACTTCTAAAAAGCTATACCTGAGTGCATACAAAGAAATCAGCATGAAGACCATCTTTCTGTAATTCCTCATTTCTGGGAATGCTGATATTTTTTAAAAAAAATGCACATACACAAATCTCTCTTAGGGGGCTGTAACTGCCTTAAAGGTATGTCAGCCTGAACTTAGGAAGACTGAAATATTGCAAAGATATGAGTTGACGTTTTAGGTGTATAGGAACATCCACCCAGTAGACATTTCCTCAGATTAATTTGGTGACTTTTTCCTTTTGTTGTATTCAGTTGCCCAATAAACCTATATGATCATTTTATAGATGATAGTGTAGTATAAACTTACACAAAGCAAGGTTTTTCAGCTTTCCAAAATAAGGAGATGTGTTTATTTGCTTTTTAAAATCCATTTATAAATGCCTATTAAAAAAAAAAAAATTGTCCCAGAGTGTTCTGCAAGTTTCAGTCTTGCAGAATGCTGTGTCTTTGCCTCTCCAGCTCTGATCTGTAGACCAAACACTTGTGTGCTAAGCACAATGAGCTTTCAGCGAATGCTGGTCAAAAAACAAAGGGGGAAAACAGAAGGAAAAAAACTATATTTTCAGGGAATTGTTTGTCTGACCTTGGTGGAAATTACTACTTCCAGAAGCAAAACATTTCATTCTTTGATTCTTGTCCTTCACCTTGGAGATTATTATTATTTGCACATATTAGCCTTTGTTAGTTCATTCATGTATGCATGGGATATAGCTCTTTTTCGTTAGAATATTGAAATAATACTATTTCTTTTTAGCAGAGGAAGTGTAATTTTTTGCATTCCCTATAACCAGGGGGTTTGGTGACAAAGTAATTTTATGTTAAGTTACATTTTTAAATCCAAAGTGTCTAATAAGATAGATTATGCAGATATCATCAATAATCATTGTTTTTTGTGTGTGGACATTGCACATTCTCATGAAAAGGCTGCCATGACTTTTGCCATGGAAATTCTAACTTAGACTGGATGGTTCCTCTAAGGTAGGGATTTAGTATGGTTTTGGAGTGTAAAATTTAGCACGCATGTTATAATTTATTTAACTGTTGTAAAAGACATTCAACTTTGTGAATTCTAAGTGCTTAAATTCCTGAGTTCCTGAGATCATTGCTGATACCAGGTGAAGTAGTTAAGCCTGGAGCAAGGCATGAATAAGAGACCAGAATTTAGCCTTTTGACAGGGGAAAGGAATACCATGTAGAACATACCTACCCTGGAAGGACAATGTGAACGGTATAATAAGCACAACTGCTAAAGTAGTGCATGCATAGCTGTAATCTGTTGGTAGAAGACTCACCAAAAGCTGAGAATTTGAACACTTCTCTGATTTAATGAGAGCAGTAGAGGAACTCAGCTCATCATGAACATCTGCCTGTTTGCACTTGCTGTCCCTGAGACTCTCTCCGTTTACAGTACTCTGTGGCAAGCTCTCCTGTTGTCTGGATTTTCTTGTGTTGAGGGAATAAGGGTAAAATTATACGTATTTCTCAGTTTGTGGTGGATGGTGGGGTCCTTCTCCTTGTCTATAGGCTGTTGTCGTTATTGGTTTTTAATTTAAGGAAGGCCTTTTTCACCCTCCTAAAATTCTGGATGGTTTTCAGGGGTGAAGATGAACAAAGAATTGTTCCTACTGCATTAGAAGTTTTTTTTTTCCTCCCAAGTATCTCAAAGACAGCAGACAAAATACAGCAGTTCTCTCTGAAGAAACAAATGCTGACTCTCAGCAGTGCACGAAGTAGGCTGCATCAATCAGGAGACCAGGAGCACTAACATGAGGCTTACACAGACAACCACACATGCTTACACACATACTCTCTGTTTACCCTCCCATCTGCCCACTCATATAACGCAAAGATTTTCTGGAAAGCATTTGTATACACCATTCATTTATCTGTACAGAGTATAGTAGTTCTGCAAAGAGATTTGATTTTGTGAATTGTAAGTGCTTAAATTCGTACAAATTTAATTAAAAAAAATTTTTTTTTTTAGCAGGGATGTAGCCTCACTCTGGGTACAGAGTATTGCTCAACAAAGTGAAATTATTTTTGGAAATAATGAGGGCTTTGGTTTTGTAGAGATATAGGATTTACTTTAGTGTCATATATGAGTGTGGCTATCAGAAAAGATAAGGGGAAATCATTGCAACATCTTTTTTCCTTTTACAAAGTACAATTAAGAGTAATGTTATTTGTAATTGTTTTAGACTGAGATTTTTCAAAGCTGCTCAACTTTGGCTTTCTATTTACCACAGCAGCATCTTCCCCTGAGAAACACAACTGAATCTTAGTATAGTACTATGGCAGTGTAAAGTGATTAGAAAATCTCTGCAGCTGGTAGAAAAGGGAGCAGACACTCCCTAAAAATCTCCCTTCTGTGGTTTTATTAATGGACATGCTCAATAAATGACCTCATCACATAGTGCATATTGGGAGTGAGGGGATTTACTGGGAACTACAGGTGTTCCTAGTGGCCCATAGACAGTCTGGGGAGACAGCAATGATTTAAGCATTTAGGATTCTTAAAATTGTACCAAGCACTGTTCTGGGTGACAGAACAGCCCACAGTCAAGGAGCAGAAAAGTGACTTACATGTGTTATTCATGTGAACACAGTCAGTATTGCTTTTTGGAGTTTTATAGGAGCAGAATTAGGCTAATACTAAATCCTGAGTCTCCTTGTCCTCACAGGAGGGTCTCAACTGTGTCTGTAACCCCAGGATAGGAACCAGGCCTTTCTGCATGAGTTGTCAGGGATAGCTGAGTGAGAACTGCAGGGTGAGATACAATTGTAGATAAACAGCACTATTATTCACATTTTTAATGAGCTGTCTATGATACCTCATGGTAAATATGACAAAGAAAAAGTAATGACAAAGAGCTGTCATAGCCAATTCTCTGCAGTTTTGGCTTTCAAAACACTTATATCGGTTTCTGGCAAAAAATGTGGGAGTGGTAGCAGCAGCGAGTGAGCGAGCAAGAGAACTTACCCTGGAATATAGTTTCCTTTTTGCCAACAGCAAAGAAATTATAAAAACAAATTCTTGGCTGAAAACTTAAAAGGATAGGTTTGGAATGTTATCTTAAAGAACGTTACAATCTTGGAGCTTCCAGTCATACCCCAGATAAAGCACTTTGTTTATACATTACCCCATTTCAAGTACAATGGCTTCTATGGTAGAAGAGCTATCAATATTCATCCTGGCTTTGGATGGTATATGTTAACTTAATTGCTCGTTTGCTTTTTCTTCCTATAACCTGCATTCTTATATGTGATGCTCACGATCTGTGTTTTCGCAATGAATAGTGCTAATTAACTTGCTCAAACAAATTGCTTGCTCTAGTTCTAGGATTTCTTCCTTTTTGAGTGTAAATGCAGAGGAAGCCCATGGAAAGCAGTAGAAATGTACAGGTTTTATATCAGTGTGATCTGGAGCAGAATCCAGAGAGAGTTTTTAGTAAAACCTTTTACCATCTACTTCAGACTTTGATTTTATATTTTATATTTGTGTTTTATTTTAAAGAAAATCTGACTTTTTGAATTGTTGGGATTAAATTAATGTTACCATGGTTATATTGATGAATATCTAAAGTGCAGCAGTTCCAGAAATATGCGTGCCTTAATGACTGAGAGAGATTACAGTTTAAATACTATTTGCCATTACTAGTAATTGTAATAGGTAAAAAAATCACCACCTGACAGTGGGGACTGAACAGCTCTATTGTTGAAAACAAATCACAAAGGGCTAATTTGGGGCTTATGGATTTAGATAATAAAAAATAAGGTACGGTTCTGGCTTTCCAGTGAAGCTGATAGCAAAACTCCTGTTCACTCCATTAGCAGCAGGATTTCATCCTGTACAGCAAAGTGTGGGAGAGTTGAAGAAAATCTGTAAAAGTTTTTGAGACTTGATACTAACTTTGGTTCTCCTTGGTACTAAGGAAGTAGTTTGATTTCTCCCTTAAATGAATGGCATTTTCTGTTCCTTCTGGTTCTGTTTGGTAGTTTGCTATTATTTGTGCCCAACACTTCCAAGAGACTGGAGAACAGAAGGTATAGTCTTTTTAGATGAGCTTCTGTTGTTTTTGTGGGCTTCAACTTGATGCTTCACACTTTTGCTTTAGCAGTAAAAGTGACTAGTGATGACAGCTGGAGTAATTGCTGTGCCCGGAATAAAACTGACTTTAGCTTTGTTTTCTCACTCCAGTTCTAAAATGTACGTAGATTCTTGCAGATCTAAGCTGAAATACATAGATAAATTCTTGCTCTATGCAATAAAAATGGTTTATATGTTTTTCTGGTGCTTAAATGTGCAGAAGACGCATGTAACCATTACTGAAAAGGTAAAAAAGAGAATGGGACAGATTTAGAGGCAATAAATTTTATTTTTATATCCTATTCTTCTCATTGCTTGTTATTTTTTGAAGCTCTTTTCTTGCTTTTTCCAGCTCCCTTGATGTTAATGAGAGCAAGATGAAGTCCTGAGAGATTTCAGTAGATGTTAGAGATGATGAAGCAATCTTTTCTTCAAGAAGTGGCAGAGATCTGATTTTTTAAAAATATGTCTTACTAAAGAGAAATAGATGCCTTCTACTGTTGCAGTAGATAGTTACTCACCCCAGAGATAGAGCTTTAAGCAAATATCAGTAGAAAGATGGCCCTTTCTCTACCTTTGTCACAATTTCTGCCTGTTTCCGCATCTGAACATTGGGAGAAAATATCTTGCAAAGTCATGGAGCCTACCAAATCTGTGCTGAATGCTGATGGAGAATGTAATGGATTGGGAATTTGAATAATGATCTATTCATTTAAAAACTAAWTTTGAAGGTCAGGTATAGAACAAGAGGTCATAGCGCATCTTCCTGGGAATTGCCTCATCTCACTGGTCATTTTGTTTTTGTGTCATTGCAAGCTGGGTAGTAGAAAAGTTCTTGTTTGTTTTTTGGCTTTTTTCCACACTACTGTCTCAGAAGATAATGGAAGGATCTCTTCTGAATGTAGCATGCTTAAGGAAAATAAAGATGCTAGTTAGTTTTGTGCTGTTTGGCAATAAGAAGGACTATCAAGATCTTTTTTTACACCAGTTAATAGCTGTAAGTTTAATTAAATCTCTAACAGTCATGACTAGGAGGCAATTTGGGGTGGATTTTCGTCAGAATTTCCCCGACTTCACTTCGTTCACACTGGCATCAGTGGAAGCAGATTTTGGCCAAAGGTAAGAGCATTAGAAAAGTCAACTCTTCATGACTATTTGGAGAGTTGGAAAAAAAAATACAGCATGGTTAGGGCTCGAGGCATTCTGCCTGATCATAGCTGGTCTTAGTAAATGAGTAGAAAGAATTACAAGAAACAACTACACGTGATCACTTCTATCACCTGACAAAAGAAAATTGCCAGTCTTTGTTATACTGGACTGTGATAGAAATGGAAGAGATCCTGAGAAGGGGTCAAGTTGCATGTCAGCTATGCCCTGTATATTCCAGCTTGCATAGCCAAAAAAAAAGGAATGCCTGTTCCTAACAGTGACCTAACTGTTTAATTTTTCTGCCCCGTGATGCTGAATGTCATTAGAAGACTTTTAAAGAATCTCTGTTTAATTTCCAGTCTTTCATACAATGTAGTGCTATTTTGTTGCAAAAGGTCTGGTTGAGCCACATATGTAGGTGTAGGGGGCAATGCTTTTGTACAGAATGTAGCAAAGCTTATGATCAACTTAAATGGAAAAACCCACATTCTTGCTGCCTGCTGGAATGCACAGCTGCATTCCCGGCAGAACTGGCCAGTCCAAAACCCTTCTACTGACTTCTCTTCTTTTCTTTGGCCTTGGGTTAGTTGACTGCTTTTTCTTTTTCTTTTGTCTTTTATTTTGTTAATTTCAATTGCAAGCCCATGTCATGTTTAGTACAAAACACGTATCGTGAAACATGTATCATGGTGTCATGAGTGTATACACTGTTTCCTGGTCACAAGAAATGGTCCCTTTTTCTCTGGCACTTACTGGCAGCCAAAAACCACTCTTCTTCTGTATGATTAGATCCATCAACAGAAACGGCAGGGAATAAGTGAAATACATGTTAAGTTCAGTGTTCACAGCCTGCTCAGTACATGCTTGTACTTTGTATTCTGCTGACTTTGATATAAAGACTGTTTTCTTGGACCAACCCAATAGCTTTGATTCCAGGTTAAATTCTCAGACCACTTGTTGAGTTTACAATTACTAGAACAGTCTTACTCTGGAAGGTGTGAGACAGTGGGCAGCTGGTGTTCATTCCGTAATGTTAGTGTTGAGGTTCACCTATAGTAGGGACAGGGGATCAGCAAGGTGTAGCAGACCAAACTACAAGGAAACACAATACTTGTAAAGGAGGATTTAGAGCACAACCAAATGCCCTGCAATGACTAAAGGCTGCATCCAGCTGATGATGTCTGGCATTAAATAAGTACTCAAAATCTTGCAGAAATTTCAGCTTTAGGATTGTACCCAGTGACTCTACTAGCTAATGTTCAGGCAGCTGCTACTGTATGTACAAATCAGTATTGCCAATAGAACCATAGAATGTATCTACTATCAGTACTGTACAGCTGTATCAGTACAGCTCTGTATCTACTATCAGTACTTTTTCTCCAAATGATTCATAAAACTACAGTTAGGGCATGTTAAAATAGTTTATAGTAGTTGCTGTATATTTGCCTTTAAGCAGATACAAGTTATCATTCTTTCCAAATTAAAAGAACTGCAAGCAGAGAAAGAAATCTATATCCTAGTCCACAGCACAATCAGCCACAGAAGTTCAGATTTATTGTTTAAGTTGTATTGAAGCTACAATTTATTAAAGTAGGGTAATTTTGCAGATCTATAAAACCTGTATTTTCTGTGATGTTCCTCTCCCCTCCCCCTATTTTAGTTAGGCAGTCAGAGAAAAAACTGTAAAATAAATCTTCAAATGCTGCAGAAGGCTGAGCACAGCTTTTACTACATACCTCTGCAATTAGAACTAATTTACTGCCCTGTGAGGTGGGGGGAAATGTGCAAGGTACTCCTTGGATAAATATACCTCAGTAAGAAAAGCATAGCTGCTCTGTAAATGTTATCTGCTGGTATTCAACAAGTATCAGGGTCATTCTTATGGCTACATACCACAGAGCATTAATTAATGGGGCTGCAGCTGGTGGTACCACTTTGGCTGCTTCAGCCTTGCCTCTTATTCCATATTTCTCAGGTTTGTATGACCAGTCTTGGACCACATCCCATCATTTTTTTCCCCAAAGTACAAAAAGTACTTAAGTCTCTGCTGGAAAACTGCCAAGCTTTCATAAAAAGAACAGAGCTGTTGTTTCTTTGCTATTTTTATCTTCTCTGCCAAAAAAGACACCATGTTGTATTGGCAGTTGTATATTTAAAATTGTCATTTATGTTGAGCTTCTCAGACCAAATCCTAGCCCTTCTATAGTCAGTGGATATCTAGCATATTGTTGACTGTGTAGATCCATGGTAATTCCTGGGAGACCAGTTTACTTTATGTAGATGACTTTTCCACATGAAAGATCTGTATTTCTCAGTTTCCTAAATATCAGAAGGCACACAAGTTTTAACAAGAGCTGGCAGGGCAGGTGAATCTGTGGTAAAAAGATGTCCCCAACCATTCGGCCATGGAGGTGAAATTGTGATTAGATTTGAGCCAGTGGCAGAACTCCTTGACTGAAGTGGAACAGGGATCTCCTGGTCTGAAGAACAGTGATGAGTACAGAACAGTTCTGTCCTCCTGCAGCCTGTAAGGGGGACACCTCACCATGAAAGCAAAGTCATTTCATCCCCCCTATGTATCTCTCAGGAGTTTTGAAACCAAAACAGAAAGGGGTGAAGCTGCCCTGGTTGTTTTACGTGACTTCAGATACTTTCTCTTAATGTAACAAAGCCTGAGTCTTAGGAGAAAAAGCAAAGCCAAAAGGCAAAAAAGCTCAGAGTTAAACAAAAACTCTTTCCTACCCTTACGTTACCTGTTAGCTTACCCTAGTAGGGTTTCCTACCCTTAGGTTACCTTAAACAATTCAATACAGCCTGTTGATTAAAAACCAATTTACTGGGGGAAAAAAATAAGGATTATATGGAAATCAAAATGCTCACCATACTAGAACAAAGTGTGTACTAAGTTCTTAGCACAGATACATGGGAAAGGGTCACCCAAAGTGCTGGACAGTGTGCTGTAGGATGATGTTTTCTCAAGCTTTTTTCTCTGGATACAGCCTATGAAAATAGTTAATGCTGTTTGTTCCCTGTTCTCTGAGTGCCCGGGACATGGAACAGACTGCCAAATGCATGGATTCTGCTAGTAGCTGACAAATACGCTCTTACTACCCTCTCTCTCAAATACCCATTTCATGACCAGACATGGCTACCTCCATCACTTGCCCATATACAGTATGTGACATGGTTTACCATCTGGAGAAGGCTGTGGAGCTGGAGGTGAGGTGGCATGGGAAGCAAAATCTGTATGTATGTATGTTCTGACAGACAGGAATCAGTAGCACTGAATGTCCCTGCAAGAGGCTTTGTGGTTCAGCCTACAGAACTGTGGCAGAGGCTGCTCCTACACTAGTAATGCTTGAATGACATTAAGTCTCCTTAAAAGTAGTTTTGGCACATATACTTGTCATTATCAGTCATAATATGCAAGTGAAGTAGCATACCTCCATATATCAGGGCTGTGCTGCCATTCAGAGAGACCTGGACAGGCTGGAGAGTCGGGCAGAGAGGAACCTCGTGAGGTTCAACAAGGACAAGTGCAGAGTCCTGCACCTAGGGAGAAATAACTGTAGGCACCAGTACAAGCTGGGGGCTGACCTGCTGGAGAGCAGCACTGCAGAGAAGGACCTGGGAGTGCTGGTGGATGACAAGTTGACCATGAGCCAGCAATGTATCCTTGAGGCCAGGAAGGCCAATGGTATCTGGGGTGCATTAGGAAGAGTGTTGCCAGCAGGTGGAGGGAGGTGATCCTGTCCCTCTACTCAGCCCTGGTGAGACCTCATCTTGAGTACTGCGTCCTGTGCTGGGCTCCCAAGTACAAGAGAGAGATGGAGCTACTGGGGAGAGTCCAGTGTGGGGCTACGAAGATGATCAGAGGGCTGGAGCACCTGCCCTATGAGGAACGGCTGCGAGAGCTGGGCCTCTTCAGCCTGGGGAAGACAAGACTGAGGGGGGATCTCATCAATGTGTACAAGTACCTGAAGGGAGGGTGCCAAGGGGACACGGACAAACTCTTTTCAGTTGTCCCGTGTGACAGGACAAGAGGCAATGGGCAGAAATTGAAGCACAGGAAGTTCGGCCTGACCGTGAGAGGGAATTTCTTCACTGTGAGAGTGACAGAGCCCTGGACCAGGTTGCCCAGAGAGGTTGTGGAGTCTCCTTTTCTGGAGATATTCAAGGCCTGCCTGGACGCAACCCTGTCTAACATGCTCTAGGTGACCGTGCTTGAGCAGGGAGGTTGGACTAGGTAGGACCTCCAGAGGTCCCTTCCCACCTTACTGATTCTATGATTCTATGATCAGACCTGCACTTCAGAAAGGTGTATTTATCAGGGCTGAGAAATGAGACAAAGCAGTGGCATGCAGCAGTATTTTTTCCCATTCTAGTAGTTGTATATGTTCATACTAGTACTATTTGTCTCCCAGTTTGTGCTCTCATTTTGAATGTTTGTAACACATTCATGCCATATAAAGGCAAATATTGAATTTTTAAAAAGGAGTTCACTGACAAAAGCATTTAAAAATAAAATTGTAGGCAAACTACTAGAAATAGTTACTTTGCTGTTACTTTTCATTTATTGATGCAGATATGGTCTTCAGCTTCAAACTGCCTAGGAAATACCTATATTTAGCTATTCAGTACCTCGATTATTTCATTCTACTTAAAAAGAAAACTATATTGTGCCTACCCAAAAAAATTAAAGAGAATCAAAAATTTTTGCCAAGCATTTGCCAGCAGCTTGTTCCTCATATGGTGATGGTTTTAGAGATCTTTTGGATTACTCAAAACTATTTGTTTACAGTGTGTCACTGAGGCATCCTTTTAAGGTTCAGTGCTATGGATGTGGCTTCTCGATTCGAAAATCTAAACTTTGGCTCTATCAGCCAGTCTGTACATGCAAATAGAGCAATGGCCTTGGCTGCAGTGAGTTCTCAGACAGTTCCCGGGGTTTTTGGCAGAGGCATGCCAGAAGCAGACTGCTCAGTTGTGCTTCTGATAAGGAGATGCAAGATGCTGTCGCACTAGGAAGTGCACAAATCAACAATGAACATGTGCCCTGGAGTGGATATTACTTAAAATTCTGTTACTTAGTGTTATTTAAATGTGTACACACACATACACACACACACACACATATATTTAATGTTTGAAAAACAGGACAAACAATCATTGGAATAGAGTGGTGGTGGAAAGCTTCATGGAAGATACCCTACCACAGGAAACAATGGACAGTTGAGTGCTGTGTGGCAGGAGGTCTGACTGCACTCATTCTCCTCTGCTTTAAATAAGCAGCTCTTTTTTTCTTTTCAAGGTTCTGTTGGCTCCTCAAAACGCTTTCTTTTCTTTTTCTTTT
>NW_028185816.1:2206286-2222514 GCF_003343005.1 Rhea americana
GTCAAAATAACAACAGTTTATTGAGGTCACTTTCATCACTCAGTTTCTATTGGAAACTGCTTTGTAGGAGAACATCTGTTTTATTTATATAATTAAAGATGAGCCAGCTTGCATACTTAAAGCAAGGTTTCATCATCTTTGGTACATAAACCTAATAGCTAGTGATTTCTCTATTTACTTCTGAATAGAGAATGTATTTTCTGGGAATTTACAATAACTTTTAGTAAACAACACATGACTTAGGGATTCTCTACAAAATGTAGTAGCTGTGAGAGGCAGCTTGTGATGTCCTTAACAGGATTAACAACAAGAAAGTTAACTAACTTCTTACACGCTAATTTAAGTATTTTACTGGGACCACAAAGTAAGGAAACAGATCTTTCAGCTCTTGCTCACATATTGAGCACACACTCTGGCAGGCATTTTTTATTCATCTGTTTCATGCTAGCTTCTGTTAACACAGAATTTGGTACTCAGGCTTGAGAGCTTTTCTGTCCTTCATGTAAAACAGCTAATCCAGAGTCCTGCACAACCTGCCTTCCCTGTTCATAAGCACTAAGAGAAATGATACTTAGGGGAGTTTGCAAGCTTGGTTCTTTAGCTGAGCAATGATTTTAACTGAGGTCATTGCTTGGCAGATAATCATGACCATTTTGATGAATTAAGGACTCAGGCAACTCAAGGGCCCTTAGCGTTTGTAGCCAATCATCATCTGGCTGGCAATGACCACAACAAAAAAAAATCTATTCTTGTTTGAATCTATTTTAAACTAGTTTGGCTTTGTTTTTTTCTTGGAGACCTACTGCTGCCGTTAGAAACTCTTTGATTTGTTTCCAAGGATGGGTCAGAGTCACATTTTTCTTTGATAAACCTATTTTAGTTCCCTCACTGATGTATATTACTGAAAGCTGCACGTTTCTTTTCAATCTGCTATTACATTACCACATCAAGGAAAGCTGAGGGGCCAGTTCCTCAGAGCAGGGGGAGAAGGGTTTTCACAGTGTCACTAACAGCACATGTACCTCTTTGCTTTTGTGCTAGAGCTGTGCGATCCGATTTACAACCCCTTGGATGTAACCAGTTCTTTTATACCAGCACAGTATTTCAGGAATTGCTTTGATAAGGTTTTCTCTGCTGCAGAAACTGTAAGGAGAGTAGCAAGGTTTTAAGGAAAATACCTCTGCCTAGATGGGCCTACTGTTGTGAGAGATGTCCTGTTCTTTCTGTACTATTGAGCAGTTTGTTGTACAGGTCTGTGAGCTGTGGACCATCCCTTCTTCTGGAGGGTCTGTGCTGACAGCTCCTCCCCATTCCCATAAAATACTATTTTGTGAGGGCTGTTCTGTGTTTCAGCCATTGGTATCTCTTGCAGATGCCCTGAGTCCCTTCCTCTTAATAAGGCTCCTTTATTTTATCTCAATATTTTGTTTGGCTTATACAATATTTTGTAATACTTGCATTATTGCCTATTGCAGTGTGAACTGCAGAATGTCCCCCTAAGGCCAGGGTGGGAGAGATGCTCTGAATACAACAACCTCCATGAATACATTGTTCACATATTTAAAAAGTGAGCACAGTTATATGAACTGTAACGCTCTGCAAGGCTGATACTGATGTCAGTAACAGTATACTCTCTGTAATGCTACACTGGCTTTGTTGTTGAACCCCTTGCTGTAAAATTGTGCTTTGGAAGTTGGGTCTTCTGTACTGTGTGGCTGAGAAGGAGATATTTTTCTGATAGACAGCATAGGAAGCTCAAACAACAACAGTAAGAATTAATATTTCAGTATTTATATAGATAGCACTTTTCATCCATTAAAATGAAATGTTATCTCTTGCAAAGGAAAGCCCCATTTTATTAAGGCAGTATTGTTTTCAAGGTGATGATTTTTTTCTAGGGTATTCCACAATCCCAGGAATTTATTTAGAGAATATTGGTATGCCTTGTGGATTTTCATTTTCTCCATTACATTTTAAATGACTAAAATACAGGTTGAAAATAAATTCCCACACTAAGTGGAGTCCCCTCTCATTATTAATTTTATTATTATTTTATTCTATGGCAGTGTCTTGGAGCTCCACAGTGCTGGAGCTCTTCCTCCCCAGTGATCGGTGCTGTACGAATATAGAAGAAAGGTGGTCCTTGCTTCAAAAGGAGAGAAAATGTTTCTGTGGAGGGTAGAGGGAAATAGATACCAGGAAGGCTGTTCTTTTGCTCATAGTCTTTTCTGGGAAGATCCTCTAGACCAGAATGCAATTCTTCTGAGTTAAAAAACATGCTGGGAACCTTAGCATGTGCCTTAAGCGCTTTTAGACTCCAACGCATCTGCTTTGCAGAGCTAAGAACTCTTCCCTCAAACTCTCCCAGGGTTTGATGTTCCTCTTAGGAGAATCACACCCTCCTTTTCACAGGTGGAGGTAGGAACTGAGCTCTGCAACAGGACACTAGAAGCGCTGGGACTAGGACCTACTGCCTTGTATCCCAGTCACCTCTGCTTTGCCCACAAAAGGGTGGGACTGAAATTAAGTTTCTTTAGATAGCCAGAAATTTCAGCAGACTCCAGAGATCTCCAAACCTAAACTGTCTCTAACGCCTTTTCGTGAGTCCAGAGCCTCACCTCTTCCCCTCTGTGCAGCTGCCAAACCTCTAGTTTCCTTTCAATGACAGCTTCACAAGTGCAGCTGTGTATTTTCAGTGAGTAGCAGAAGGAAAATTTGGGGGTGGAATAAGATTGAATTTTTAAAACCCACAGGAAAGTTTCTGATTTGAACATATTAGTCACTCAAGTTCAATTAAAGCTTAATTTCTGAAGATGTTACCTGATGCTACCACAGATGATCCAAAGAGCTGCAGAAGGATGGTCTTTGCTGTAGATTGCACTGGTCCAAGCACTGAATGCAGGAACTCTAACTTTACATCCTGCTTTTAGCCTGGGGGAAAACTGAGGCAGTTAAGGTCAGTGGTGGATGTCTGGAAGGGTTTGTGTGAGAGCCAGGTTAGATATCAGCAACCTCTGATTGCAGATGTTATGCAGAGACCTATGGCAGCATTCCTTTTTGTAAAACATGGCAAAAATCTACCTTTCTGTCATCTGCCAAACGTATACATTAAATGCAGTTTTATGATTGAGTTATGGCACATGCAGGCATTTTTTAGAGAAAGCAATGTTGCAAATTAATGTCCACTTGCCTTGCAGTCCCCCCTTTTCTTTTCCTTGTATGCAGCCCTAAGTGCTGCTGGATAGGGGCAAGTCCGCTATTGAAGTGTGCACCTGTGTAATCCCACTTGCTTTCTAAGCAGTCAGCTCTTTAACTTGTTTGGGGCATTCTTGTAGCCGGTGTCTCTCTTTGGATCTGTTTTGGAAATGTAAGAAGTCAGCAGTGCATTATATGAGACTGATATGCTCCAGATTTATTTGCTAGCTGTAGCGTTGTTTAACCCTTTCAGGGTGCTTGACTGGACAATGAAAAGAAATGCCTGCTGAACAGAGCCAGCAGAAGCTTGTCTGGGCTTTCTTGGGCATAGAGCTCTTTTGGAGATACAAGAGCTAGCTCTGTTAAGGTGCCTGTCCAGAAGAAAAGCCGGCACTGTGGATGGATTCCATCCAGCTTTGACTCACCAAAACAGCAGCTGTGGATCCTCTGATAGGAAAATTTACCTCCTTTCCCCCCGCCACCTTATTTTTAATCTTTCTCCTGTCACAAGCCTTTAGGTGGTACCTGGTGAACAGAGAAGAGATACGGTGTCTGACATGCCCTGAACTGGAGAATATAGCAGTACAGACAGCGCAACGCGCTCTCACAATCTTCTCAAACTCCCTCCCAAACCTTTTTGTTTTCCTCTGTTCTCTCGAAGCAGCTCTGCTGTCTTTTCTGCAACTCTACTGTGAAATACCAAGGCCTTCTCTGCCAGTAAGTTTGCACTCCTTTCTGTCCTTTCTGGCTGCTACATTATAGCTTTACTCTTTCCTCTGCAGAATACTGCAACCAGAATGATGAAATCACCTACTAAAACCTCTCTGTGGTCAAATCCTGCAACCTCTCTTCCTACAAAGATTCCATATGTTACATCTGAACAAGAGGATCGGGATACTTTTCCTGTCTGCAGTGTGCTTTGGCACTTATGCTCCGGGTGAGACCTAGCACACTCACCAGCCCCTTGGATAACTCAGGGTCAGGTCCTCAAGCCAAGCTGTCACTGGTACTTGCAGTCAGTTTAGACACAGCCGCTAGGATATGAACATTTTTCTGTCAAGACAGTTTAGCCCAAAGGCTACTGTCCCACCCCCTTAGCTAGCAAATCACTGAAGGGTTGGGGGGGGGAGAGAGCCCCAAATGACCCTTCCTATGGAACATACACTTTGAGAATTTCAACTAATAGTGAGCAAACCATTACCTTTGGAGGAGTTAGACCTGCACTTGAACAAAATTGGAACCGGAAAGGCCTTCCCAGGGTTTGAACCACTTCCTTAGGATATGGTTTTCTTAGAAATAACAGTTGAAGTTTTAAATGACAGCTACTGATCTGATAGACATTAGAACTCATTTCCTTTGGCAATAACTGCTTCTGCCTTTATGAAGTCCCCTGCTACACTGGCTCTCTGTTCTGCCCAGAGTGAGACTGAAGTTGTTTTAGGATGACACTGCCTGTTTGATGACATTCAGGAACGCAAGATTTTGTGACAGCAGAGCTGGTGTCACAGGCCTTGTCATGTGGGAAAAACTGAAAACTGAGAATGAGAAGAGTGAATAGTTTTGGTAAGCCTTCATATATTCTAGAGTGACCTAAGCACTTTTATATCATCTAGTCAGTTTTTGACAGAGCAAGGAATTGATATATAGCTCACAACTATGTCTGTCTGGAGTGGTTTCTGTAAGCTTGGCTTTTTTTTGGCCTCCATTTGTATATGTCACAGGACAACTTTTTATGGGGTCCTTTGTAGGAAATAAAAGAGGGTCAGTTTACATCCTGCTTAGAAAAAATGGTATCAAACAGCTTCTTCAAAGTTCAGCGTATTTCCCTAAGCACAAGTAAAAGCCTAAATGGTTAAGTCAATCCCAGCTAATTCAACATTTAGTAAACTCTGTCCTTACTCACACGTTCTACTGTTCCCAAGCAGAATAAAGGATTGGTTTATAGGTGACAATGGTGCAAATGAAAAGAAGCAGAAAATATCCCCTTTGGAAGGATACAAGCACTTCTCTGGAATATTTAGAACAACCTGAGGTTGCTGCACATCTAGATCACTGTCATTATTCATCTTTTCCTTCCCCCATCAATGTAAAGATTCAGTTCAGCTTGTTGAGGATAGATCAAACCTTCTCCCTGTGCAAACTTCAGTGACTGGAAGTGGGATCTGAAATGCCAGCAATCAAAGGTTTTGCAAGACCAGTATCAATTGAGCTGTGCAAATTACTCCCTTTATTAGTTTCTTGGATGAATTGAAAAACTGAGAAACAGATTATTATATGACAGTAGAATTAATGAATCCTGACTTCCTGGGCTTGAATCCTTGTCTCCGAGCTCTTTGCCCACCCCTCTAACCCCTGATCCCTACACACCCCCTGTGATCCCTCTCCTCCCAGTTCCTTCACTTCCCTTACTTCTCCCCAGACGACAGCGTCGTTCTAAGTTGTGATTAACCAAGGAGGAGCCAAACAGTCTAAAAACTGCAGTGCAACCTGCAGTGCTTCTTTCATTTGGGGGCACTAGTTTGGGACCCGTTGTTTATACTGAGCTGCCAGTTTTCCTGAAGCTTGTGTGCGTGTAGCATTGCTGGAGATTTCACATGTCTACAGAAATTGGCTTAAACACACCTTGGGCAGAAGTTGCAAGAGAGACAGATGGATTGGTAGTGCAGTCACACAAGCCTTGTTTCCTGCCTACAAATGAACTTGCCTACAAATGCTTTGCTTGAACCAAGATGAAATATTTTTGTTTTGTTTTCCAAGACTTGTTAACTGCTTGGATTAAACTGAACAAGTATGTGTATGAAATGACACTTTAAAATTTTAGCATCTTTTTGACCATTTATACATACTTGTTTTTAAAAAATAGCAGTGGTTTTATTTCTTTACATATTTTAGAAGCAAAGCATGGCACACAGTTTATGCTGGTTTCGCAGCACTTTTGCTGCCATGATGCTATGTCATTGATATTCCCCTTCTTTCCCTCTGTATTTGGTACATAGCCCAAACATGGCTGTCTTTGTGGGAGAACTACATGGTGTCTTTGAGACTTCCGTTGACTTCTTAAAAGGTTGCAGTATCAGCCCAAAAGAGTTTTTCTCCTTGCCTGAACATGGTTTCAGGTGTTCAGGTCTTAAGTAGCTTTACTTACTATAGAAGATCACAACTCCTAAAAAAAAAGGCTAAGTACACCTTGGCCATTAACAAACAGTAGCCTTTTGAAGTGGCAAGTCTTAGTTTACTATTTCCTTGAACAGAGATCATGCTTCTATCTGTGCTTTTTTGTTGACAGATAGAAACAAATACCAGGCTGGAGTCTTCTGAAATGTATTGTCCTAACATATTTAATGATAAAGGTATTTCATTTCATTTTCCTCTTTGTGAGAATAGCAGCCATTAACATTAATGTCCATGCTTGTCCAAAAAAAAAATAATAAAAGGACAAGGTTATTAAATTCATAAATACTTCATTCACTATATCCAGTTTCTCTGAAATTTATCTCCCTTTTCCTAGCTTATTCTGCAATTATGACTAGCAGTTTGTAATGTACTGCAGCTGATTATGTGATCCTAGTGTTTGCAGAGATCCTTTCTTTTTTTCTTTCCTGGCCAATGGGCTTACTATTACTGTAACATTATATAGAAAACACAGTAACTACTGTAGGCCATGAACACTATCATCCTCTTCTGTCAGCTTTAGAATAAGGAAGCTGTCTATGTGGAAAAGCTGTATATATAGAAATGATGAACCTTGCAAAAGTGATCAGTAACTCTAAGAACTGTGTGGAATTCCAGGCCCTTGTTTCATAGTGCCAGCTGTTGAGCTGAGCTGTTAAGATTTTCTTGTAAGCAGTTTTCATCTGCTGTTATTCTTAATTTTTACTGCTGAAGCCTCTAGGAACCCGGGTGACAGATTGATACCATACTGTTCTAAGCATTGTGTAAACACAACACAGAAACAGGGTTCCTGCTTTTAAGGATTATGGATTCCCATAAAATGGTAAATCAGTGCTTTGAAAACATCAGTAATGATATTATCAACTATTAATCTGTTCAGTAAATTATGTGTCTTCTTCTCATTTGTCTTCATTTCCAGATCTCACTGAGAAATATTTTCCTTGTGCAGATACCTATTAATTTTTGTCCTCCTTCTCTATTTCATTTCGTGCATTGTATGAAATACATTAGAAGAATCTATACTGTCATTTTACTCTGTGTGAACACTCCGTGCAAAGATAAGCTTTAGTGCATTAAACTTTGCAATATCAGAGTGTACAGATGATTTTTAAGGCAGAAAAGAGATGCTCACTAAATCTAATAGAAAATAGAAATGTCTTGAAACAGGGGAGAGAGTGAGAAGGAGGAAGATTGGTATAGGTTATAGTGTCTTCTATTATTGCTGTATTCAAAACCAGACTGAATGGTATTATATGGGTTATTATCACACTGCTGGCTGCTTGGTGTCTCTGGTAAATTGAGTTCACAGAGTATTTCCTGTTCACAGGAATGGCCAAACTTGATGCTAATTGAAAACTTTGTTGTGGTGGTTATGCAGAACAAACATCTCCTTTGCTCCCTGGGCAGGAATCAGGCGTAACACAAAGGTAGCTAATCTACTGCTCTGGATAGAAGCAGGTTGAATAGACAGCTTTGGTCAGCAAGGATACTATGTAGAGAAGTGATGTGACATCTTCCAAGCTGCTAAAGCAGATGCACTGTTATGTCCATACTTTCTCTATCACAAGTTTCAAACTTATTTGAGCTTTCTGTTCAGAAATTTGGAAAAGAAAGACAAGGTTGGGTGGCAATGGCAAATGGGAGGAATGATTTCTAGGCATCCTCTGTCTGCCTTTGTGAATGCATAGAAAGTGTCTGTTTGGAAAAATGTGTAGTATTTTTATCCACCTGTTCAATTGCACCAGTACTCCCAGTGGTGGTGAACTCCTGTAACAAAAACACCAGTGAGAGTTTTAGTGTGGTGTGATCTAACACAGCTGAGAAATAGCTGGACACTGTCTCTTTAGTGCCACAGTTTTGATAACGGTGGGTGAAGCTGGGATACAAGCAGTGTTGTCTCTAGGTTGCCCGTCAGGGCAGTTAAAATTGAAGGGTATGCCACAGAGATGGGAGGGCTGGGCTGCTGCTGCAAAGGGAAGAAGTGTGGGAGGGCAAAGGAATACCAGAGATCATATGCAAAACCAGGGCAGCTGAGAAGGGTTGGTGGAAGGGAAAGAGGACTGCTGTCCTTTAGGGAGGTTGTCCCCTTCTCCCAACCATGACTGCTATCCCTATTTCCCCAGTTCCTCCCCTGGCTGCAAGAGAAAGTCTGGTAGAGGCAAAGGAACTGTGCTCGTTTTGCTGTTTTGTGCAGACATGCTCCTTGGCAGTATCCTGTTCGCTCAGTGCCTAGAGGAAGTGCTGTGCTCACAGCAGAGAGGCAGACATCACAAATCTGGACTCCCAATTCACAAGTGCAAAACTGATTCTAGCAGCCGGCAGCAGTGCATGTTCTGTCTGCAGACTGCACAAAATATATATTCTTAATGAACTTCTTCAGTTATAAAGGCCATTTAAATGACATATGACTTTCAAAACAAAGTATTCTACGGGGCATATATATCTCTCCCCACCCCTATGTTTGCTTTTCCTGCTTTGGCATCTGACATTAATGTCTGTCATTGAACATCTCAACCTTTGTATCTTTCTCATGGGAGACACAGATCAGACTGTTTAAACTCTGTAATTTGGTATTGCTGGCATTTTTTTTTCCCCGCAAATGTTTTCTATGATACTAATGATGTTTAGCAAGTTTTGGAGGAAAAATCATTAAGGACAGAATCCAAAATAACCTTGGTGATCTGCGTTGCTCTCTGAATGAGCTCTGGGAAGTTTAAATTAAGATACAGCATCCAGCTATTTCATTTGTACTAGAAGTGAGGCTATATGCAGATACTATTTGAAAGAAATAAAATGTGAAAAACTTCAGACAAAAGTTTTTAGATTTGTTCAGAGAAGGGATGACTATTGATTAAAAATACATTCTATGTGTTCCCAGTTTATGAAGGCATATTTATTTCCAAGACCTAAACTGCTGTCTTCTTATTTTTACAGTCTTTGTTTGAACTGAGATCCACATTCATTGTTACTGAGGTTTAATAATCTAAGGGTCACTTGAAGGGCTTTTGTTTGAGAGACCTTTCAAGCCAAGCCAAGGCAGCAGTTTAGAGAATGTTTCTTGTTTGTAGACAAAAATATATTAAAACAACCAAGGGAGCTATTACTCTTCCACATAATTATTTTTAATGTCTCATTGGACATGTATGAAATGCCTTTCAGTTCCTGTGGGAGAATTACTTTTTTGTTTTGTTTTACATTTTGCAGCGTGGCTTTTGTTAAATTTCTGTGCAACTTTTCTATTGAGCAACCTTCACCCCAGAAGACTTAATAAGCACGGACAGTATCTCTAGGAATATGTTTCCGATATAGCTCACATACCACGTAGAGATTTGTCAGTCGTCATAGGGCCCGATACCTTGCATACTTTATGCCACCTATTTTTTCTGGCCATAATCAAGAAAGAACACGGCCTTGGTTTCCAGTGGGGAAAGTGACAGAGCAGTGGTGAGTCCAGGACAGCCTGAAGTGAGGCAGGGCCGTGTGCTGCACCGGCCCCTGTTAAAGGCAGGGGAGAGGAGAGAAGGGCTATGACTCCTTTCACCCCCTTTCCCTGGTGAATGCATGCCAACTTAGGGTCTTTGGCACATGGAAAAGATCTGCAAATGTGTTGCCTCTCCTAGCTCCTTCTAGTTACCTAGGAAAGACTGAAAGGGAATGTATACTTCTCTTTTATAACGAGCTGTTACTGGACCTGAGGGATCTCTCACTACCTGAGCAAGAAATACACAGGCATTTTTCTAAATGGAAATGGCAGCTCCTATCCTCCTGCAGGATCACAAGCACACAATAGGAGGGAAATGTCTAAAAGAAGCACCTGCCTGCCTGCTGAGCCTGCACCTGCACACAGCAGAAGCAGTACATAATGTGCATGTCCTAAGCAAGCTCAAATATCTGTGCAACTTTATTAACTGTGTTGCTATCACCTGTCTCCCAGGTGTGGTGAAAGTTTCACTGATCCCAAATGGACTGTGTTGCTAATACACTTTTTGCACAAACTTTGGGCGAGGGCCCAGGAAGCACCAGGGCTAACTCTAAAAGCTGCCATGCATTAAAAAAAAGAAGTAAATACTCATCTGTGTGTTTCGCATGTAGGTCATTTAATGTACTGTATTACAGGAGCATGCCTATGTTCTTTGCTCAGGACTGGTGTGCTCTCTGAAGTTCCAGTGACTTTACCTCTCTCCTCTACTCTAAAATTAAAGTCAATTTCTGGGAGTTCAGGAAGTAATAATGTAGCTCTATTTCAGTTTTGGCACCTTATGCAAACATACACCATTATCAGTGTCTAGTCATAAAGCTGATAAAGTTTCATAAAAATGGAAGAATATATTAAAGGTATTCAGATAGCTGTTTTCCCTTACTGGATGTAAACCCAGTTTCAAATATACAGTGCTTCTATGTTTAAAAAGGATTAATTACCGTGTTCGCCATCTTCACATTACCAAACTTGAAGTCTGTCAGCTCTGAGCTTATAAATTGTAAGTCATATAGGTGAAGTATAATTTGTAATATGGTCTGGTTTGTGGAACTACCTTGTCTTATTCATTTCTTGATAGCATAGAACCACACATTTCTTGATAGCATAGATAACAGCAGTGAAGGGCTGTGGAATTTGTTTCTTTGAAATAGGGGATGATGAGAGAAGCAAACTACTGTAACTGTGTAATGCAGCAATCCCTCTGTATATTCTAGTGTTTTAAGCACGAGTTACTCAAAAATAAGTGATATAATTGGGCAAATAAGTTGTCTTTACGTAAACATCTCTATCTTGAAAGTTGTGTCTCAAGAATGTATTATAATATGCACTTACTCAGTATCTTCCTAATGTCACAGTGCCATAACACTTGTGAAGTATTCTGCACATAAAAATTACTGCAAAAAGTATACTTTTTGACACATTCCTTGAGAAAGAACAACAAAATAGATGAGGGAATTTTTTTGAAGAAACCATTACTTGAGGGCTTCCTATAAAGTTGATCTTGCAGTGTCATCCAAAGTACCCTGACCTGATGTAACAGTTACATGGCTTTGGATTCTCAGTTGTTCGAGGTGATTTAATCATTGGTTTGTGTGTCCTTATATTTAGAGATCGCATTTTGTAAATGTAATTATTTACAAAATACTTCAGCATTGAGTTCTATTGTGGAGAGATGCTGTTGGGGGGGAGCTTAGAGGAGAATATGTGCATGTACTCTAAGTGCATGTACTTAGAGGAAGTACATGCAGCCTGAAACGGTCGGATAAATGGACGTGATAGTCTATATGTAACTGAAACATGTAAGCATGAGAGAGGGAAAAGAATTATGTCCAGTTTGGCAGGAGGATGTAATGAGTAATAGATGGAATGATGAAGGGGAAATAAAATTGGCTGGATGAAGAAAAGCTTCCTGACCGCGAGATCATGTTTGATTACTGAAGTTTCCCATGGGACTTCTGTGATTTGGGAAAAGTTATACAAGACTGTTCAAAGCTCAACAGTGCTGCACAAAGCATAGTTCTCTAGTCACCTAATGATCTGGCATCCAGGACTGGATAGTGCTTCCCATCTTTTAAATGTATTTGAAGTTCTTTGGATTCCTTGCCTTTGCTGGGCAGCTCTGATCCCTTATGTACTGGCTGGACTATGGCTTCTCTGTTGGTTAGTATTACGAAATAGTATTTCATCTCACGAAGAAAACCTGCCTCCTCTGAGTGTGTGTGTGAAATGTGTGTAGTGACGACAGGCCTGATCCTGTTCCTTTGGTGCTGAGTGTAGGTAACTGCAAGGGCAGCGGGGAAGTTAGATGCGTCTATCCAAAGGGATATGATCTCTGGAGATGCATTAGGTGGCAATTGTATAAATCTGGGCCCAAACCTCTACGATATCTGTATGGATATTGCTGAGAGATGGTACTGGAATGGAGCTTACGGCAGGTGTAAAGTATTCTGAAAACTTCATTTGGTTGGACAGTTTACTATGCTTGAGCAGTGACTAATAAAATAAGGAAAATTATCACAGTTATTCAAGAACTTTAAGTCTCTATTAAAGCATAGGTAGCTATTAGAGAGTGTTTGTATTGTCCTTACATAGAATTATTTTGTTATAGATCTGGTGTTTAGCTAAAGCTGACTGCAGTAGTTCCACTGAGAGAAGCTTATCTGAATAATTAAACATGTTCTTTAGCTGCTATTCAACCAATTTGCGTAACTTACTTTGACTTCTACCCAGGGGTTTTTGGAGTAAATTGATGATTGAGAATCCATTTGGATTTGAACAGTTAGGGGAGATGCATGTAAAAAAGCAAGAAACCTAGAGGCAGTGAAGTCTACAAGGCTTTTACAAATTGGGAAGCTCTGTTCATGGTGCTAGGGAAATGGACTGATGGACATTTTTCATAATGGATCTTCTCTGACTGGTCTTCCACTGCATTCCTTGCATTCTAGCAGCAATTCAAAGCAGTAGAACCCATCTCCTCAAATGCAGATACAGTTTGCAAAGGATGATGCTGCTTAAAATGAAGCAATGGGATAAATATTGCTAAGAACTCATTTTTGAAACTGTACAGAATCCAACATCTGCTCTGCTCCCAAGAGCTAACTGGTTGGAAATGTGGAAGCTCTGAATTTTGAAACAAATCACACAGAAATGTGGCTTTCTTTATGTAAGTTAATACGCTAATAAATCAGAATATCTCCTTATAAGGATACTCCTTATTTGAATTATCTTCTAATTTGAATTTAATATGTATGATCTCATGGGGGCATGCTTAGTTCTGTATCAATAGGTAAATAACTTGTACATCCTGAGATATATCTAATTTCTACCAAAGAAAAAAATAAATAAATCATTTAGATCTGGAACACTGATCACGATGGAAGTTTCATTTGCAAAGGATTTATGGAGACTTGAAGTCAGTATTATGTTTTGAATAAATACACCATTGACTGGTATCAGATTTCCGTAGGCTTTATCTTGTTTTTTCTAAGCAACTGCTCATAAACTTTTTTAATATCTTGATTAGCACGATGGTGCTACTTGCAAATCTGTTCATAGAGCTATTAATCTATGATACTGCAGTCTAAAGAAAGGAGTCACACTTATTTAGTTGTTCATTTTATTGTTTCATTTAAAAACATAAATAACAAGTTGACAGGATTTTTTTATCCTTTGCTTTGTGTCTTTCTTCTCAACTAACAAGTTAAGTATTTCAAAAGAAGTTTGTTAAGACACCACAAAAGTAGGTCTTAGTTCCGATCTGCAACTTACTGAACTCTGTGATATATTAGGAAGGAAAGGAAGGAAAGGAAAGAAGGGAAGACAAATAAATGGTAGATTTGATCAGTTTAAGAACCTGTGGTTCAATGGCTACAGCAAACTCTTAGAGCTTTTAATTCCTGTGTTGTAATTGTACTCAGGTGAATAGCAGAATGAAACAGCATAAAATGTTGTGTGTCACCAGGAATAAACTTGGCTTCTAAGCCAAATTTTATTGAATCCACGTTTAGTACGTGGACCCTTCTCTCCTCTCCTCCTCTAACTCTCCCAGCAGAGCCAATCTCAGCCTGACCTTTGCAACACAACTCCACTGGACCTAGCAGGGTCAGCAGAGCCTGCTGCTGAACAGTGACAGTCGCAAAAGTGAAGAAAAAAGCTGAGTCCTGCAGTGACACACTGATGAGACCATGCAAGCACCCTTAAAGCCCGGCTGGGCTGCGCTCAGTTCTGTGGAGGGCACCATGACTGCTGTCACTGCTTGCAGCAGATCTCTCTTGAATTGAGGCACTGAAGCCATGGAGTTTTACAGTTGGCTGTTCACCTTCACAGCCAGACCAGATGCCACATGCAGCAAGGGAGGGACTGACTGTAAAGCTTTGGAGGAGAAAAAAAGAAACACATTAAGTGAGAAATCTCAGAATGAAGAACTGGGGAATTCCTGTTTCGGTGGAGCTACATTTTTGCTACCAATTGCTTCCAGTGAGTTAGATGGAAAAAAACAACAACAACAACAAAAAACTTGCTGGCCTTTGGCTTTTAGCTGCAATCCACATACATCAGTATGTATAGTCCAGAAAGAGAGAGGAGACATGCACATTCATGTATGTGCAACCGAATAAAGGACTGGGTGTGCTTCATTACTGCTGAAGCTAAAGGGCTGTGCTTTGAGGCCGAGGGCAGTGGAATCTTCTCCCCAGGCGGTGAAGTAACAGCTGGAGTATTTATTCTGTGCTGATGAGGTTGAGATGGGGGACTCGCAGATTGCAATAGCTCTCCAGCTTCAGCACTTACTTCCACTCCTTCACAGGCACTGCCATTACTGGCACTGAGCAGTGCTGTGCAATGCAACAAACAACTGAGTTTGCTTACCCACGGCCGCAAAGCACTTCACAAATACTGCTGGAGTTCTCCAGTGTTATGGCAAAATTACTGTCACCTTTCCAGTTGTACCATGGAGTATGCAGATGACATTGGATAGAAACTCAGGAGTTTTGGTTCCTCCTCTGAGGTGCTAGAAACGTTGCCTTCATGTGCTTGTGTTTTGTTGTCACCAGGTCTCTGTGGCAAGCAGCAAAGAGGATATGCTTGGTTTTCCCTTCTGCACAGTAAGAGCCCTTAGTCCCTGATGGCCTGAGGTCCTAAAGCTTTGATTTCAGTGGGACTACTCTGCCCTAACACAGCTTTAGTCAGGTACTAACGTGCACGAATTCCTCTGAAGTGCGTAGGATTAGAACAAATTCTATGAAAACAGTTTCGGATCCACAGCTGATGTAAGTTCGAGTAGCCCTAGTGGAGTCCCACTGATTTCCCACTGAGGAGGACTAGTTAAGAGGGTATCTTTGCCTAAAGTTATTGCAAAAAGGGCTTTTCAAGAATAACATGAGATTTAGACTTCCCTTGCATTTGTTCAAGAATGAAGTTGAAACACAAAGGCACGCATGGGTAGTGTTTAGGAAAACATGTTCATGTCAAGTCCACTGGAGAAATTGTTAAAGAACAGTTCACAGTCTGTGACTGTTCTGCAGTATTCTAACATTAGAATGAGGCTGTTTGGGGCGTGAGTTACAAACAGCCTTCACTTACTTACCAGGGATATCACAGATACTTTCATGTGTAGCAGGGCATAGTGGGTTTAACTGGAGCTTTCCTACCACTTTTACATGTGTAAGCACTTGTTTTGCATTTCAGATATGGACTGGGATTCAAAGACAGTACTTGAGGTGGCTCAAAGGATTCTTAGAGTTTGCATTTATGACAGGTATGTCACTCATTTTTTCATCTAAATTATTATGTTTATGGGTCAGTAAGCCTTTATAGGCGGAACTACATTCTGCAACTAGGGATAAATGAAATCCTTGGCTCCCAATTACCACATAGCCATTTATAATCTACTTGGTTTTTGATTCTTTTTGTTTTCCCTCTTCCAAAATAAAAGTTTTGTTATTTCCAAGACCATTAGAGATAATGCCAAGAACTGCGCTCCAGTATAGTACCTAAGGCCTTTTTCTTTATTTTATTTTATATATAAGTACCAATTACATATACCGATTCAGTATGATAGTTTTAGCTGCTCCGTAAGTATATCCCATTCCGTATCTGGTACTTTTAAATGTCACATATACCGGATTTGAAAGATGCTACTGATACCCAGTTTTACACAAACCGCTATTCACTAGAACCTTGGGAGGCCACGAGACACGAGGGTATTTTATGGTCCTATACAGCTCCAGGATTTATATTGAGGTGCATTTTAGCAGCATGCCAATAAATGTAGCAGAGCCCCTGTAGTACCTCGCACCCCTCCTGGCCTGAACCAGGGCAGCGGCACGGGAGGAGGCCGGGCAGCGCCCGCCGCCCGCCTGCCCCCGCGCTGCCTGCCCGGCCGCC
>NW_028185816.1:2223214-2232260 GCF_003343005.1 Rhea americana
GCCGGGCCGGGGCCAGCCGGCCGCCCGGCTGCGGCGGGGCTGGGCGGGAGGCCGCCGCTCCCTCGGTGCCGCAGGGGCGAGGAGAGGCCTCGCGCCGTGCTGCTCACGCGGCTCCTGCCTGCCCTCGGCCGGAGAACCCCCCCCCCGCCGGCCTCGCCGCAGAAGAGCTTGAGCGCCCGCCACGCAGCGCGCAGCCCGGGGGGCCGCGGCGACACAGGTCGCCTCGCACCTCAGCGGAGGTCCAGGGAGAGGGTACACACCATCCCCTCGCTGCGCCATCAAAGAAGGCCCTTTTGCTTCGAGAGATAAACAAAATATCCTCCCCCCTCATCTCTGAAGCGTATCAGTGCCCCCCTCAGCCCAGGAAGGGAAGCCCAGCCCCACTCTGCTGGGCGCTCCGAGGTGCCCGCGGCGCTGCTGCGGAGCCGCAGGCGCGAGCGGAGGCGGCGAGGAATGCAAGGTCGGGCCCGCCGTGATGAATTCCTGCCCTTCGCTCAGCCCCTGTGCTCCCTGCACCCTGCGCTCCTGGAGATGCTTCGCAGCTTTGTTTCTGCTGCTCTTGGCACTTAAATAATCAAACTCCGATCAGCTCCCTGAGTGAAAGGAGACAGATCCCCCTGTGTGCTCTGAACGGCTTGAACAGGATTGGAAGTGCTGGGGATTTATCTCTGTTTAAGTCGCTCTCCCCCACCCTCGAGCCGCGGGGGGGGGGGATCATTTATGGAGTTTAGTAAAGTGTAGTAAGAATTACCGGCCCATTAATTGGTTAGAGTGGCAGGGGAGAAAGCGGGAAGGGGAGACGCCGGCTGGGGAGGTACTTCAGCGGTGCGCCGGTTGGCGCAGGTTCCCCAGCCCGTTTTGCCCGGAGTTGAGTGGGACTCTCAGTAGAATAATCCTCGTTCAGGAAATAGCTTTTGTTTGATCTTGCGAAGCATGCCATTGAGCACAAGCGAAGATTGAGTATTTGTGAGGAACTACCATAGCTATGGAATAGCGGACTAAACAAGCTTGTCTAACATAGCAGAAATTTGGATCAGGCTGAGTTTGGAGGGGAGAGAACGAAAAGTTTCGGGCCACCTGGGTCTGGCCCTCGGCAAAGGAAATGCTGTCCAAAAACTGCATCTCTCCGATCTTAGCTTTCGGTTTGGCACCGAGGCCCGGATGCGGACGCCCGGTTTGCAGTATGTTGCAGGGTGATTTACACCGGACTCAGATCGGAATCCGGGTGGGGATCTTCGGGGAAAACGCGAGCAAATATCTCCTGCAGCGAGGAGCAGCTCCTCTCGACCTGCCAGAGTGCTTCGGAGGGGACCTGCTGCCTGCCCGCGCCCAGGGCCTCCTCGCCGCTGCTGGCCTGGGCGGAAAGTGCCTCTGCATGGGGGGGGCGGGGGGGGCGGAGGAGGAGGATTTATGTCTCGCCCTGGTGCTGGAAGAGGCTGCGGAAAGTGGCGCTGGCCGGCTCCCAAAAGCCTCCAGCCCTCCCGGGGTAGAAGGGTCCGTGCCCCGCTGCTCCTCGGGCTGCTGCGCTTCGCGGGGTGGGGGTTGTCCCGGGACCTCCTCCTCGGGGGCCGCGCCCGCGCCCTGCGGGCCGGCACCGCTCGGCGCTGCAGGCGGGTGCGGGTGGCCCTGGCGGGCGCAGGTGCGAGCGCCCGGCGCTGCGCACTGCCGCCCGGCGCCGGCCCCCGCCGCCCGGCACGGCTCTCCCCAGGCTCGCTGCAGGCTCTGCTCCTGCCGCGGCGAGGGAGGATGCGCTGAGGCCAGAGCGGTCTTTTTGTTTCAGCGCTTGGTTGTAGCCGCTGGGAAATGAGAGAGGCAAAGATTTGCAAGGACTTCGGCAAGTCTCCCCCCCCCCCAGGCGAAATAACGCAGGCCTAAGAGATCAAGAAAATATCTTTCGCCTTAAAGAAGATTTATCAAGCTAGGTTATTTCAAGAAAAGCAAAACAAATCACGATAATTCGAAAGATAGTCCGTTGCTGGGAACAGTTTCTATTTGTACCAAGAGAGGTGTAGTTTTCACAGAACATAAAATACTCCAGTTAGACTAGCCAAAGATTTCTATTTCTGTGGGTACTTCGTAGATTTTAGAGCCGAAGATTAATGGGACCGACATCAGGTGTTGGACCGTCACAGAAATGAACGAAACAGCCCGGCAACCGATTCGGTCCCTTGTCGTGGTCTCCCCAAAGACCCTGCGGGTACATGGCCAAAAGATGAGCGCAGCGTACGGAGAGAGCTTGCGCCGAGGCAGAAAGAGAGACCAGAAATAAACATCTCGGTCAAGCAGCGTAAGCGAAGGGAGCGCTTTGCCCGCGTTACCAGAATAGGTTGCGTTTACACGAAAACCGTTCCGAGATTGTTTTATTTTCGTCCGTACTCATCAAAAGCAGCAGATCTCCAAACGGAGGTGATCTTAATATTGGCCAAGATAATCAGCAAAACTTTCACTGCTACGTTACACGTAGATTTCTGTAACAAATAAATTTTAAAAATCAAAACAGGCGATTTAAAAGCGATTTGTTTAAAGATAGTGAAAATTAAAGTAATTTCACTAATAACAAAAAACGACGGATTTGGTTGAATAGTTTTAAAAGAAAATTAAAGCTTATCTCTTCTAATAGCAAGCTATTTTAATTTATTCTCTTTCAGCAGTTACCGTTTGAATTTTAAAACATCATTTCAAGATTGGCGTTACTTTGTGATAACCTGTAGTGCAGTGGGGGGAGAGGAAGAAACGAAGTGTAAGTTGTCACTCGGGAGACAACAAGTTTGATCTTTCAAACGGCAGGTAAATGTTCATTGCATTTATTATTTTAGCCTCAAAGAGAGGTCTCGCTTCTCACTTCCTGAAGCGGCACAGCAGGATCCGGGCTCCGCGCTGCTGCGTTTGTGCGAGACCTCGCGCTGCCGCAGCAGCATTTTCGGTGCCGCGGTTTTAATAACGCCTGGAGAGAAGCTGCACGCGACGGGGGCAGCGAGTCGCGGGGCGGCCGCGCCTCCGCGTAGCCTGCGGCGGCCAGCGCGTTGCAGCGAAATGCAGCCCCGAACAGCCGACCCACGCGTGCTCGGAGAAGCTAATTCCTCCTCTGCAGAAGCTGATGGTTAATGAGTAGTTTTGAGGGAAGGGGGCAGGATCCCCCGCGCCCCGTTTGGGGAGAGCGCTCCCGCCCGCAGAAAGGCTCCCGGGGCCGCGGGCGGCTGCCGGCTCGCATCCGCCTCCTGCCCCCGGGCGCGCTTGCCGCGGCGGGCACAGCCGCGTCCCGCGCGCTCTGCCGCCCGCCCGCCCGCCCGCCCGCGGCGGAAATCGCGACAGCCCTTGGCGCCGGGACCCGATCCGAAACCCACTGTGTCGCCTGCAGAGGCCATCGGGGGATAACGCATCGGATGCTATCGGGGACTCTCCCGCCACTGCCGCCGGGATGCCTGCTGAGGGCTGCTGTCCAGGGGCCAGGAGGCTGCGGGGAAAGAGAGAGGCCAGGGCTTCCCGGGAGCAGTGCCAGGTGGATCTCCCCGAAGCAGGTTATTTATTGTGCGGAGATCCTCTCCCGCCTGCCCAGCAGCTTCCTTCCCTCACACACAGGGGCACAACGGAGGGACGGGGCTGGGCCCTCCCCGGCCCTGGTCCCCTTGCAGAGGGCTCCCTCCCCTCGCCGCTTCGAAGGAGCCCTCGGTGCCCGGGCACGGCCGGCTCCCCCTGCGACGTGTCCGGACACGGCCGGCTCCCCCTGCGACGTGTCCGGACACGGGTGGCGGCGCCGGGTGCCTGCTCGGGCAGGGGAAGGGGGGTCCTGGCAGGCAGCCCGCAGCCCGCAGGAGCTCAGGGAGATGCGGGTGCCTCCGCCAGTGCGAGAGGCACTTGGAAAGACATTTTCCCCTCACTGAGAGAGGGACGGCCCGGGCCGGGCCGGGTCACTTCCCCTCGCTTGTGTAAGGGCGGAGATTTCTCCACACGGTCCCCCGGGCCTGCGACCCCGCCGCCCTCGGGACTCCCCACGGACATGCACAGAGCTGGCGGGGGAAGTCGCCCAGCACGTACTTACTGGCCACCTGGATCCCTCTAACAATCTCGCAAGTCTCTCCTAAAGCGAAGGGATGTTAGGGTGAGATTTAGTGGCGCTTGCACCAGAGGAAGGGTGGGAGTGATGTGTAGGGGAGATATATTCTCCCACAGTAACCTCTCCCCCTCCATCCCCAGCTCTGCTCGTCCCCCCTCCCCCTGCGTGTCTGCTCTGGCTCGGTTCAGCAGAGTGGGCTGTGGGCAGCCCTTCGGCGGAGGTTGTGTGAATGGAGGATCGGCGTGGCTGACTCCTCCTCCCCTGCAAGCGCCTCTATTTGAGCTTTGCAAAGTTGAGGGCGAACAGGCATCCGAGGTGAGGCGTGCGAGGCGGCTGTGCCCCCCTAGCGCGCACACGCACACGCGCACACGCACAGCGCCCTGCGCTGCGAGCGGGTGCAAGCCCGGAGGCGATCCTGGAGAACAACCTCTCCCTGTCGCTGTTGCCGGCTCCCGCAGGGCTGGACCCGGGGAGCTGCGTCGCGGAGCAAACTTCCCCCAAGGGGCTGAGCTCGCCAGCCTGGTGCCTGCAGCCGGAGCCGGCCTCCGGCTTGGCAGGCAGGGGCCAGGTGTCCTGGAATAAGTGCGGCCCGGGGGCAGACTGGCTGCCCGGCGGCAGGCAGAAGGTCTGCGAGCAGATGGGGTCCGATGTCCGAGATCTCAACGCGCTGCTGCCCTCCGTGCCCTCCCTGCCGGGCAACAGCAACTGCACCATGCCGGTGAGCAGCGCGGCGCAGTGGGCGCCCGTCCTGGACTTCCCCCCGGGAGCCTCGTACGGCTCGCTGGGGCCGCACTCCTTCATCAAGCAGGAGCCGAGCTGGAACGGGTCGGACCCGCACGAGGAGCAGTACCTGAGCGCCTTCACCGTCCACTTCTCTGGCCAGTTCACGGGCACGGCCGGAGCTTGCCGCTACGGGCCCTTCGGCGCGCCGCCGCCCAGCCAGCCGCCCTCCAGCCAGGCTAGGATGTTCCCCAACGGGCCCTACCTGCCCAACTGCCTGGAGAGCCAGCAAGCCATCCGGAACCAGGGTAAGGGCCGCGCCGCCGGGCGCCCCGCAGGCATCGCCCTGCGCTGCCCTGCTCTGCCGGGCCGCGCTCGGGGCAAGCAGCAAGCCGGGCCGGCCGGGCACGGCTGGGCGAGCCAGCCCTCCTTGCCTCCCCGCGGAGCGGGCTCCACGGCGGTCTGCAGAGATCCGAGAGCCGCAGGTTGCTCCGGCCCCGGGCGGCGGGCTGCGGCGGGTGGCTCTCCCGCCGGCTGCCGGTGCATCCCCGCTCGCGTGGAGCAGCCTCGCTCCTCGCCAAGCTGTGTTTGGGCCGGGCACGGCGCAAGTCCCGTAACGGGAGTGGGGCTGGTATCCTGAGGCAATTCTCTCGGAAAATCTCGGGCGGGGAGGAGGGAGTTACCTCCGAACCGGCCCCGACCTCCGAAGACTGTTGTTCACATGTTGCTGCTTTCGATTCGCTTGTCGAGGTAGCCTTGCGAGCGCCGAATCCCCCCAGGCCGGGAAATATCCGTAGGAGCGGCGCAGGCCAGCCGAGGAGCAGCTTTGTTTCTTCCAAGCAGCTCCCTGGCCGGAGCAGGCTGAACGGTGCAGCGCTGCGGACTCCGCTGTTCGCACTGTCCTGAGAAATTCCCGTGGGCTGCAGGGCCGGGGCGATCGATCAGCAGATCGGGCTTACCATCTAGGAGTTTTTCCTCCCGTGGCTGCAGTTGAAACATCTGCCGGTGCAAAGCGGGGAGGCGGAAGGCAGAGGCAGAGAGTGCGCGGAGAACTTGCTAGCGCGCTTTCCCCCGCAAGCGCGTGTTGCGGCGCGCCGGCCCCGCAGCGCCGGCCCAGGGTGAGCTGCCGGGCCGTGCGGCCGAGGGTCTCGCTCCGCCGCCGCCCCAGCCGAGGGGACGCGAGAGCGCAAGGGGCAGCGGGCGCGGGCCCTGCCGGAGCGCAGCGGCCGCGGCCTGCTCGGCACGCTTGCACGGCCTCTGCTGCGGCGCCGTGGGCGACCTCGCCAGCGCGGGTTAAAAGCGACGCCAGAAGTTGTTGGGGGGCTTGTCTTGCCTGAAGGGGCTCGGTTTGGCCCGCCTGCGGCCCAGGAAGAAGCCTCAGGCCTGCAGGTATGTTGGCAGCGCCTTGCCCCACGTACGCAGAGGCGCGCTGGGGTGACCGGCCCGGCGGGACCCGGGCGTTTCGGGTTTTCCCTTTGCTGGCGGCTGGCGAGGGGAGGCAAAGCCGGGGGCGAGAGCGGCGGCCGAGGGTCGGCGGTGCGGGCTTGGGGCCCCCGGCCAGGGGCGCCCCGAGGCCCGCGGGGACACTGGCTTGGAGGAGAGGCGATGGCGGAGGCGGGAGCGCACAGCAGCGCGCCGGGTTCAGCCCCGCGGCGAGCGGGGYGGCGGCGGGCGGTGCCGGGCGCAGCCCCAGCGCCCCGGTCCGCTGCCGCGCTGCCGCCGGCCCTGCGCCAGCTCGGCCGGGAGGTGCGCGGCGGCGCGGGGAGCTCGGCTGGCGATGTCGACTGCGCCGCGCTGGCGGGGGGAGCCGGGGGTGCCGTGTGCCCCGTAGCTCCGGGGGTGGCCGGGAGTAGGCTGCGATGACCCCAGCAGAGAGCACGGCGGGCGAGGAAGGCTTCGGCGGGATGTTTTTAGGCGTCTGGAATTCAGAAGCTCTCCATGAGGATATTTAATCGCAGGCCAGAAATGGCGACGAGAAGGCGGGGGGAAGGGTGAGAGGTTTAAACTCGCCCCTGGGTGCGTGAGCGTGGCGAGCTGTGCCTGGGTCATTGATGGATAAGGTAGCTGCGATCCTGCTCTCTCCGATCTCGTCTGATTTAAACCACCCTAAAGAGAAACGGAGCCTTTAATGCACAAAAACACAGAGCCCGAATTGGCAGCTGCCTTGGCCCGAGCACGACTGAGTGCGGACGGACCCCGCAGCTCGTGAGGAGACCGGTATCTTCCCCAAGAGAGCAGATGTCTGGGAGCTCCCAAATTCAGCAGATAGCCGGTCTCCTGGGCTCTGCGAGCAGTGCTCAGTTACAGCCGTGCAGGTGTGTGTCAAGAGAGCTGGGGCCCGGCGCCGTTACGTGTGTCATGCATTAAATGCCTGCAGCCCCCCTGCCCGGTCCGGGAGCCGGAGGGCAGGCGCGTTGCGCGGGGAGCCCGGCGACACCGGCTCCCCACGGCTGCTCCGCGGCGACCTGCGCGCCCGGCGAGGGGGGGGGGGTGTCCCGCAGCTCGGGCTGAGTCCCCGCAAGGCAGCGCTGGGCTTAGCCACAACTGTTTTCAGAGGCACGCGGCTAACTCCTTCGGCAAAGAGGAATTCGGCAAAGGGTGTTTGCTTTCTTTTCTTCCTTCCTTCCTTTCTTTCTTTCTTTTTTTTCTCTTTTTTTTTTCTTTTTTTTTCGGAGGATGGATAAAATGTTCTTGCTTTGGCTCTCCTCAAGGTTGAACTCGTGTTTTTTTTTTAGCCAGTTCCCCCGACCGTGGGAAAGACACTACCTTGGCTCTGCGATGACATTTCTGCCAAGTCTAGGATGGGGTGTGGGGGGAAATAAGCTTTGAAACCTCTGCCCAATTTTCCTCTTCCCGTTCGCCTGTCTCTTTCATCCAGATGGGCTCCTCCAACAACTGGATTCATCCAGCAGGCCCCGTTCTCCAGCAGATGTACAACTTTTAATTATTTTCAGCACATTTTAATCAGGCCTGGTTCTGATAACGCCCTAATTAAAGAGACCTCGCTATCGGCAGCTCGGTTCAGAACTCAACTTTCTTATCACATTCCTGAAGCTTTGGGTCAGGCAACACCGGAAAATGCGGCCAAAACATCGTTCTGCTCCGAGCACAGTTTTGAAGGTCACCAAAAGTCTGCTCCGGGCCAAAAGTAACGTAGAAAGTGTCAGTGTTTTCAGAAAGTTAAAAAAGAGGCAGAGGGAAAAGGGGAAAAGGGAGTTGAAGGTTGAGCCTCTACCCTGAGGGCTAAGGGAGGAGATAATGCAGCGAGAAACAGCTGTGGGATGCGAGTCCGTAAGGTACTGGCCTGTCAGCGCTGCTTGCATCGCCGCGGAGGGAGCCCTGCAAGGGGGAATGTGGGATGGATCTGGCCGAGGAAAAGAAAGTCCCAGCCCTGGAGTCCAAGGGCTGGCTTAAAATCATCGCCAAGGTGAAGGTTTCAAAGTCTTTAGGACCTTTTCTTTCTTTCTTTCTTTTTTCTTTTTTTTTCTTTCCCCCGTGCCTATGGCTCCCTTCATTTCTCCCGCACAACTCTGCAGGTTAATTAAATTCTGTAACGTCGCTGGATCCAGGCTGTCTGCAGAGACAATAAAATGGAGAAGCAACCCTTTGCTGCCTCTCCGTTTTATTGTCTCTGAAAAATTCCGGTGCTGCTGATCGCGGGGATACAGCAGGTCTGCTGTACAGCGCCGGACACTGGGGAGCCCCAACGCGACGCGTCTCGAAGGAGACGAGAGGCAGCGCCGAGGGCTCCGTACCAATCCCCCCCACCACATTCAAAATTAAAATAATCAGCATTAACCCCCAGTCACATGCCAGCTGCAAGAGGATGCCCTTGCTAGAAGAAGTAGGTGAAGAGAGAACTGCGTTTGAGAGAGTTCTCGTGCTTGAGTTGGTTTATTTTCCCAGCCTACGTGGAGTTTTTGTTTTGTTTTGTTTTTTGGAAGAGTGACTCTTGGAGGAGCTTGTTTCTCTGGGTAAATGCTGATGAGCCGAGAAGTCTCTGAGATAATATTACTTTGTAATTACTTTTTTAGCTGAAGTTGTTTAGCCAGCTCCAAGTCATTAATGAAAGTTGGTGTCCAAGCACCTGATTTACGATTTAGTGTCGGCCCGAGGTCAGCAGAGGTGGTCTCTTTCCATCTGAATCTGCTCGGTGTAGGAAACAAAATAAGCTGTTTATTATTTTGGAGAGCAATTTTTGCTGAAAGGAGGAGTTTTATTTTTGCATGTAACATTCCGCCTCTTTATTGCAGACTCCTCAGAAAGCTGCCC
>NW_028185816.1:2233220-2234890 GCF_003343005.1 Rhea americana
GCGGCGGTGCGGCTGTGCAGCGGGGCGCAGAGCTGGCGCGGCCCGAAGGCCAGCCGTGCGGCCCTGCGGCCCCCGCAGCGCTGGCCTGGCGGAAGAGGCCGGGCGTTGACTCTCTCCTGCTTTCTCTGCAGGTGACCAGCAGTACTCGGTGCCCCCCCCGGTGTACGGCTGTCACACGCCCACAGACAGCTGCACGGGCAGTCAGGCCCTGCTCCTCCGGACCCCCTACAACAGGTACCTCCGGCAGGGAGCTTTGCCCCCTCTTCTTTACACGAGATTCGCGCTGGTTGTTGCTCAGACGTGTCCTCTGCCCCGCGTGTCGCTCAAACTGCTTTTTCTTTCCTGCAGGCAAACATCTATTTTCCCCCTTAAAAAAAAAGGAAAAACAAATCACACATACTAAAACCCCCCCAAACCAAACCCCATAAACGCTGCCCCCTCCACGCCGGGACCCGCCGTGTCTCAGGGCTTTCCCTCCGCGGGCCGGAGTTCGCTGGTGGCGGCGTCGCCCGGGGCCCGGGCTCTGCCGCCCACCTTGGGCGCCGCTCGGCGGCGGCTCGCTCCCGGGCGGCGCGGCCGGAGCCGGGGCCGGAGCCGTCCCGGAGCCCGCTGCTGCGCAGCGTTTGCGCTTGGCCCGGACGCGCCCTCGCCGCCCATCCGTGCGCCAGGAGCCGGCGCCGCCGGCTGCAGGGCAGCCGCTGCTCCCAAGCGGGAGCCGATGCGGGGACGGCAGCCGTCGCGGGGGCTCACGGCTCCCCTCGCTTCGGCTCCGGCCGCAGCGCGCAGCCGTCGGCGCGGCGCTGCGAGGCCGGGGAAAGCCCGCGCCTGCCCCGCGGCCCGCTGCCGGCGGCCCCGCTCCGCTCCGCTCGTCCCCGGCGGGGGGAGGCGGGCGAAGCGCGGCTCGGGGAGCGGGCGGGCAAGTAAGAATTAGCTCAGCTAAGAGACTTCATCTCGCGGACCGAGAGCCTCCCGATGGCTCCCGGTAGCCAAGGGGGCCGGCCTGTGGAGAGACTATTTTCTGAGAACGGGGCAATAAAGGTGTTAGATTTCCTTGCTGGGAGAAAGGTGTATCTGGAATTTTGTTCTAAGCGCGAACCGTCTTTGCAAACAGAAGTGTCCTTTGCAAACGCGGCTTCCCGTTTTCCTCGGTCTGGCATGGGGGATGGGCGTGCCTCTTGCAGTTTTACAACGTGTTTAGTGAGCAAAGAAGTTACCCAAAATTTATTCTTCAACTTTTTGTGAACTTGGAGCCAGTCCCATATCTCCGAGTTGCTAAGTAACTCGCGCACACAAAACAATATGCCTCTGCGAAGGAAGCTGCGAGCGGCTCTTCTTATAGGCTGGTTATATCATTTCTGATTAATCAACACTGGACGCGGGACAACAAAATTCTGTCACTTCCAGAAGCCACTTCGCTAATGAACGTGAGTTGACGTCAAGGGAAGGAGGGAATGAGGTAATGAAGGAAGGAAAGAAGGCCATGCCGAGAGATTAGCCTGCAGAATAATTGGCGGGGGGAGCTCCCGCGCCGAAGTGACAGCGATTGCTCGCCTCGCGGGGAAATCTATAAATATGATTTGCAGGGAGGCTCGGAAGGGCAGCGCGGATGCGGCGCGGGCAGGCGGCGCCCGGGAGCACGGCCGAGCCTCCCGCAGCCCCGCGGCGCCTCG
>NW_028185816.1:2235001-2236764 GCF_003343005.1 Rhea americana
GGCCCGCGCCGGCGAAGCGGCCTCCGCGCCCGGCGCGGCACCTCGCTCCGCCCGCGTTTGCTCGTCGGCCGCGAGCGCTGGAGGAGTCCAGGCTCAAGAGAAGGCTGAGGCTGCTCCCTCGGGTGGGAGGCTTCGCTCCCTAGGAGAGCCGGCGCGAAAGCTTCTGCTCAAGCCCCTCTTTCACTTCCCCGACGAGCAGCTTCGTTTCTTGCAGCGGGGTGTGGAAAGTGTGGTCTGAAGGATGCTTCATTCCTTGTCCTTCCGCTGATGTAACCGTTCTCACTTGCGCTAATTATATTTAACGGAGCAAGCCCGGTCCTGAGATACATGATTCCAATAGGAAGCCGCTACTTGTGCTCAGGAGAGGATCTCTTTCCTCCAGCTTTCCAGCCCCTGCCTCTGCTAAGGAAGTTATCGGGGGAAGGAGTGCGAGCACGGCTTGGTGTCGCCGTAAGGCCGCCCTCGGGCCCCTGCCGGTGCTTTGGGACTCGGAGCCCGGCGCGGATGGGGAGCTGGGATCCCACCGGACTTGAGCTACACTGCAGAGCCGATTTCTTCCTCGCGTTAGCTTTGATCCTACTCTTCTCCCTGGGAGGTTTACGACTTACTTCATTAGGATAAGGATTAAGCCCTTAAACCTCCCTGGAGCCCGTATTGGTGCGTGGGGGTATCAGTCAGGGCAGAACTTGTTCCAGGGCGAGGGAAAGCTCCTATTTGTACAAAGCGTGCTCCAAGCAGGCTAAACAGGTGGGTGAGCTCCAGTCTGCCTCCTCTTGTCCCCATGTCCACATGTTCAAAAGCAGCTGGGAAAAAAAAAAAAGGAAACCTTTCTCCTTCCTGATTTTCCTACTTCACGAGTTTTTTTTCCCTAGAGAAAAAAAAGGAAAGTGGGTGACTAACTACCCTGCAGAAACGAACGTGACTCATTAGCCACATTTGCAATGGCCTGAAAAACGACTGCACTCGTTGAAAACCGATTTGGTGGACGCTTTATTATTATTACTACTGTTATTATTTTAAAGAAGATGTTGGTTCCATACCCCCTCTGCCAAGATTTATTTTGCTTTTCGGAGTCCAAGACAAGTCTGCCAGCTCTGTTTTGTCAACTGCTGGCTCAGCTGCCGCCTCTGAGCGACGGGGAAGGAAATGATGGCAATAAGGCTGTTGGCCGCCCGTGCTCGGTGCTCGGTGCGCGTCTCTGTGCGCGCTTGGCCGCGCTGCAGAGCGCGCACCGAGCACACAAGGGTGAACATGCCGGCATCACTGCGATGCTCAAATCGCCTCTGCGGCGCCCGCAGCTCCCTCCCTTTCCCCTGCTGCAGGACTGAGCCGAAGGGGTGCTGAAGGTAACGGAGCCCGTCGTCTCGACCACGGGCTTTGGTCCCCCGCCCATCTACCTCAGCCAAGGCTTCGGTTCTCCTTGGCCTTGCCCTCGGTCTCACTGAACTCAATCTCTCCCTTTTCACCGCCTCGGAGCTCTGCAGAAGCCCCCAGATGAGCCCTCAAAAGTTATTTTTCGAGGAGAGACGGAGCAGGAAAAGCAGCTGTCAGGTGGAGCAGAAACGAGCCACGTCCCAGTGATGCCCGCGTTCCCCTTTCCTCGTCCTCTCCGGAGCTGCGAGCAAGAAGCCACCCGAGCCGCTGCCGGCTTCACGCTCTCTGCCGCCCGCGGCAGCCGCCGCCCGCCCCAGGGCTTGAGGAAGCGCCGCGCCGCCCGGTGCTCGCGTCCGCGGGAGAGCCGCTCTCCGGCGCCCCCGAGCCCC
>NW_028185816.1:2241944-2243054 GCF_003343005.1 Rhea americana
CCGCGCGGACTGCGCGCGGCGGGGCGCGCAGAGGCGGAGCGCAGCCTCGCCCGCGGGGAGCCGCGGCCGGGTCTGGGCGCAGATCTGCGTAACCCCTCCCCTCCCCCCCGTCCTGGCTCCCCCGCGGAGCCCCCGGGCTGGCTGGCAGGCAGCAGCGGCTGGCGGGCGGGTCCAGAGCCGAGGACCTTTCCCTTGCCCCGCTTACCAAGGCAAAGCAGCCAGGAAGGCGGCAGCTTGGAAGAACTGGTTAAAAGACCATCATTCTTGCACTGGAAGCAAAAGTGTCTCTGAAATCTCTCGCCTCGGCAACTACTTACTCTGCGTTTATGGCACAGCTCGCCTCCTCTGCCAAGGAGTGCCGCGGCGGTTGTTGAGAGCTAGACATGGATGACAAACCTGCACAGATTGCAAGCGTGCATTAGATGACTAGCGTTTGTGGGTCCATTAAAATAGTGATGTGAACTTTTCTACCTCGCACTGTTTAATGTAGTAAACATGCTCAATGTTGAAAATTTACTGTGAGTCACACTTACAAAGACTTTAAAAGTGGAGGAGTCTCAGTTCAGATTATAGCTCTTTCTGTGCAGAGGTCAAGAACTCGGTAATACTGCAATGCAGGCCAAAACAAACTCTATATGATCTACTACTGGTTTCCTTTTAAGTTCCCTTTTTGCTCAGCGTTGACTTCCTTTTATTCCACTCCAACTTACATTAATCCCTGTTGTAGAAATGTTCCCCCCCTTCCTCTCGTTTCTCTTTAAAAGCATCTCCGTAATGAAAATAAGTTATTTTTAGTGTCTTTGTGGCCGTTTGGAGGGCCAGTGATTCAGATTGGAATCAATGCAGGCATATCCCCAGAGACTGCGCTTTCCTTCTCATAATTCAAACCTCATTCAAAGCAAAGATTTTGAGTGGAGCTGTTAATTCCATGAGATCATCTTATGGTCCTGTCAATAATAAACCATGCTGAAGCGTAAATGGAGTCAGGGATGTCCTGTTCTGTATCACATGTCAGAGGCGATGTATTTAGTCCTCTGTCGATGCCCGATGGCCCTGGGGCAGACCGAAGCAAACGCGACACTTCCTGCCGGCGGCCTTGCTCGCGGAGGG
>NW_028185816.1:2243164-2245625 GCF_003343005.1 Rhea americana
CCGCAGAGCGCAGGTCCGCTCGCCCTGCTTCCCGCGGGCGGGTGCGCCGAGCTCGGCCTGCCCGAGAGCCGCCCCGGGCTCCCCTCAGAGGGCGAATCCCGCTGCCGCCCCGCTGTTAAGCTGCTGGAGCTGCAGACCAGGGACCGCGGCGCGGCCGTAAATTGGGGAGGGCACGAGAGAGCCGTAACGTGTAGGCGAAGACAGTGAGCTGTGGCTTCACTTCGTCTCTAAAAATCGCGCTGGTTTCTCAGAGGTTCGCTTTGGACACTGTCACCCAAACGCGGCATGCAATACAGTGGCTGCTAGCTAGTGACAAGATGAATAAGTGTATTGCTTTATGAAAAAGCAAAGGAGGGGAAAAAGTGGATATTGTGGGGGAGGCTCTTATAAATGAACTGTCAAGCGAAAGAAAGTTAAAGGGAAATCTCCTGCTGTAAATGCATCGGGCGGGTACTTCTAATAAAAATCAGGGTCCTGGAGGAATTAATTACAGCAGCATTACAGGAAGAATTCGTGGAATTGCAAAACGTAGTTGGCACAGGCCAGCACGAACTGCTATTGCAAATGGGGAAACTGCAGGAGAGTTTAACAATCCCCGAGCTGATATGCAGGACATTGTAGTAGCATAATAGCAGTTCAGACACGCTAATGAATAATAGTGTCCAGTGATACAGACAAATGATATTACACATACTTCGAGATTGAAGTCACTTAATTTGTTTTTATATGCAAAAGCTTCCCACTGGAATCTGGCTTTTTAGGTCGCTTCTACCTGCCACGAAACGAGAAAAAAATTTAGCCCTGTTCTCATAGCAGAATGCTATAAATCCGCTGCGTGAGCGCCGCGAGTCGAGGTGTAATTAATCAGCGGAGCCGCGCGTTTGCTGCGCGTGGCTGTTCCCCGGCGCGGGCGGCGGCGGCAGAGCCGGCGGGCCCGGCGGCGCGGGCAGCTGCGCAGCCGCGCCCGCTGCGCGCCCCTCCGCGCGCCCCGCTGCCGGCCTCGGCGGCTCCTCGCGCGCAGAGCGCGCTCCGCGGGGGATCGCCGCGGGGGCTGCGCCCCTGCTCCGCGCCGAGGCCGCCGCGCCGTGCCAGAAAAAGAGAAAAAAGTGTATTCCAGTTGTGAATTTAGTTTATCGTTCAACCACTCAATTTTTCTTCCGCTTGTCAAGCCCCTATATGTAGCCACATCCATCATTAGTCACGATAGCTGCTTCAGTCCATTAACCACGTGATCTTTTACACTCTTGGTTAAAACAGTTAACAGATTTGCCTTTTTTAAACAAATAATCTGCTTGGTTAACCCACAAGTCGGCGTATATTCGTTTCATTCATTTAAATGTGTCAATATCGGGTATTACTTTCCTGTAAGGAAAGAGTTCTACGTCTCAGATTTCAGCAGATGAAAAATGAACCCGTGGATCAACAGAGATTTTTCTTTTCACTGCATAGCCATTTCTTCCCTCTTTTAAAATTGATATTACATTGATAAATGGGATTATGTAGAATAATTTCACTTGCTGCTGTTATATGCTTTAAAACAAGTAACAAATAATAATGTTGCTATTTTGACTTAGTTCTAACCTGATCACAGTAATTTTAGTTCTAATTCTAGATATTTTCATAACAGTGACAATTTATACCAAATGACCTCACAGCTTGAATGCATGACATGGAATCAAATGAACTTGGGATCTACATTAAAGGGGTAAGGCGTTTCATTATTTTGCAATCTTTTACGCTAGCGTAGTGATGTTTAAACGTATTTTTTATTTTACGAACTGAGTACGGTCACTAGCATGCAGTAAATTCTGACCAGTACTGAAAATGGCTCACCGTCTGGCTGTAGCTTACCGCGTTTTTAACAAAAACTTTATTGAACTAGTAAGCGTTACGTTGCTGATTCGTTCATGCCTGTTAAGTTAAACGGTAAATAGTTAAAAGCTACGTTTTCCCTTAGAGTCTCAGTCCATCCGTAGATCGGGGGACGAAGTGGTAATGTTTTCCGGAGAGTGTTGTCTTTCTGTGTTAAAGCAGTTCTCCCCGCAGGAGCGTGCGCTGGCTGCGCACTTGCTAAGCGTCTCGCAGAGCCTCATCCCGGACCTGGCCGCCCGCCGCGCCGACGGCTGCTACCGGGCGGCTGCGGGCTGCGGCTGCGGGCTGCACCCCCGCGACGAGGCGGCGCCCGCCGCTCCTCCGGCGCCTGGAGACGCGCAGCGGCTGCTCCCGGCCCCGGCCCCGGCCCCGGCGGGGGGCCGCGGCCCCTCGGCGCTCCCCGCCGGGCTCGTCGCCTCTCCCCGCCGTCCCTCCTCCCTCCCGGGCCCGCGTCCTGTGTGCCGGCGCTCCCCGCTTCCTTCCTCCCGGCCATTGTCGCCCTCCCACCTGCCGGGAAGAGGCTCCGGCCCGCCCCCCCGCGCCGCTTCCTGCCGCCGGCCCGCCAGGAAGGCCCCGAGGCGCCGCGGCC
>NW_028185816.1:2245680-2252343 GCF_003343005.1 Rhea americana
AGGGGCCCCGCGGCCCGCGGCAGAGCTCGCCGCGGCGGGGCAGCCGCAGTGCGGGCGCGGGGCTGCCCTGGCAGAGCCGGTGCCGGAGCGAAAGGGCCCCGCTGATCCCCCGCAGGGCCCCTCGATCCTAGCCGAGATGCAGCCCAAGGCCCTGTGCTCTGCGGCGCGCTGAGCAGCAGGCTGCGTTTCAAAGCCCCCTGCGAAGGTAGGTGCCGGCAGCTGGCTTGGGGCTGCTGCCCAGCCAAGCGTGTGCTGAGGTCCTCGGCTGAACAGCAGCTCTCAAGAAGCCAGTGTTAGATGTACGCTCTCACGTAGCTGTCCCCAGCTGTGAAAACCTTGTCCGGTATGGACATTGTGTACAATGCTGTAGCATGATAAAGGAGAAAATATTATGGATCTGCTTCTAGCTCATTCACAAGTGGTGTTTGAAGGTTAGAGGCACAAGATAGTAGCATAGTAAACTATCTGTACTGCAATGAACTGGTGAATTAAGCCTGAAGAGATCCATCAAGGAGCTCTGTTGCTGCAGAGAAGATCCCCAAATCCCACAGTTGTGTACAGTCCAGCCTCTTTGCTGACTCTCTCTTTTTAAAGGTTATTTCCTACTTTTCTTTTCCTGAAGTGTTTGTGATTTCCCTTCTAAACTGTACCCTTCGTTGCAATATTAGACACTGTTTTGTCTCTTCTGGAGAAAATATCCTGCAAAATGGAGAAACACATCAACCTTGACTGAGGTCCAAGTTATTAAAGCAAGGAAGAGGTTATTCTTTGGGGAACTCAGTGAAGGAAAAAAAAAGACACAATAGAAATATTAAAGGAGTACTGAACAAAATAAATGGCTTCTTACTTGTCCAGGAGTCAGACTATTAGCAGTGTAAAGTATGTGACCTAGGATGCATGAAAGGAGGGGAAAAAAAGAGAAAAAAAAAATCAAGATGAATGATCTATGGTAAAACAAAGTTGAAAGTTTTGGTATAGGCCAAGATTGTAGAATCTGTGGAAAATCAGCGCTAGACATAGCCTCATCACTGGTAATATGAGCCAAAATAGTTATCTGTCTTTTCTGGCTGAGAGTTACAATACGCAGTACCTCCAATCTCAGTTGCCATGAACATAAGGTATTCTTCCCAAGATTTACATCTTTAAAATATATGATCTGTTCATAAGTGATTCCCAGGCGTTTAGTATTTCAGATGCTTTTCTCAATCTTGTAGTTGTAATTTAAAAATTTTGGAATCGATCTTTCTGTTGAAATATGGAGCTTCTATATTCTGTCCAGTGATGACAGTCCTTATTTAGCTCCCTTGCCTTGAGTTCTCACGAGCACTTAACTAAGACTCCTACACTTTATAGCAAATGAGAAAACACTACCAGAAAGTTTTTTCAACTAATTAGAGAACTCTACAATTATATAAAACTTAGGGGTCGTGCACCTTATACTTGATAGTAGACCAGCTCAGTAGCTTGCTTTCTGGGTTCATGTTCAGTGAAAGTTTAATATACTGAAATGAAGCTATTGCCATATATTTTAGGTAAGACTGGTAATAGCTTCTAGGCTTAAGCTGTCTAGCAGTTTCTGTGGTAGCATTCTGTTTTTAGCTGTTTGCATTCTTGCCAATATTTGATTGATCAGCTCCAGAATCTTCTCACTTTGGATTAGAAGTTTGATATTTGGCAAAGGATATTGTCAGGTGGCCAAAACTGTCCTTTTCAGCCATTGTGAAAATCATTGCAGTTGAGTTACAAGCTTCTCAACAGTCCTGCCTGTGCATTAGTAGAAGCAAGAGTCTGGCAACTATCTCATGATTTTATCTGCCTGGAGCCTGCTTCAGCCTGTGGCTTTAAGACTTAGCAGATTTGCTGAAATTTTTTCCTCTCTGGATATTTTAATGTCAGATGCTGGAGCTCAGGGAAAAAAGTTTCATCGTCTCTGTTGCTTTTTGTCTTTTAGTACTTTCAGTAAGTGTAAATATTAGGAAACTGCAGAAGGAATAGCTTGAGTGTCAAGCAGAAGTGGCCAGTAAAAGGTATGGAATAGGGTGCGTGAGCAGCGTTGCTAAATGCTGGAGAGGGAAACATTAGGCGAACAGGGATGGTCTGATGGAGGACAAGAACATGACAGATTGGCAGGGGACGAGGAGCGATGTAAGTGTGAGGCAGGTAGAAGCAGATAGAAAGGGCTGCAGCTAGACTGCTCCAGAACATGGAGTTGATCCTAGAAGTTGAATTCTAGACGTTCCTACTTGCTGGCAAATCAAAACGGTGTCTAGTAGCCCAGAATATGCTTGTCTCTGCAAGGAGTTGGCCTTGGAGGAAAAGACCGCTGCTGCTACCATTCAGTTCAAGTGACCTGAGCTTGTGTTGTAGGTTCTCATGTTCAGTTCTTAACACTGAAGATTGTGTTCAAGCTGTGCTTATAACTCATGTAAAGTCTGATCCACAAGTGAGCTGAGAGTAGTCCGTGTTCACTGCCTTGTGAGCTAATATTTTGATTATGTGACGCCTGTTAGGGCCTTCTCCATTGGGTGGACAAGGGGGAGCTGTCTTAGAGCCTGTGGGAGGTGTTGCACAAACTGGCAACTCCAAGGATCTGAAAGGAAAGGTTTATTTATTTATTTTATTTTTATTTTTACTTTTTTTGGAACAATTGAGACCTGATCTGTATTGTCACGGGAAAATCAGTGGGTCCTGTACTTATTAGTTTGAAAGCCCAGGTCCTAGAATGGATGCCCAAATTAGTGGATATCTTTTCCCTCAGTTTTTGTCCTTAGTCTCTTTCTGTTATTTTCTCATTTGTGCATCATGGAAAATACTTCATAGGGTTGTTGTAGAGACAGTCCTCATGACTAGGAAACTCTCATGGATATTTTGATGAGTTCTGTATAAAAGTGATATGCAAATAATTTACACAGAGCAGGGAATAGATGACGCGTGGTAGACAAGAAGTATAGCCACATGCACAACAGCAAGGCTTGATAGAAATACTATGTAGTTTTCTCCTTGACTCTCAGAGAAAAAGGAATGATCTGTATTTCCTACAGCCACCTGAAATCTCATATATAACCAGACAAAGTTTAGTTTTGTGCCTCTTGTTTTTATTCAAGTGCTAAATAATGAATGTGTTCCATAGACATTTGTATATATTGCTCTTTGCTCAGACTTACTGGAAGGAAAATTAGGTATGGTCTTTGTAGAACACCATTAAAACAGCATCTAAAGCAAAACAGTGAAAACTTAGTTTGTCTGGGAGATTCAGAAAGGTTTTTCTGTTTACCTATGGAAGTACAATTAGTAAAATTTGGAGATGCAAAACTTCCTACTTGAGTTCAGCTCTGCAGACAAAATGAACTGGGAATGGATGATGACCTATTGTTTCCAGTACCGACTTTCCCCTTTCCTACTGATAGCTGAGTGTCTCATTGAAGGGAAGTCTTGAGTGAAATCTGGTTCCAGTGAGGTCAATGGTAAAAGAACGATTGAAGTCAGGGAGATTAGGGTCCCCTGAAGGTCCAGTGCCTTCATTTCATCAACCAGCTGTTTTTCTCATTGAAGATGGCAGAAGGGCTGTAATCTGTGAAATCACATTTTTTATTATTCCTTCGCCTTGAAAAGTGCAGATAAAAATGCAGCTTTACTCCACCCTCCTTAATAGTGTTAGAGAAAAAACAGGCAGAAATATGATCTTCTATATAACTAATCAGAATCTTTTTGCTGTCTCCATACATATTTTTTCCCATGGTGCTAGGATGGTAAATACTTTAGCAGAGGGAATTAGCTCTACTTCTTTTCCTTTATGTTCTGTTATCAACGGGACTAGCCCACACCCTCTCTTTGCTTCATTTTTTGGCTCTGTTTCTAAACCCTAAAATTCCTGTTCCTGCATTGAAACACAATTAAATTGAGGCTTAATGTGGTGCCTGTTTAATGTAATCTTGCTTTCTGTTTTTTTTTTTTTTTTATTCTTCCAAGTCTGAATCTCATGAATCAATGTGTATTCACATTTCATCTGAAATTTTCTAACTGTGCTTGGTATGCCTTAAAGCTTCCCTTTTTTGGTTTATGAAATAATAATAAAGAAGCTTAACTCTTCAGATTAAGTTGTAGCTGGTTTATACATTAGACAGATAATTTCAGTTTAACAAAGTAAAAATGGTGTTAGAGAGAAATTGCAGCTTGATTATTTTTTTAAAATATTCAGATTAGAATGTCATCTTTATGAGTTTTTTTATAAGCACTTAGATTGATACAACTCTCTAAAGCTGCTCTGTTTTTCATCACACATTCTCATCTGTAAAACCTTCATTTTTATTAATCTTTGTACAATCTGTACAACTTTGAGATTAATCATTTTAAAAGAGCTACTCTCCGAGTGTTGAGGATTTGCTGCACTAATGCTAAATGCAAGCATTTCTAAATACTCTCCAACAGATAGCACTCGCTTAGCATTTTATGCTGCATAAGTATCAGTCTTTGTTTCCCAGTTATCTAGAGTTACATTTTATGGATATATTTCCAGGTCCATTTATGGCTGTCTAGAACCAAAGGACAATTACGCTGGGCCATTTTTTTGTCAGCTGGCTTGGTGAAGTCTAAATATTCATAGTCCAGTTCTGCCTTCGTGCTGCTCCCATTGAAATTAAGGGAGTTACGTATTTACAGGTAAAGGCAGAATGAGACTGTGATGCCCAGTCCTGCAGTCTTTACTCGATCAAAAATTCCTATTGGATCTTGACAGATCACTTTGGCTGCATCTTGCTTAGTTCTTACTCCTAGTAGGACTTGCAGAGGGATTAGCCTTGTGTCTCTCCTAATGATAACTCTGGGCTTGAAGGGGAAACTTTTTGGATGTTTGGTTGGTGGTTTGTTTGGTGTTTGCCCCTTAGCTTTAGCTGGATTTTTCCTGGGGATTGCTCAGCCCTTGGCGGAAGGGATGTCTCCGTGTTGGAGCTTTGGCCAGCGCCTGCAGCAGGGCAGCGTGCGGCTCTGTTGGTGGTTCCCCCGGCTGCCTTCAGTGGTGCCACAGCAGCCCAGGCTGCCAGGGGACACCATGCGGATCCTCCCTGGGAACTAGTCTGTCCCAGAGTACCAGTGCTTACCTACCCTGAGTTATCAGTGTTCGCCTGCGCTGCACCAGAGAATCTCTAATGCATTTTCTTTCTAATCTGTAATACCTATTTTGTTACTGGATCTGGAATGTAAAATGTGGGCTTCACAGTGCCTGGGGGAGATGTAGGACGTTGCCTACTCCCAAAAGATTGCCTGGACAATTTTTCATTGTTTTTATATCTTCGTGAAGGTCAAAGTATATGAGGCATTGTCTGTTTGCCTAGTTGAACATATAATCCCTGACTAGAAAAGACAAAAGTTAAAGATTTCCAACCCTCTTAAGATTTCCTTTTACTTAGTGTACTGCAGGTATAAATTAATCTCTTATTTGTATTGCACTTGTATGTGAGATTTCCTCTGATGATTATCTTTTGAATGCAGTAATGCAGGTGTTCTAGGTTCAGTAATACATTTAGGAGATTCATACTGATTCTTCTATCAGTTCTTTTTTATTTTAGTATATAGATTTTAGCAACATAAAAAAACCTGACTATGCAAAATGTATAAATTTTGTGGTGTACATCATGGATACATGAGAAAAGAGGAAAGATGTTGAAAGAAAAAAGTTCGTATATCACAGTAAGGTTACTATCGATGCAGGTTAAAGGCTCAAGTTCGAGGGAGCAGTGGTAGGGGCTGACTGTGAAAACTTTCCCTTCAGTGTACCAGTATCTTCACTGGTTTGAATGAACGTTCACTGTTAATTTCTACCTCTCTGAAGATCAAATTACTCCATATTGCTCCACAGTAAATAACACCTTCTTGCCCGAGAAGTCTCGCATGGCCCATTTTGCCGTCTTTGTCCATATGGCCATGCTGAGCACCAGCCAATGCTGATGTGTTTTGAAAAGGGCACTATGGTTCCTCCTTAAAATGTCCCTTACAGGAAGCTGTTTAAGTAGATGGCTGTTCAGTAGTTAGTATATTATGGGTCAGGAGGCTCTGGAAACAGGTTTTAATCTTCAAGGCTTTGTGGTTTTATGTACAGATACAGTGAAGTATAATTAGAAATAATGGGAGGAAATATGAATGTGAAAAGGCTGAACACTGAGGAAGACTTCCCAACTATGCAAAAAAATTTCAGATGGAGATCTGGAGGACATCTCCCATTCATAGAGACATGGCTGAGGGCGCAAGACAGAGTGTTTGCTCTGTTTCTTATTTCTGGGAGGAATTATTTCAGAATTGACTATTTTTTACAAAAATCTTAATCACTGAAGGATGAAAACCATGTGAATTTAAAGGGAAAATTAGGCTGTATTTTGTGATATAAGCTTTTTCTAGTTATTCCTGTTCCTTATAAAATTTCTGTCCTGGCAATTCTTCTTATCTTGCTTTTTGTCTCTTGTTTATTATAATGTGTAAGGTCATTAGCAAAGGTGTGAATGAAAAATTACAGTTACTCAGGGTGGCTAATGCTAAAGTTCACATTCACCCTTGATTTACTAGTACACTACAGACCAGCAACATCTTCCGCTGCAAATTGCAGAACTTCCTCATTGTAAGATAGTAGTTCTTGTCACCCTCTTTTTTTAACTCCCCCCTCTTTTCTTTTTT
>NW_028185816.1:2252358-2300601 GCF_003343005.1 Rhea americana
ATGGACTTTGCTGCTCTTATATGGAGAGGAAAATTCAACACTAATGGAGAAATTGAGCTGAGAAAATGGTAATTTGTTGCCTATATTAGGGGACAAAAGACCCTCTACTAGGAGACAAAAGGAGACTCCATTTAGTTAGGCCTGGTACATATCCAGAGAAGAGATTAATCCCTTTAAATCAGATAATAGTATCCTCCTTTCTCTACTATTGCAGATAATGCCACAGATCAGAGACACTTTCTCGCCACCATCCTGTAGCTTGTTTCATTATGATCTCCCGTTTGCCACTCAAGAGTGAAATGAGCAGAGCACAGAGTCTCCTGAAGGATGCAGCCTTCTTCTCCTGAAGGATGCAGCCTTTGATCCTTTCTCTGGGTAGGAGGAACTGAAGCGAATTCATGACAAGTTGTAGCTGGCCAGAAATAGGAAAATGGTGGCTGTCAGTGAATCGCTGGAAAGCAGGTCTTTGTGTCATTTGGCTCTGCCGACTGACCCAACCAAAGACGCGAGGTCAGATCCTGCTGAACACGTGCAAGTGGAAGTTGCCTTCCAGGAGGCTCGCTATGGCTGCTGGTGGGGCTACAGCCGCAGCGCTCCTGCCTCCACAGCTGGGGCAAAACGGCTGCGGAGCGGATCTCTGAATCTTGTGGAAGCTGCCCTTAGAAATGGGATGTGAAATCTAAGTGGTGCATGTGTGCACTTGTGCCTTTCATCTAGTATTTTAAGCAGCAAGGACTTGAGCCGAAGGAGCACAGCTGTGAGGTGGCAGCCAGCAAACTGGTACGTGGGCTAACAGTGACGGATGTGGCCCACGTGCTGCGGTAATAGCTGTTCGCAAAAACTCTTCCTCTCCTTTTTGGTGAAGTTCACAAACCGCTTAGACATTAAACGTCCTGCGTTCCAGTTCCACTGGCTGGTCTGCAAATCACTTCAGTGGTTTAAAACAATTTGCTCCTTGTAATTCTATTCTGCACATGAAGAGTGAGTGAAAAGTAAGAAACGACCAGTGAAATGAGAGTCTGGGCCTCAGGGACCCCCTAGAATTATTATTGCAAGCATTTGGCAAAGACTAGGATAACATCCTATGTATCCATCTTTGTCCCTAGCTGTGTGCCCTTGGGCTTTGTTCTGGGCTTTCTAATTTCTAGTGCAGTGTAAAATACGAGTGCTCACCATTGCCAGTGTGTATTAATACATGTGGCTACTAATTTAAAAGCTAAAGTTTATTTACATCATTTTGACATCAAGAAAGTTGCGCACAGGGAATACAGCAATGTTTTTAACATTCTGGAGAGCAAAAAGTGGGATTTTGAAGAATAAGTGTAATCAGATAAACATATAGTTGTGACATCCCCCACACACCACAGAAGTTACACATATTTACAATTGTTGTCATGATGCTGCATGAGGAGTCTTGATCATTCATAACCAGTAGGAAGAGTCTTTTTTTTTTTTTTTTTTTAATAAAGGGTTAATCTGTAGTGCATCCTGCACACTGATATGTGGGATAAATAGTTTGGACACTGATTTATAATCTCTGTTTATGAGTACATGACTACTATTCTTATAAATGTCATCACTTTCTTGGTAGTATCTGGTAATATCTGAGTCATGAGGTGCTGACAAAAATCCACTGCACTTAATGTGAAACTTCAGGCATTTTGCTCATTCCAAAAGATATTAGCAATAGGCAGCCCCACATTTAACTGATAAATAATGTGTACATGTGCACATGACACAGTTAGGCTGCTATGTGGATTTTTTCCCCTTACCTAATATCTTTGTGGAAACGCATCAGAGTCTAAATTATGACAGTATTTTTTTTCTAGACTGTTAATGGACACCAGTAGATGTGTGTATGGAGTCAGTGCATTGGGCCAGAAGGGAGCGGACCCACACAAGGGTAGAGCAGGCTTCTTTTGGTGAATATCGCTTAAACTTGGATATCCTGGCTACAAAGTGAACTCTGCATATGTTATCATCAACTTAAGAAATGAAACCTCTCACATGGAGCTGAGTACTGAAAACTATTTCATTTCTCCATTATTCCCCTCTTTATTTACAGCCATACAGCAGGATATGAAAATGAGAACCACAGTGCTCCTATGTTATACAGCTGTGGGGCCCAATACAGAATACACACCCACGGAGTTTTTAGAGGCATACAAGTGAGTATGGTAGGGCGTTCTTCATAGGGAAGTAAACTTCTGCCTGATTTTAATGTTTGTTTACTACTGCACTGGTAGTTATAAATCCACCCTTGATTTGCAGTTTCCCTGTGTAGCAAGAAATGCTTGAAATAACATGTGTCCTGACTTCATTAAAGTATAATGTAAGACTGCTTTCTGACACGGCCATTTAAAATTGTTTATTTCTCATTTAAGATACATCTGTCAGGCAATATTCCTTATCAGCTTCTTGGAAAGGTCCAAAATAGAAGGTCCACCACCTAGCTGCAGTCACTTTTGCCACGTAAGGCTTCTGTGGTTGCAGTGGTTTAACTCCAGTACTGTATATAAAAAGTGTTAGATGACATTTTGATTTCAGGGATTTCTGAAGCTTTACTAATTTGAATGTATTTCCTTAAAAGAAAATATAATAAGCAATTGTGTCCTAATGACTAATTTGTAAACATTTGGAAGGAAAATGTCATTCATGGGAGTTAATTTTCTCCCTTTGTGGAGTTAGGGCATTGATAAACAACATTGTAAAAATATACCTTCTTTAAACTTATGGCAAAGTCATTACATAATGTTTCTCTTTTCTGTTGCTCTGTCTTCTATGTTTTTGACATATGGGAACATTTTTAGACAGCATTTTTTTTACTTTTTTATTTACTGTATGGTTTAACAATTAGTTAGTTAGTAGCGAGTTCTCAGAAATAGGCGTGTGAGCCAGCTTCTTGTTGAGTGAATAGAACTAAGCAGTTAATGTTGTTTAAGGAAGTTAATTATTCCAGGAGATGATCATTTTTCATAGAACATTGTGACAGTAGCCAAACTGTTTTAAGGCTGAACCAGCTCCACCTAGACAGATTTTCTTGTTCTGTTTTTTTTACCAATTTGCCTTAACCCAATATCTTGTTATCCCTGTCCTTTAACTTAGTAAGAAAGTTTAATATAAAGAACAGAATGTTACTCTGGCTCATGCTCTTATCTCTCTCACTGGTATAAGCCTAAAATTATTTCATGTGCCAATGAGTGTTCTTCCAGGACTGTGTGATCATACATGATGTCAGAATGTGGCCTGTTTAATCTTACATATAAATATTGGTGAGGGAATTTAGTAAGCAGAATTCACTATGTTTCACCTTCACATAATTTGAATACTCTACAAAGAACAGAATAAGGTATACCAAAGTTGTACTTTGTTAATGAAGAATAAAATAAACTTGCCTGTTTGCAGCGTGCTATACTCAAGTATCTCTCTGTCATGGAGAAGTGCATTTAACTGTTTGCCTTTGAATATGATAACCAAAAGCCTGAGAATTTATGCATTGCATCAGCAAGTCTCTGTCATTGTAGGATGTCCGACGGGTGCCAGGAGTAGCTCCAGCTATTGTCCGATCAGCAAGTGAGACAAATGAAAAACGTCCCTTCATGTGTGCATACCCTGGCTGTAACAAGCGATACTTTAAGTTGTCCCATTTACAGATGCACAGCAGAAAGCACACTGGTAAGTGTCAGCATTGACTGGTGTAAGTTGCGTTACAACACTGGACAGCAAAGTGGGTAGGGTGATTTTAAAATGGCACAAAGTGCAAGAAATGATCTGCCAATCTGGGGGCAGCGTGAATCTGTCAGACAAGGTATGTACGTGCTCTGGCATCTGGGCAGCTCCTCTTCTGGATGCAGAAGATTCTCTGCGAATCTAGTAAGGAAGAGAAACACAGAGCAGCACTGACAGCAAGTAGATCGCCTCCTCCTCCCTTCTTTCACTCTTTAGAGAATATTTCAGGGTTTAACTGAAAGTTTCATGTTGTGAAGTTTCCTCTGGAAGAGGAACCCAGACCTCTTGTCTCTCTGTAAGCAACTTTATGGTTAGGAGTGGGGAAGTGGGGACTGGAGAATGCGCTTCCTTTCTCTGGGATGTTTCCATGAAGAATTGAGGCTGAAGATCTGTAGGCTAAGGTCTGGGGTCTCTTTGAATTCAGGCAATACAAGTTACATCTCAAAATGTGGAAATAATACAATACACTGCTCTACTTTGCAGAAGAATAAATTGAATCATTTCCTATTTGAAGATTTGTAACTGTTTGGAAATCTATAATTGTGATACATCTTTAGATATGTTCCTTCTGCATTTTTTTGCGGATTGCCTATCATATTTTTATTTAGACAATGTTTTCTGGGTACTGTGATTTAAATCTGCAATCAAATCTGTAAATATGGGTGTTTAGTTAGCCATGAATATGACAGAATGTGGAAATAATTTTACCTTGGGGTCTTCCTTCAATATTTAATATATGACTGGGGTTTCTCAAGAGGCAGTCTGTTTTTGCTGCTGTCTCTGGAGAGTATATGTTGCTGACTGTCGATTGCACCTCTGTCTGCTCCTTTGTACTAGAAAGCTGTCAAATAGTTTTTGAATGTGCAAGTCACAAAATACTCAGATGGACATCTTCAGTGTTGCTCAGGTTACAGGTTCAAGATAATTTAGATTGTAACTAAAATTTAGCCTTTAGGTCTGAAAAAATGCTATTCTATTTTCCATAAATAAATTTAAAACAAAAGAAAATGTGGAGATCTTTTGGGAGTCCATTAGCAACAGTATTTTTCTTGAATGTGCCTAAGCCATTCTGAATTGTTCTCACAATCGCTATTTCTTTCATTCCTCCTCTGTCGTTTACTCTGTATTTTAGCAATCATAATCTTAATTTGTTTGCTCTGGTACTGTATTTTATTGCATTTAGTTGCTTGGCTTACCTGGTATTATTTCTGGATGCATCACAAAGATCAGTGATTAGGATTAGGTCACGAGTTTAAATACTTCCCCTCCCCCCCTTTTTTTGGACTGGAGAAGATTTCTCGCATTATGTTGCATACTATCTAGGCATGTAGAATCACAAAAGCCCCAGAAGAGTTAAGGATTGGGACTATGGCCATCTAGCAGCCTTCGAACAAGTTTTCCCTTTGAGGTTATAAGAGCCCCCTCCTGCTCTTTTGGTTTATACTACAGTAGAACTAGGTAGAAGAGAAAAGTTTTTTTTCCTCAGATACCTCTTCTGTAAAGGTGGGCCCAGATCTCTCTGCCACTACATTTTTGTGTGTTGGCAGCAAGTCTTTTTCTTATCCATAACCTTTGCAAGGTACTTCCAGTAGGTGGCCAAGGTGACTCCCAAAGCTTGCATCTGCTGATGATACATTTGTACCTGCTGATACAAATGTTGCTGTTGCTAAGACCTCTCTGGGATAGGATACTTCTAGTTCCAGTCGGCTGTGATCAGCAAAGGTGAATGTAGGCTGGAACAGGGGTAGAGAAGGCTTTCTGGGATGATTAAAGGATTGGCAAATGTATCTCAAAAGGTAGTGAGAAGAAAGTAACCTTTTATGCCTGGCAAAATACAGATTGAGAGAGAATATGGACATGATGCCATTTTAAAACTGCATTTGCAGTGAGCATCAAAGATATACAATTGTTTCGATAAGAGAATAATAGTGGAGTATGATTAAATGGGTAAGAACTAGCAATTAACCCAATCAGATTAAAAATTAGAAGAAAATTTTTAGTTATCTGAGAGGTAGATTCCAGGGACATCTTTCAAAGAAGTAGTGGGGTTTTAAATTTAGATTTATTTTTTCCATAAGGTTATGGGGAGCCCATGGTAGGAGAAGGGAGTATCTAGAGAGAAGAAACTAAACGTGTGAGAGGAGTTTTGAGTTTTTAACGGGTTGGGGCTTTGAAAGCAGATAGTACCTTATTTATTTGACACTGGGCTATCCCTGGTAACCCAGATGGACCAGGAAGGAATATTTTCTCCACTGGTAGGTGATGTGCGAGGTGTCTTGGTGTACTCGGGGGTTTTGCTTCCCTCTGCTGTGTAAGCCATGGAATTGGTTGCAACTAAAGACAGGAAACGAGAGATAGTACATTGCTGGTATGGAAGTTGCTTGGGTAGTTGATTAACTTGCCTGGCTGATGTGTTCAGACTTGGGATCAGAAGGGATTTCTCCTCTTTATCTAACTGGCAGGGAGAGTTAGGTTTTTGCCCTCAGCCTGTTGTATGAGTGCTAGTTATTCCTATGATTATTACCTGGAAATTTTACTCTAGCAGTTCCCAGCTGCCACAGAGATTAGGATATGATGCACTTTGTTTCTTGTCTCCTCCCGTAGCCTGTAAATCTTAGTTTTTGGGAGTGCTTGGTGAACTATGTTGCCTGGGAGTATTTGTAGTAGATATTCTGCAGAGACCTGTATGATGAGATCGGTAAGGGAGCAGCATGACTAGAGTGAGGCTATTGGGATGCACTGACTAATTTATATGGCTATCTCTTAGGCTTTCTGATCATCTCTATGTTTGTAACCTAATTAGCTCCATAACACCACTTTAGAGTAATACCATGAAGTTAATTTTAGAGTTCACTACTAAATACACAAATTGGGCTTGGTAGAATTAACTTACTTAGACAGAAAATAATTAGCAGACATAGTACCTAATATTCTTACTAAACAAAGGGGTATTTCTCTTATTCTATTACAAGTTTTTGATGGAGAGGAATCCTCACAAGCCAGTTGTTTAAAGTCAGGATTGCTCTCAGAAAGCAGCCAGAGTACAGCATGGTCTGGTTGCGTTTGGTATACCTCTTTGTGTCCAAAATAAAATTTTACTAGTCCTCATGTCTTTTATGTCTGTACTGACTCATGGGATTGAAGCTCTTCCACCTTTCTTAGGTATGTAAGTTTTTCAATTATGAACACTTGACTTGAAAACAGTTACATAAATCTAATATTAAACCAGCAGGTAGTATTGTTACAGAATAATGTTTGCTCCTGCTTATCATTTTTCCTTTCTATCATAGATATTTACAGAGAACTGTCTCATTAGATCTTCTGTTCACTAGCTGCAGTATTGCAAAATCAAATGGGGCTCTAAAACACAAAATTGGATTTTGTAATCAATTTTTACCAAAAAATTGCTCTTTTTCAACATAGCTTTAGCTGGAAATATGTTGACATTCTGTACCCTCCAATGCTGCTTATCAATTGTTAACAAAGCCTTTATTGAAACTTGTACAACCAAAAGAGCTTTCTCTTATCTTGCTATATTTTGCTGCAGTAAATAGGCCTCCTAAAGGAAATGCAAAAATACATATAACTTTTCAAAGTACAGCCATTAATATAGTGAGTTGTTATGCTTTAGCAGACTTCAAAGATTTCTGTGTGGAAGCAAATTTATGTCTAAACCTTCCTGAATTTCATGTATGCTGGAAACATCACCATTTTTGCCTTCAGCAAAAATGTACCACACATTGGAAAAACTGTGGATTTATCCTAACAAAGAGAGCATCTTTGCAGGCAAAATATTATCTGCCTTTGTTCAAAATACATCCTTCAGCCTAAATATGCTCAACTGCAGGTGCAAGCTTCTGTAATGAAAACTGAGAATCTGTAACTCGGGAAGTTCACCCTTTATGCAGTTGGCATCTCAGCTCTTGGTGGTGAAATTCAGAGGTTCTCATGGGTGTAAGTAATGCAGTCGAATAATCATTTTTCTGCTCATCATCTAATAATGATTTCTTTGCTTTGACTAACACAAATATTCTTTTACAATGGCATATGTCACTATGTGGCAAAACACCTTACAGTCATTAGCACAGTTCATCATTACAACTCCTATGAAAGACAGAGCTATATTCTTTTTATATAGAGGTGATAAATGGGCTTGTTTGTGTTTGAGCTGGGAACTGAACAAGCTCTCCTCTTGAGTCTAGTGCTGTAACTTCTAGGATAGCAGGCTTTCATTAATGCTGCTTTGAAATACTGACCTTTATAGTTAAGCTGTGGAATACCATTCTGCAGAATACTGTGGGAGCTGTAAGTTTACATGGGTTCAAGAAGTGACTGAACAAATTCATGGAAAGAAACTCCCTTAAGCACTGTTGAATATAAAGTCACCTTTGGCTCGAAAGTCTCTAACTCACAGACTGCTTGATACTAGGAGACTATCCAGGAAAAAATACGGCTACTTGCCCTGTTCTGTCCTCCCATGGGCATCTTTGGTGAACCAGGGTGGGAGACTACGGGGCTGGATGGACCTTTGGCCTTACCAGTATGGACCATTCTTAGGTTTTAATTTCTGAGGGATGAAACAAAATTAGTTATGTATTTAAATAAATGATTAGTTGCACATCAGTAACATCCTTCTATACTTGAAGCCCTGTGTGAAGATAATAGAAAACTTTACCTATACAGACTCTCTGCTAGATACAGAAACACAATTTACCTTGCTGAAGCAAATCAGGCTGAACAGAAATATGTTACATTGGTGCAGTAAAGTTCTAATTGAGGGGTTGTGCTGGTTTGCGTCAGTGGGTATACAAGAAACGTTGGTGAGATGAGCAGAGGTAAGCCTTCAGATTCTCATTCAGACTTGTAGTCTACAAGCTGTGGTTTCAAAATCAGCCTCTTTGCCTGATGTTTTGTTGTTAGCAGCAGACTTTTGCTCTTCCAGTGCTCCTTAATTTGATGAAATGATTATGGGGAATATTTTGTGCAACTGCTGTAGTAGTAGGATTTTCAGAAATTGTGTGAGCTTGCTCTGGTTTAATTTAGCCCTCTTTCAGCAAATAGGCTTATTTTATTAAAAATGCTTATTGCAATAATGCAAAGGCTGAATCACACTTGCTCTGTCAATGCTGAGCTTTATTCTTCTAAATAACAAAAATCTACCTCTATCCTCTCCCATCTTGACTATTTTATTGTGTGCAAAGTTTAGCCTTTCTTTTATGTTCTCTCTTTTAGTAAAGAAATGCAAATAATCACAAAAAACTCAGTGTCATGGGTGAAAGGACTGGTGAAAATTCATCATCATCTCCTCTATTTTTCTTTTTTTTTTTTTTGAAATTGTTTATGGTCATATAGGAAGGTGACTGTATTCTGGGATGCTTTTCATATATTGAGAGGCTTAAGCCTGCTACTGGAGAGGTTCTAATGGATCTGTGGGAAATTAGACACTGCCCTAGACTCTTTTCTGTATAGTAGTTTAATGAGGCATCAGTAGAGTTTTTCTAATTCAGCATCTTCTTGTCACCCTGTAGTAGTTTTCAGCAGGTATTTCGCCTGGCAGCAGCTGATATTGAATATGCAGAAGGAAAGAGATACTAGGATTTCTGCCCAAATATTGTGCCTCTGTTTGTTTATTTGCTTTTGTTTTGTATGCAGTGTTGATATATCTCTCTGTAAGTGTACTAGATTGATTCCCGTAATACATGCATTGGTTAAATTGTCCCGAATTTAATCAGGATTATATTTCAAGTATTTAAAGAAATACTTTAAGATGCATGCCATCAGACCTGCTCTACTGTTTTATTCAAATACCTTCCTAACTATCGTCTGCATTTATATTGCAATTAGGAGACAATCACCCTGTCACCGCATTCTGCTCTGCTGACATTCCCCTCTTAAATCTGCCAAAGGGCTAAATTCCTTGGAAGTAAGGAATGAAAAAGCAGGCAGCCCCCAGGGACTCCTTGTGGTCAAAGTGTGGGGAATCATTTTAAACACTTGTGGCAACTTTAATCCCTTGTGTTAATAACTTAAGCACAGCAGAGTGGAAATTGTCCACACCTAAGTTTAGGAATCAGAACTCCTTTGGGTCACTGTCACGGGATCTTAAATTGTTCTTGCACATTTAGCTGCTATTATGAAATTTTGATCTTAGCTACATCATTATAAATTTGGAACACTCTTCTTAAGATGCTACTTATGCTGTGTACCCAGATCAGGTTTCTGCTTTAAACTAAAATAGTTTGCACTGGTATCCTAGAAAGATTTCTGAGCAAACATAGTAGGGGTCTATTAATAAGCCTTTCAGTTGATTCTATAATAGTACTTACATAGTGTCTAAGGATAGGCCAGAAAAATCTTTTTGAAAGCAGAAATGTCTCTAGGCCCTGAATTCTATCACATCCTATTATTCTAACGATTAATTCCAGCAAATATTTATATAAGAGAGACCATACATAAATTATGCATAAGATTAACATGGCATCACAGACATATTCTTTTGCTGTAACCTCAGAAGATAGAGTTTCATTCAAGATGCAACTGGTACTAAGAAAAACCTTCTCCTCATCATAAATATAAAAAAAATGCTGATCCTTTCATTGAAGGTTTTTGAAAATCTTATGGGTTTAAAAATACACACAGAGAAGCCAAACCCTCTGTCTTTTTCAGCTGGCTTTTTTCCTTAGGTCCTTCACACTGGATCTTTGTTTTATACCTCAGCTCTCCACAGTAGACAAAGCAGGTCCCAGCTGGTCTGGTGTGTACCTTCCAGATAAAAGCTAGGATCCTCCCTGTTTTTTAGTGAGATGTTTCATTAGTTCTCATGCGGGGGTCTCTGTGCAGGGCTGTGGCACTGTAAAGAGACTTTGTGTAGGTATTAGTGTGACTGTATATGTTTTAGGCTCTTGCAGGACTGCATTGTTGTGTAAAGGGGTCTTAGACTGGACGAGAATCAGATCTGAAAAGCCATGCAGCTCCTTGTGCAACAGCATCTGAGTTAGTTTTTTTGAGCTGGCTAGATTTTCCCTAACTCTACAGTGTGCTGCAGTCCAGCAGTGTTTCCTTCTTTCCTCAAGTCCTTCGATTGCTGCATTTCTCTTTGCATATTTATGTGGCGGGTGAAGTCCTTCACTTTGAAAATCATGGTCATTTAAGACATTAGCTTTTAGGGATTTTATTTTTTTTTAATCAGAAGCTAACTTTTGGTCCTAGACAGAACATATCCTGAGGTTCTCCACTGAACAGCACAGAAGATGGAGGAGGAGTTTATATTTACATTAGGCTTTGGAATAATTCATAGGCTTGCCTGCGGGCAGTGTGCAGCTGTGTGTGAAATTCTGTTTAATGGTGCTTTATGGAAGAAACATCATTTGTGTTTTGAGGAAGAATGTGTATTTTTCTGTGGCTGAATTTTGCTCTGTTATTCTTTTAACTCACTTAGCGTAGTTAAAATTACCAGCTGCATGGATGTCACTGGTTTAGTTTTTGCCTCAAATCCAATTTAGAGTAAACTGCAAGTTGTTTTCTTGCAGAAATTGTATATCTCTGAAACAGGTGGAAAGGGCTGAATAAGGTTTTCTACAAAATATAGAACAAGACATTTCTGTTCTTTTCCAGCAGAAAACAATAAAATGGTGTTCATACAACTTAATTTTTGTGATTTTAACCTTATAGGCCATTTTTTAGAACAAAGAGATTCAAGATCTGTGACAATGCAGTATAATTAGTTATTTCCTCAGCCTTTCCTCAGTGATTCTAATACAATTGTATAGTTTTACATCAAATGAGAATCTGGCCTAACTCTAGATTGCTTTAGAAAGGAAGGAAGATCAAATCTTTCAGTGTAATGCATTTTATCTTCTAATTCTAGTTGACATATTCCCAGTTTAGCCACATTTTCTAATAAACTATTTGTCCTTTACAGGTGAAAAACCTTATCAGTGTGATTTTAAGGACTGTGAACGAAGGTTTTCTCGTTCAGACCAACTCAAACGGCACCAAAGACGACACACAGGTTTGTTCGTCTACTCTTTAGATTTTGTCTTCGTATGTGAGTTATCTGCAAAGATTTATTCCTAAATTTAGCTTTAGGAGTGGATTGTAGCTGGGTTTTTTTGCTGTCATTTTAGCATTATTATGCTTGTATATGTGACCTTTTCATCCCACAGCTATCTTTCTAAAACAGCTTTTTAAATGAAACTGCTCTGTGCTATATCTCCAATATAGGAAATATATTTTTAAAAAGCAAACTGTTCTGTAAGAAAAAATTGCCAACAAGTAACCTGATAAACACTACGGCTGATATTCTGGTGTTTGTGTGCTAAAGCTAATATGTGATGCTGCATATGCCTAACTTGAAATAGTGGTGGAATTACTGTGCACTTGCACTTGGAAAGGAGGAGTAGTGAAGGAAAAGCCGTAACAGCTACATGCTCCAGGGCTCCAGTTCAACAAACCACTTAAGCTTAGATTTGAGCCTTTCTTGAATTTTGCTGACTAAAGGGGGATTCTTGGAGTAGCAAGGAGAGAAATGTCAAAGACCTGGCTGGCTGGACTGCACTAGAGAGTGTAATTAGCCAAAAAAAGCCTGGGAAGTATATAGCACTCATTAACCAAACAGTGGAGCAGGCAATAGCAATCGTGAATGCATCTGGGTCCCAGCTAGGCTTGCATGATCTTTCCCAGTGAATGATTGGTTGGTTGAGGTGTTCTTCCGAGGCAGCCAAAACTATTTTTTGTGTTCCGTCTAAATTCAGGAAGTTGTTTTGTGTACGCACGTGCACTGTTCTCTGGAAATACCAGAATGGCTCATTTCAGCATTTCTGGAGTTCTTGGAGATCCAGACTGACAGGAGAGACAGCTGCGACTCTCAGAGTCACAGAAGAGGTGGTGACGCAGACTCCAGCCTCCTGGCTGGGAGTCAAACCGCAAGGGCACTCTGCACAAGCGTGAGGACGGGTTTCAGAGTACTCCTCTGACTGAGCTGAAGGAAGAAATTGAGTTTGGATCTCCTATATCTCACGGGAATGGTCTGACAATTGGTCTACTGGCTGCTATGTGGTGGATTTATGTCTATTACTTTTCTTGCTAAAGATATTCTATCCCACTGAAATCATGTTATTGACATGATTTAGAGGTAGAAAGTGTCTCTGAAGCTAGTGGTACAGGTACTCTTCTGGGATGACATATTAACAATTGCATGCTAGAACTTCTGCATTAAGCAGTCCCTGAGAGTTGCATGCAGTGTGTGAAGTAAGCAGTAGTTGTAAAGCCTAGTGGGAGCATATAAAAATATATTCCTAAACCTCTACTTTTCTCATGTGGTATTGCTCATATATGATGCAAACAGTGCCAAGTCATAGGATAAAAATTATTGAAGTTTGCAAAGCTCTCTCGCTCCAACAGTGTAAGTGGGTGTTTGTTTATACTGGTGCAATTTGGATACTTCAGACCCAGATGTAGGAAAAGGAGGTTGCAAAGGGGTTATGTGTGGCAGGCTGATTAACGACTGTCTGTAATGCGTAGGCATGAAGCTGGGAGGAGCAGTTACAGTAACTAGTACAAAAAAATACAGATTTTTGAAAACTCAGAAATAGCTGATATCATTCATCCTCCCAGAAGATGCTGGAATATGACCACAGACTTCTTTTATCTCTTCAGGTGTGAAACCCTTCCAGTGTAAAACCTGTCAGAGAAAGTTCTCCAGATCCGATCACCTGAAGACTCATACCAGGACTCATACAGGTAAAACAAGTGCGTAAACTTTTCTTCACATTTATATTTCATTATTTGTTATGTTTAAATGAATGTTACTATAAATTAAATGATTAGAAAGTCTCTTAAGGAGGGTTAAATATTCAAAACTAGAGAAATTATTTCAGAGTCCAATGATTTTACAATATGACTATAGTCCCTAAATGTCATAGTCACTTTTCAAAATAGGATTTAGGTGATTTTAGAAACTACACATTTTTATATCATGTTTTAAGAAATTTCAGCTTGGCAAAATATATTTTGTCAACTATTGTAAAACATCATGGTTTCAACTACAAATGTGAAGCTGATCTACTGCTTTACCACAAAAATCTGCAAGACAGAAATTTTAATTCTAACTTCAGCAGAAGGTCTGTAATCTAAAGTATTCATACTTACTCATGCTTCCCCTAAGTGTCAGTTGAGCCTAATGCAGGATATCATGGCAAAGCTCTTGTTGTTGCTCCTTGCACTGTAATCTCTCCTCTCCTGAAGATAAAAAGAGTGCCGCTTGCAAACTCACACTGACAGACACTAAAGTAAAAACTTACTCGAATATTCAAGGGCCTTTTTGTAGCAACCACAGTATTTCATAAAAATACAGAAAAAAATAGGAGGCCATTTTCGTCTATTCTACACTCGCATAAATGTAAGCACCAATAAGGAGCAACTGCAGCAACCTCTGTATTTTAGCTGTATCTTTAGAATTGTTCTTGTGAACAATTATGAACATTTTCTATTCCCTCGCAGTACATACGCGGTATTTTTACCAAGTCATTTTTTTACTAAACATTTTGACATGCTAACTTAGTTTAAAAAGAATTAAGATTATTTTTGTCAGGAAATAATTTCCCTTCTCTCTTATTAGATGCCACAGTGTTATCTATACTAGGATTAACCTTTTAAAATGTGTCTCTGCACTGGTAGACAAGGAGCCTGAAAATCTTTTTCTCCCTGCTAAGTATTCTTTTGTTCTCTTGTGGAAGAATTGCATGTTTAAGACTTTCATAAATAAATAAGAAATTTTCATGAAGGACATGATTCACCTGAGAATAATGGGACTTTCTGTGGATCCAGCCAAAGAAATGCTTCAAGTGATGGCCATATCTGCACCTGCAACCTGCAACGGTAAAGAGCATGGCTGTATTCCTGGGTTCTCCCCAGAGTCCCATGCTCAGCTGCAGGGCCTGGGTCTGCGTGCATGTGCACAAAGAAAGATATTTTCTTAATTAGTAAGAGCTGATATTCTGATAGAGACAAAATGGTGAGCAGGTTTTCTCACGTCAGCCAGTCAGGATAAACTATGTTCCCCATCACATTTTACTGCTGACTGATCTACTAATTCATGCGAAGACTCCAGAGTGTCCTGACTTCAGCAAGGTTTTATCCCAGGTTACCTAAATAAGGGAAGAACTCGGTCTCTTTTTTTGCTAGTGAAACTAATCTCTCTGTTTTAGTCCTTTCTTGTGGCCCAAGCCCAAACTGCACTCATCGCTGAAAACCGCTGCGCTTGAGGGCCGATAACTGCGTAGCACAGACCTTCACGTGGGCTCGCTGCCCACCATCAGCTCAGGTTGTGTGAGAACCCTGCAGCCCTGCTCTGCTGCTGTTGGCCATTTCGGCTGCATCATACAGCTTTGACTGTAAAATAGACATACCCTGAGGGGAAAAGAGTGCTAGTGATGGCTGGGGATATTCTATGTCCAGCTTGCCCTATAGCTTCATTCCTCTCTTTCTCCTGTACCCATTAAGTTTTGTAACAAAACATCTAGTTTAAGTTAACTTGCTCTATGTTAAATCTTGGTGAAACAAAGCGCACACAACTTTTATCTTCTGTGGGCCTAATCTTAAGTGTACTGTAAAACAATTTGGCAAACTACAAATTCAGGGCATCTACAAGCAAGTTAGTTAACTGTGATAGCAATCTTTGCTTTAGAATACAACAACAAAACCAAAAGAAAACTCCACACATCTATTTTTTTAGCAATAGAAATATGATTTCTGATATCTGTACAGTGAAGCTGTATGGAGTAATCTGTGCCTAGAGCAAGATTAGTAAAGATTCTGCCCTCTGTTGCAAGAGGAGAGCCAGAACTGCTTGTAAGGCAGCACAGCGCTGTCCTGCCTTTACTGTGGTAGTTTAGTGAAAAATTAGCCAGTAACAGGTAACTTGCATCAGTTCACAGGATGGTTTGGCTAATGCTGCTAAGATGAAAGGAGACAACTTTATGCAATCTGTTATTCTTATCAGTAGTCATAACCATATCATCTTTGTCCCATACTGTTTTATGCACTCATGTGAGATGGTTGATGCTTTTGCAAGTGTGTATGTTAAGTGGATAAAGTAGATTTTTAACCCCTCCACCCCATTTATATAATCTGTTTATTGCATGGGATTTTGCAAACAGAAATACACAACATTTATGCCCATCCCAGATCCCCTTTTGCCTGAATCTGGATGTTTGTGAAATGCACAAAGTGTGAGGCAAAGAAGAGAAGAAGATGGCTGGGTGAGCTCATACCACTCCAGTGTGTCTTGAGTTGGAGAGTAAAAGGTGTGTAGACAGCATGGAAGAGCCCAGGCCCAGAGCTGAACCTGCTTTAAAGTATTGCATCTATTTGAGGAGGAAAAAAAAAAAAAAAAAGGAAAAAAGGGGGAAAAAAAAGGTGGAAAAAAATGCAAGTCTAAAAGAAACATGAGTCACCGGGCACTGCTCTGAGCTAATGAAAGCATTCCATCAGCATTCCTGCAGCATCAGAAACACGGCCTGAAATTCCACTTAAGTATTGTAGAAAATCAAGAGAGCAGATTAAACTGTAAATCAGTGATGGTGTTTCTTGTTAAAATTTTATGTGCTTTGGTTGGGGTTCATTTTTAGTGAAGAGTATATTTGTTGGAATGTTAGAAAAATACTGAATATTCAGGGCCTCTAAAATCTTTATTTTGACAGTAGTGGGAAACTTTTGGTTTGGTTCAGCAGACTTCATGCTGAACTCTATTGCTTCTACCACATCCACTTACACTCAGCAGTTCCAAGGAACTTACTGAACTTGCTGGAATTACTCTGCTTGACTTGCTGTCAAGCTCTAAACAGTCACTGACAGTTTTCGCAGCGACTAACAGTATGTCTGCACTGCACTCCAAGGTGTGACTGAAGCTTGTGTGAATGCCCAAGTTAGTCTTAAACTAGCTCGTTCAAGAACTGAGCGTAGTCTAGCCAAGGCAACATGGTGGGTTCAGTACTGGCCTTTCTTTAGGAAGGAAGTTTTGCAGAATGTTCTAAATCACCTAGAAGGCTGTTGTTAAGCACCAGCTGAGGAAGAACTAGGAAAGCACGGAGCGCTGACGTGAACAGGAATTGAGGGCACTCCCACACCCTGTCAGGCCAGCCCAGGGTGCTGTTCCTTTACTGGAGCTCTGCCTAGCTCCTCACAACCCTGCAGAAAGAAAATAAATAAACAGCAGTGTCTCAGGCAAGCATTGTACCCGGTTAATAACAGGGTGTTTTGTTAACAGGTGAAAAGCCTTTCAGTTGCCGGTGGCCCAGCTGTCAAAAAAAATTTGCCAGGTCTGATGAATTAGTTCGTCATCACAACATGCATCAGAGGAACATGACTAAACTGCAGTTGGCCCTTTAGACAGTACAAACAAGTGAATAAACCAGATGGGACATTATGAGCTACTGCAAACTTTTTCAGCCATCTTCAATCACCTGTCAGAAAGCTGCGGCTGTCTTCGCAACCCATTTGGCACAAGTTAACTAAACCGTAGGATTCTGCTCAGCCTTGTCTTCCATTTGGACTCAAAATTTCCTATTCAATAACTTCAAGAGATTTTTATTTGTAATTTTGTTAAAAAGTGAGCAAGATTGCCAGTTTCAATATTACTATAAATGACGCTTACCTTGGATGTCTGTTTCCAGTTTTCTGCTTTAATTTTTACTTGAACTTTTCTAGGTACATATTATTGTACCTTTTTCAGTCCTGCAGTAGGGTACCTGTCCCAGTTCAAGGTAAGCTTTATGCTTGCTGCATTTGTGCATATGCTGAAGTTTCCAAATGTAGTGTAGGTATCCCACAACAGAACAGTCATCTGAGATACTTTTGGTAAACTTTGTACTTGTACTACTAACGGGCAAGCTTTTAAAGTTGGAAGCTCAGCTTTTGAATTTCACAAATCAAACTTTTATAAAGAGCGTATTTCTAGAGCAGCTAAAGCTAGATGAACCAATACCTCTCTGTACAGAAAATAAGAATCTTACCATTAAGTTAACTTGTTTTTTAAATAATCACATAATTGATCCCAACAACTGATCTGTTTGTCAAATAATTCTCTCTCTCTCTCTCTCTTTTTCTCTCTTTTAAATGTATTGGTTTAAATTTATTCCATCATGAGACGTATAGATCTCCTTTACACAAAACTAATTCCAATCATTGTAGACATTTGGGATTTGTTTACAATGTAAAGCCACACTGGTTATGTGGCTAGCAAGCTGTATAAACTTAAAACTTAACTCTAATGGGGCTGGTCCAGGATCTCCATTAACAGATTACTCTTAAGATAAGTAACTTAAAAAGACTCTTTGTCAAGTATATGTGAAAAAGACATTATTAGTGTAAGGAAATATATTGTTTCAGGGTTTTGGGAGGAGGGGTTTATTATTTACTTTTAATTGCTTGAAATTGTGTGTATATATATATATCTGATAATGTATTGCTCTTAGACATCTAAAATTAGAAAGTGTATAAATATTAGATGCATCACTGTTCTGATGTCGTTGCTGTTACAAACTATTGATAATACTAAGAATGTAACCTGCATTTTTCACTGAGCTTTCAATTAAAGCCCATTCAAAGAGAAACAAATGAGAGTCCAACAGATGTCTTGTTTCATGTCTGGTATTAAATTTCAAATGCCCTGTCCAATAGTATTTTTTTTTTTTTTTGTATATAAAGGTACCACCAGCACTGATGACCACTAGTTAACCTGTCCAGGTCTTGACCACAATTTATCCATCTCACTTGGGAATCATACTGGCAACAGAAAACAGTGTCAAGTTTCATATTGTGCTATAAAACAGTTGCTTCAATCGTTCGTCTTCTTACAAAAGTATTCCTTTTCTTTGGACCTGTAAGATTTGTATAAAAACTTTATAGCATAGTAAAATACAGTTTAAAAATAGAAGTTTTGGCCTTCTGTAGAACTGCACTGAAACCATAAGCACAGATAACTTTTTAGATTAGGCTGTCATAGACTGACTTTTAAGTAAAAGTTAACTTAGAGTTGGGGTGGCTTATATCAGTTCAGCAGGTTGAAAAAGACAGTCTTTCTTAGATGATGAAGTGTGAAAATGAAGATTAAAAAAAATATATTGTTTCTTTGTCATACTGCCTACTTTTCTCTGGAAGTAAGTACAGCCTGCCTTAGTGCCCTTTGACCTTGCAAAATATTTGTATCTCTTTAGCAAAAATCTTGAATGTATCTTGCCAAGCTTTTTTCTCTAATGTACACAATGGAGTTCTATGATGGGTTGAGCTTTCTCTCTTAAAGTGCAGCTGCATCGTCAAGAAAACTCAACAGTTAATTCTTCAAGTCCTCTTTTTCGCATGGGTATTGCATCACGGTTAATTACTGTTGGGGTACTGCAACTCATTTGTATCAGTCAACTTTATCTTTGGCTGCCAAAAGACAGCATCTCTCTGGAGAAACTCATAACAAGTGTGGCAAACATCAAATATTTGGAGTGAATGGTGTATACAAAACTGCACAGAATTAAAAAATAAAGCAGCTCCTCCTGCTTTCTTGAAAGTTCAGCCTTAACAACGGTGCCTTCCAACTACAAAATAATCTGTTTTTCCGTCTGCACAGAAAATAGAGAATTGCCAGAAATGTTTACACTAAAGGCCAAAAAACTCCAGTTGTCACACACAAATAAAAGTCTCTTCTGAAATATAACCAAAACAACACCATAGCATAGCCTAGATTTCCAGTGACCTGTATGTAACTAAGTCCATAGTTTTGTGGCTTAGTAATTTGCATGCCAAATAATAATGGTAGATGGCTATAAAAATGAAGCGTGGGTTGATAAGTGACAGAGTATCTGTCCTTTTGTTGATGCTGTCACCACTTTTTCAATGAAAGCATTTCTTGGTACTCTAATGTTTGATGTTTTTTGCAGTCTGAGTGCAGGGAAGACAATGGTAAATGTTTGCTAGATTTTTAAAATTTTTATTCTTTGGCCTTTTTACAGTCTTCATCATGAGAGGTATTTTATGTCTTTCCCTTTCATTTCCTTGTTTACAAGATTCTATCAGCAAGGTAAGCTACCTTTGTTGAAGTGCTTTACTACTTGAATTTCTCAGAAGCAGCCCCCGGACACTGGTTCTGGCAACATGCAATTCCTCATTTTAAGGCAGGCAGAAATTGCTCAGTAGGCTCAGTTTCTGTGAACTTGACCTCCATATGAAAGATGAGGGGGCTGAACTCTATTATATCTTACAAGTATCCTTAGCTCTCTGGAAAATGTTCAATATCACAATTAATTCACCAAATCTTGTATGCTTCTGCCTTGTGTTCTTAAATTGAAAGCAGTGAATGCTGTTATTTCGGTTGATAGTTGATCTCTTACTGGGACTGATTTCCTGTTCCTGTTCTGTAGCTTCCATAACTCCCCACAAAGGAGAATGTTAATTATATAGAGAATACTTATCCTTCTTGTCACTCTATAATGTACAATATGTGTTGGGTAGGAAAAGGAACTTGTTAGTGCCTCTCTCTGATGATACCAGCTGAGATTCAAGGGATTCACTTGCAACAGTTTTTTCAAGGTAAGTGAATTCAGCTACATGTCCCTTTGACTTTATGAAAAGAAGACTTAAAATGCCTAAATTTTAGCCACACGATCATATTTTCAATTCATGTTGTGCTCTTTAAGAGTACAAACTGTACTGAGTGAACAACAGGCACAAAGAAGGTATCTTGCTGCAATGGGAACTGTTCTGAAAGCAGTCAGTCCTCCAGATGTAGGTGTTTACATCTGTAAGGCAATGGGGAGACTTGCAAAGAAGTAGTTTTTGCCCCTCTTTCTGTGGTGGGTTAGGTAACTTGTTCATCTTAGAAGCCACTCCAACCAGGCCTATCTGTTTCAGGATATCAGTAGGATTCATTTCATTGCCCCACCTTAAAGCAACCTTGCAACTAACCTTAAAGCAACTGAGAACACTTTCTGAAGATACAGGTAGGTACTTTAAACCAGTGTTTCTTCCTCTTTCCCCTTCCCCAAATAGACACTGAGAAAACTGTCCCCATGCCGTGTCTTCCGTAAATCAGTGTGACCTCACAGCAAGTCCAATATGGTAACCAAGCTGCTCTCAGCACCTTGTCCAAAAGCCCAACAAAGCTTTAGGAGTGGATTGAGGGGCTCTGAGACGGTGTCTGCAGCCCCAGACCTCAGAGCTGCCTGGACCTAGCAGAGGTAGGTACATAAAGGTAACTCTCTGGCAGAGGTATCTTGCTGGAGGATATGCAAAAGAACATTTCTACTACACAGTCTTGCTTGAGCCCTTTTTGTAATTTTCCCCCGGGAGCACGCATGGGCAGGGAGTCACTCAGCTTTTGACTTGGACAACTATTCCTTGTATTCCCCCAATTAACAAAAAGGTAATTAAAGGCAGTGTATGCAGTTGAAAACAGCATTGATGGATGACAGTGCAGCTGCAATATTTGGGAAGATCCAATAAAAGATTCATTAGAATCCTTTTAGTTATGGGAAGTCCTGATAACACAAAGGAGCCTAATGAAACTGAAGACCTGGTCACAAGAGTGATTAGTTAAAAAGAATGGTTAAAAAAAAAAAAAAAAAAAAAAAAAAAAAAAAAAAAAGCAAGCCCCAACCCAAATCCCAACCCCACTGACACATTCTAAAAATTAGACAATTAAGAGTAAACCCAGGAATGTAGCCAGAACTATTCTACCTCAAATAATAAACACAAGGATAAGTTGCCAAGTGAGGTCAAAGAAGCAAATGGTAAAGTAAGTTTAAGAGACAGCTAGACACTTTTATGGGGAGAGAGGGGATTGAAGGATACAGTGAGAAAACTAGGGGTAGAGTTGAGATAAACTCAGCGGACGGGCATGGTGGGCCAATAGCCTCCGAGAGTGCTCTGAGCCCAAGTTCCTCAGTAAAGGAGCAGAGGAGCTATTGGCATTCAGGGGGAGACTTACCACGGCTGTCAGCAAAGTATTGTGAGGGATGAGGGGAAACTATTTGAATGGCTTGAAAGGAAGATGAGCCTGAGAGACAGAAATGCATAAGCTATCAGATGCACTGGTTGTAACTCTGGCCCTTGGTTTCACTAGTGAGATACCCTGGCATACTTGCTTAAAAGCAGGTTTCCAAAGAACTTGCACATGGGTAGCTTTGTCTTGTGAGTTACTAGTGCAAAGCTAGTAACTTTCTATCTCTTTTATGAGAGATATCAAAGAGATATCAAAGAATAAAATGTTTTTACTATTTTCGCATGAAAGACTACCTGTAATATAGGAAAGAACAGAGGTGGCTGGAATTGTCAGCACAGCTGGTGCCGTTTCCCATAAAATACATGACTGAACTTCCACAGCTTCAAATAGCAGCATAATGAAGCCCAGTCTTAAGTGCCCAGCTTGGCCACTTTCGTGGTGATGGGTAGATGTAGCTCCATCAGCACAGTCATGCTCATACATGATGGTGGAGAGGGAACCAGAGTCAGGAGGGCCACTGGAAGTAAGCCAGAGCATCAAGAAAAAAAAAACAGTTTTCATATAGATCGCTATCCAAACAGAAATGCCAGCCTCTACTGCTACAAAAGTTAGCTTTGAGACCTCAAAGAGCTCTGAGCAGCAAGGCTGGTTTGAAACACAGTATTTCTCTTACAAGCCACAAGTGATGTAGATCTTGTGCAAGGCACTGTAAGGACAGTGAGCAGCAGGCATACTGTGCCGCAAAGACGCTGGAAAAAGACAAGTATTTGAAGAAACCGAAAATCTTGAATAAGAAAACACCGCCCCAGGCAGGGCTTTTCTGTTCTCAATGACTAAATGCCTATCCCTCAGGCATAAATATAATTTGATAGCATCACTGCTTTTTATGTGAAACAAGCTACTCGTGTTTTGATGAACTCTTGTACAGCCAAGATCTCAATCTTTAAAGATAGGCTGAGTGGTAATGAAAAGGTCTTACTAATATCACTAGTTGCTCATCCTGACTTAAATGGCTACATAAAACTAATACAAAGCTAGCTGCCCTTCCTCACCATCAAAAAAAGCTGTTTGGTGCACAAGAATTATAAAAACATACAAGGTCAAAACCTTTTAGTGCATGTGAGTGCATGAGAGAAATAAGCAGTTTCTTTTAATGGCTCATTCTAACCTGAGTCATTCCCCAGAACTCCCATTCATTTGAATAAAATGTTGAAAAACATGATTGAAAGAAAAAAAAATCCCACCTCATTGCCCTGAAAAAATCTTGCCCCCAAAACTTCTTAGGATATTGTAAACCCTTGTGCATTTGCTCTACTAGTACAATAATTGTGTCTGCTTAAATACTGCTGAGGTTTTCAGGTGAAATTACAGGCCTAACTGCATAGTAAAGGTATGTTGTAAAGGCAAGTTATGAGGGTTTTATCCACTGTATAGTAAGAAATCCAGCCAAACAAAAAAACTAAATTTAGACTAGGAAGATTTTTCAGTTTCAGCCACTAGATGGCTCAGCCCAGATGGTTGGCTCTGCTAGGGCAGCTATGTTCCTGGGAACGTGATGCAGCCAAGCCGCCAAGCCACTTGCATTCCTGCAAGAATATCCTAACTTGCAACATAAAGTTACAGTGCATACAAAGGAGTAGTCAGAGCTCAAGAATATCATGTAATACAACTCAAAATGTATTTCAGGAGCCTAAGCTCACTATTGTACTGTTACTGTTATTACAACATTTATCCAAGTGAATCTGGGTGATTATTGAAAATGATTGAGTTTTTAATAGGTGGTTGTTATTTGTCTCTGGTATTGTTTGGGGCTTTCTTCAAAGGCCAGGATCCCACTGTCCTTGAGGTTGCCTAGAATGATGGTTCTTGGTCTGAAGAGAGGGTCTCTGTAAATAACTCCCTGCTCAGTATCTCAAATGTGTGGAGAGCTGTGTTTCTATTATTACGAGAAAGAATTAATAAAGAATAGAGAGGCAAAGGACCGGTCGCATGGCAGTATGATTTGAATTGCCTGAGATGGGATGGTGTCCTGATGAAAGTCCACTGGACTCCTTGAAAAGTGAATCTTGAATCACTTTTATGGTATTGTGGGATGAAGAAAACCTGGTGGTGACCGAGCTGCTTTCTCACCCTGCTCTGAGCTGCAGGGTTCAGCGTGGCTGGCTGCAGGCAAGTAGCGAGACTGCTGTTATGAAGACAGTCTGGAGAGGATGAACTGCAGTTTGCAATACTGAAGGTCATCATGGAGGACAGACAGCCTAACGACAGTCTAATATTTCTAAGCTGTATAAATTCCTAGTGTCTGCTTCAGGCAGAATCCAAACACTTGTGTCAATTCTGTACCATGCCCCAGACTGCCAAAAAACATTAATATAAGCATATTTATCTGGGCTGCAGTGTGTTACAAGAATTCATTAGGACAATATGTGATATGGTGCTGAAACAGAAGGCTGGGTTTCTCTGGCCAGAGATGAGGAAGTCTAGTCCCTGCTGAACTTTTACTACTGATAAAGACAATGTCTGCTGGCAGCATTCATTTTTTACTAGGCCATCTGCATCTAGTCAAGGATAACTTGACTTTCTGAAAAAGCCATTCATCAGAATCAACCCTGTACAACTTTCTCTTGATGAGTAAAGCAACACAAAAAAAGACCAAGATGGTTAATAAACTTCTTTGGGAGCAAAAGGTCAATGCTGGTGTAAACAAAGCAGTGTCATAGTACTATACAGAAGCATTGAAGTTTCCTGTGTGTTTATATGGCTGATGCCCCATTTCTTTTTATCAGTGTTTGTTATCATTTATTTTGCTCTGCTTTAGCTGATCTATAAATCTTTATAACAGTGTTCTTTATTTTCTTAATTTTGTCATCTCTCTTATCAGCTTTTATCACCTGTTTGTGTCCAGTACGTTTGCTACTCTCTGCTGCTTGATGGCTGCCTGCAATTACAGTTTTGTTAACCCTTTAGTTCTCATCCAGCTTGCTCATGTCTAATAGTTGTCTTTCAAAATCTCTCTTTTTCCTAAAGCTGAATAAACTACTGAAGACAATGTCATTATATTCCTAACAAATCATCATTATTAAAGAGGGGAAAAAAAGAATGAAAGCACTGATGGGGAAATATTCCTGCCCCAAGAAGTACAGCCTTGCTTTTAACTACACTACATACAGAGAACAGGCAGAAGCTGTGTACCTTTCACTTCAGGCCTTCGTCAGACTTGTGCCCTATGGGGAGGTAATAGGTTGCTCTTCTGGCCCACTGGGCCTTTGGCTTTCAGGCTTAATGGTTGAGCGTGTTTTGAACACAGCCATGAGAAAATGGGCCAAGGTTCCCAGCCTTCCTTCACATCAACCATGGATCACCCATCCAAACATTTGATTATGTTAAATTAAAGCCAGAAACTAACAGAAGAATATTCCATGTCCATAATGACAAACCTGAAGCAGCTGATACCTTGGGAACAGCATTTAGTTGGACTCAGCTGTGCTCTGTTTAACGCTGCAACATTTAAAACTTCATATATAAAGACAGGTGCCAGTTGTTTAGAGAGCAAAAATTTCCTGCACAATACCATTTCAGAGAGGGCCACAGTTCTTTACTCAAGTATATCAGGTAAAAAAGAAAGTGGATTCTTCTTCCTGAAGAGCCTCTGTGGTTCAAATTTTTGCTTTGAAATGTTATTTTGTTTGATATAATTAGATTATAAAAAGCTACTTATAAAGGCTAGATACCCAAAGTCAAATAAAAAATTTAGATCCACTCAAACCAATTTGGCAGGAGGTCAGCAAAAAGGACATTAAAAAAAAAATCTCTCTTGAGGTGTTTTGTTTAAATAGAGACTTACCGAATGTAATTTCTAACTCCTCTAGGGTATTTATTGCAACTGGGTGCTATAGGGAACCAATAAACACTAGAATAAAGACTGAATTTCCCAATTAACTATATGAATTTTGAGATCTGTCTGTTGAATGCCAATCTCTCTCTTTAGTACAGGCTTCTGCTAAATCTGCAGTTTTAAATCCTTACGTGGAAAATAGGAAGGTGTCCTGTGTTCCTGAGGTTAATAGCGTTAAGACTTCTACCTGACAAAAAAATTGCTAGATTCAGCTAAAAAAAACCCTGATTATTACAAACTGAGTATACCAATCATTCCAAATTAGTATGTAGTTAGAGGATGTTCTGCCCTATTGATATCAAGACTGTAGGAAAGGCTATGTACTTTGACTGAGTAGATTCTGCAAGTCATGTAGTTATCTGGATTCCAGCAGCTTTCATGTGTGATTCTGTATTTATCACTAGAAAATCTGAATAGCACTTTAGTAGAAAAAAATTTAATAACAGGGAGACTGAAGTCAGTCTTTCTTTTTTATTTTATTTCACTTCTCTACTTGAAATGAATACTTACTAAAAGAAGATTGAGCAGAGCTAAAATTGAGACTTAGATGATATACTGGCTCAAAAATCAAAGTCATTTTAGGAGCAGTGTAGTGAATAGTCATGAAATGCTTAACACTGTGTTTAGTCAGGGGAAATTTTGTAATTGGATGTTGTTTACCTTGGCCATTTGCTGGAAATAGCTAACTACATTCCTGGCTCTTTTTGCAGAGACCCATCTTTAAAAAGCAGGGTTATTTTTGTACATGTTAAATATTTTTGTTCAGACATGTATTAAACTCAGAAAAAATAAAAAGTAACCCAACTGCATTTTTTCAACTTTATTTTTAAATCTAAGATTGCTGTGATTTATTTTTTTTAATTTTTCTCTTTGATATCAGTGCATTTAAGTTTCTGACCTTTTCTGAAAACATTAACAACTGTCGTGAAAAGATTTTTGGCTTCTAGTGGAAACCCTGTATCTCTGTACGCTGTGCAGATTTCTTGGGATGACTAGCATGAAATTTAATTTGTGTTAATCAGCCATAGGCAAGAGTAAAATGAAATAATTGTGATCTATGACAATAGGATTTTAGAGTATTTACAAAATCATGCTTCTAAGCGGCATGGAAAAGCAATGACAAGCGTAGGACATTTTCTGTCTGATTAATAAGGAAACTGGCTGCAAAATACCAGGCTGTGATTATATTTTCATGGACATAACTGGTTGGCTCTCTGTGGAAAAAACCAGGAAATTCGTGCGTAGTTTAAGATTCACATAAAGCTACTACAAGCCCATTCTTTCGCCACAGCTTTGGTGACTCTGAATTCTCCCTGCTCGTATCAGATTTTACTAGAAAACTTCTGAGGACTTCATAAAAATAAATAGTCCTTTAGCAGTATGGGCAACATGCATGAAAACACAAGAGCTGTCTGCATCCATTTTCCAGCTGCCCTGTGAGTGCATGCTGCAGCAATGCTGCCGTGTGCAGCATGTTCCCCTCTTGGTATAAAGGAAGCGCAGGCAGCATTACCAAGAGAGATCAGCTATCTGGGTGGAAAGTTAAAATATGCTAGTATGAATTGGCCTGGGGCCAATTCCACGTACCAGAGAAGGTCGGGAGCTTAGACACTGTTGGCGTGGAGGCCGAGATGATGGTGCCTTCTCCACGAGGTCAGGAAGGACGTCATCCCTCCACCGCTACAGGCCCAAGCAGATCCAACATGTGTGTTTCAGGCACCTTGTCATCCGCATTGAACTGAATTGGCACAAGAATTCAAGCTGCATTCCTTGAGCAAGGAATTCCTTTAGCTGTGGTTTGACAAAGAATATAGGAGGTAATACTGAGAATTTGCTATAACAAATAAATATTAAAACACTGTCATTTTAGCAGGTGTATATGGCCCAGACCATAACAACCACTGTAGTTAGCTGCACTGAGTAGAGCACAAGAAAAAGAATTTCTGATTTCCTAGTTGATGTTTCTGAAGCAACGTTTTAGCAAAATCTGGATTAAATGATATCAAATTTGTTGGTTTTACCAGCAGGATTTTCCCAAATATTTAGAGAAATGATTGACAAGTGCAGAAAATCATGTATTTGATTTTAAGATACCGAAAGCTTTGAATAATAAATGCTGGACTATATTTTCCATTTCTCAATTTTGTCTCCTTTCCTTTTCAAATTTTTCTCGACTATGAGGATAGACATGTACTTTAACGACCTAGAGAAAACTGAAATTCTTGTGTAATCTTGTGTGCAATCTGAAGGCTGGCAGAGAAGAGAAACACCAAGTATGAGATTTCCAAGAAAACGGAAAAATTAGTAACTGGTTGGCTGTACATTGATTGTGTAAGACAAGGTAGTTAAAGGGAGGAGGTGACTCCCAGTATTTTTATTGGGATAAGTTGCTCATTCTTTGCTAGGCGTTTATATATGTTTGCACGGGACTGCCGCTTACAGCCCCTTCGCTGCCGGCTGAGGGGACGATGCCCTCATTGGCACCTCCGTTGCACTGGCGCAGCCCCGTGTACAGGGCACTTCTGCAGCAGAGCGGGCGCGTGGGCCCCTTCAGGCCTCCCGGAGGTGGGACGACGACGAGTGCCGAGGGACCCGGCCGCCCCTGCACGCTGTCAGCTACCACAGTTGTTGTTACCCTCAGCTAATCTCCCCATTGTGTGCCGTAGCCCGTAGCTGGGTGCAGATTAAGCAATTTAGGGATTCTGTAAAATCTATGCAATAATTTTTGAGAACATAATTTGGGATTACATGAATGGGCCATAGAAATCAAAGTATGAGGCCTCCTCCTGTGAGATGGGTAGTAGAAATACTGCCTGTATGAAATGGCAGGGACTCTCTTGAGCCCTGTCTGCTCAAAAAACACAAGATGGGTGATTTAGACCTGAAATTTTCCATCATATCCCAGTGCTAAATCCAGTTGATATTTATGTTGTCAGTAAAAATATCTGCCTGACTAAACTGTTCCTTGACAACTTCTTCAACTATACTTTTTTTTTTTTCCTTTTTGTATGCACCTGTCATAAACAGAGTCTGTAACAAATGCTGGATAAGGACTGATTAAGGATGCAGAATGTAATTATGCACAGCCAAAATTATATATATACCTCTATTTCCAGCTGAGTTCTGTGAACACTTAATACAGCTAAACATTATGATGACTCTTTATTGCATGTGATATTGTGTTTGATGCTATACACTGCAAAAGGAAAAATATTACTGCTATCTTACTATAAGCAGATACTAATTTAATTAATCCCATTTTTTTGTGTGAAGTTAATGTGTTGCTATTAAATTAATGTGGATTCCAACTATGGCAACACCGCTGTATAAAGCATATTGCTAAGTTAATTAAGGATGTGAAAATAACTGTTTTTTTCAGTTGAGCAGGGAAATTTAGGTGTCTCTCCCAAATTTCAGTTTCATTGAGCCAAATTTACATTTGGCCTTTTATTTTTCTGTGTAAAAAATGCTGAAAATTGCTATTTCAGATTGAATAAATTGTTTCTTCCAAACCAAAACTGATTGTTTTGTTTCAGTATCCTGTGAGAAAAGCAAACGGATTCAAGGGTACAGATCTGCTAAGAAAAAAAAGAGATCTTGTACTCAGAGCTATGTAATGAGATCATTCAGGCTGCAGAAAATCCAAGTTCAACTTTCTCCTTTGTCTGTAGTAGGTCCAGAGACTGAGACTCATTGTCACAAGAGGCAAGTATAACACAGAGATTTCCACAAAGCAAGCAAGCAAATCACATTTTAATTCAAAGACACAGCAATGTTTTTTTTTTTTCTTTTTCTTTCTTTCTTTCTTTTTTTTTTTTTCTTGTATCATATAAAACAGAAAAACTGGTTCTGGCTGCACTGAAAGCATTTGGTCAATTACTACCACCTACATGTGCACTGACTCTGTCAGGTGACAGGACTATACTTACTTGGGCTATCAGTAGTGAATTATACCTTAAATCATTTAGTTTTCATTAGTTTACTTTTCAGGGAAAAGAAAAAGAGCAAAAATAGCTGCTCTTAGTAGTCTTAGCCTTTCTAGTCTCTGCTGAGTTTTTTTAAAAAATGACTGTCAACTCTATGAAAACTCTGTAACTGAAGACTGTAAAAGTGGCCAGACTCTAAATCCATCTGAATCTGTAGTTAAGAAGCTATCTCCATGTTCAAAATATGAAGGGTGTAAGATTTTCAGCCATGACATTGTAAAGCTTCACATTTCAGAGATCCACTTTCTACTTCCTACAGTATCTAACAAACATAAATTGTGGTAAAATATGGACACATGGTACAATGGAAAAAAATCTCTGCTTAAGAAAACTTTAGTTAGGGTCACTAACTTGAGGGAAGGGCTCATCACCTTTATTTGTTTCCGTTATATAACAAGAAATATAAAATAGCATTCCAGTATCCCATTATGCCTTAATTTTTTTTCAAAATAGGGCTCAGAGAAACATGTCTATATGTCAGTTCTTTGTAGGGAACATATTTTTATTGTGTAGGAAATATGCCACTTAATATATAAGAATATTTTAATAAAAACATAACTAGGTAATGATATGAAATGATGTTTTCCTTTATAGACTAAAAAAAAAAAAATCATAGCAGCAAGTAGTTCCTGTAAATGACATCTCTGACTGTACTTTGCCCTGGTAATTTATCAAGGCTCACAGTCATCATTATTTCAAAAGATTAATTCTGTTTAAATAGTCAATTGAGCAGAACACAACATTAGTGGGATAGTTAGTTATATGTCACAATATACTAGATAAAGGATTATGCCCCACTTAAGAATTAATAACATTCTAAACCTTTATATAAACTATTTTTTTTATCAATAAACATTTCTCTGACAGAGGGCCAGATGCACTCACAGGTCTTAATTGTTCAATCCAGTGACTAATCCCCACTTGATCAAGATTTTACTGACTTAGCAGCAGTCTGGAGACTGACAAATTTATGATTCAATAGCAATTTCATCTTAAACATGAAACTGCATGATCATTTGTGGGAATTAGCTACCTGATAAGATAACGTGGGTGGAAGAAGTGCACATAATTCTGCGCAGCAGGACCAGAGCGTTGCAGAATTCTTCAGGGTGCGTTGGAAAGACACAAATGGCCATTAAGGGATTAGTCCATCACTGATTGAGTGGCTGCACCAAGTTGAGGTTCACTAAATCACTGGAGTGGTAGGTCATTACCCTTGGATACAGGAGACAGTTGAATCTGTGTCCAAATGCATGAGCAGTAAATTGGAGTGAATGGAGTGTGCCAAAAATGAAAAATAAAAAATGCTGAGCCCTTGTTCTTCAAGTGTTCAAATTTCCAGGTCATACCCCATTTTTTTTCTTTTTTCTTGGCATAAAAAAATATTTTTTCACTGCCTTTAGTATCAGCATATTTTTGTCTCTGCAATCTGCTTCTAGTGTATTGCTTCCCCTCAATGCTATCAAATTTGTGCTTAGTTAACAAATGTTGAAACTTAGATAACATTTTAAAATTGATTAGAAAAGCAATATTAGGAGTTTCCCTCTGCAGTTTTGATGGGTTGTTCACAGTTAGCACTTAATATGTATTTAAAATATATATTTTTTTATTTGTGGTTTTGAAACAATGACATTTTGGTAAGTTCTCTTTTATCTAATCATTATTTTATGTGCTATTGGACTGAATCAATAGTTTTCTTTAATAGTTTTGTTTCTTTTACATGTTTCTGACAAAACCAACACCTTTATTAGAAATGAATACAAATCCTATTGCTTTATCTTAGGAGAGAAACCATAAAATGCTGCAGGAATAACACAACATTCCTGCCTTCCTGGAACATGTGTTAAAGCAGCTGATGAGTAAAATTAACCACTGAGCAATTACACTTCAGGGCTCTGTAACAATATGTCTAAAGACTATTTGGCAATTCAAAATAGTAACTTATATATGTCAAATTTGGGGATTTTTGCTGTGCTGGCTATGGCCTTTGGCCAGCCTGAATAAGCCTAAGATCCCTTGGGGCTATTTCTCTGTAAGTTGAACTTAATGATCTCTTTTCCCAAGGTATAGATGCATCTAATGTCATTTAATTTATCTCAGTCTAGAGAGGCACATTACATGAGAGCGACTTGTTTCCTGAAACATAGTACATTTCACTAGAAATTTGTGAGCTATTAGATTGGAAAATTCACCTTTAGAGAAATCTGGCTAATTTTCATCATTTAATGAGCAATTTTCACTTCCTAACACAGAAATAAAATATGCAGTGCTGAACAGAGGTGGAGCTGGAGGCCAAAGTTGAATATGGAAGTCACCTAGAACTAATTATTTTAAACATAATTATTCTTCACTGAAACTAACACAGAAAGGAAGGTAGACATACTCAGAGAGAAGGGTCCTTGGTCAGGTAAGCTTACGTACCCCCAAAGGAATGTCTTGTTTTGCCCAACACTCAGCAGATGATATCAGGGATGTTGCTTTACTTCCCAGTGCTTTCGAGTTCTACTCATTCCAGTGTATTGTAAATCTAAATGCTGAAAAACTGAGACTTGCTGAAATGCTTTGGTCTTTGGGAGTATGTAAGTACCTGAAATAGAAAAGAGATTAAAAATAAAAAGACCAGTCTAACTCTCACTGGCTTTAGTGGGCGCAGGAACAAGATAGAGCAAGGGCTAGCACAAGTTTGGGGGAAATAAGATACAAAGAAAACTAACTATGCAAAAAAAAAAAAAAAAAAAAAAAAAAGGAAATGGCTGTTTTTCAGGGAATTTAACTCCTATGACAAGCTTGAAGGCTTAAATCAGCTGAAAAGCTTTATCCACATTTTAAGTGTTGAAAGTCTTGGCCAGCTTTACTTTTTAAAATTCAACCAATGTACACACAATTTGGAAAAGTAGATGGTGAGTAGGACAGGCAGAATAAACTAAGAGGAAGGAAAGTGCAAGAAGAAAATCAATCTGCCAAATTAGACAGAGCAAAGGAACAGGAAGAAAAACAGGAAATAACCTAATAAAATATACGGGAAAATAAATAACTTCCAGTGCCCCAACAATTTCCTCTGACAAAAAATATTGGCAGGATAAAGTAAATTATAGTCAAATTTCTGGCTAGCTATAGAAAGCAAGCTATTTAGAGACCACATATGGCATTTTTTTCTCTCTCAAAATACACATAACTGTATCAGACTTGAGTATGAAAGTCCCATAGGTGAAGATGAAAGCATAAGTATGACCCAAACAATGCAAGTTGAAGAAAGAACAGGATGTTTAATTGAAGTGACCTTTTCGAGGTGTGGTCATAGATTTCTACCCATTTTGATTAGTTCTGTGTCAGGGATTGGTGTTACTGGAAATTTAGGTACTCTGAAGGAACATGGGTAATCCCTCTTTGCCATAGGAATCTGTATTTCTGGAGCTCTCCTGGGCAGTCAGACACAGAGGCTCTTTGGAACTAGAACAGAGAAGCAGATCTGTTAGTTTGCTTCTTGAACTTACTAGCAACTGATCTCTACCCCAGGGCGGGCTCTGAAAGATGGCATTTAGCTAGGAAGGATGGCACAGCACCAGCTGCTCAGTGCTCCCAAGACGTTGCAACAGTTTTTCCAGTTACCTATAAAGATACCTTTCTGAGAGCAGCAATCCTCCCCCACTTGAAGGAAGTTTGGCAACTAAGTAATGAATCTATTCCAGAGTTGAATCCTCACTCAGTAGTGTTTACAGCTTTTGCACTCTGCAGAGTGTGATTTTAAAGAGGCTCAGAGCTTGATTCAGATTATTACGGTAGAGTAAATATTGTAACATTAGATACTTGCCAAAAACAACAGAAATATAATTAACCTGAGTAGCTCCTTATTGAGCAACTGCATACACGATTTACTTTTTTCACTGTGTTTAAACTCATCTTCCGTGGAAGCAGAGAGCATATTCAGTCCAGATCCGTCATGTAAAAGTCAAACTGTATATTTTAAACAAATCAGTAATTCATATAAAGGATTCCACAGATGAATTAAAATGTAGCTTTAATGGTGTGATTTATTCACATCTGCTTCATCCTATATATAAATACTATAGTATATATAAGAAAACAAATAACTATTAAATCCAAACTACTGAATGCACTTTATAGAATTGGAATCTTAAAAAATACACATGCATTTTTCAGCTTCAAATTAATCATTACTTTAAGTGGAATAGGATGAGTATCTTTCCTGGTTCTAAAAAGTAGGAAAATTGCTTTTTTGTTTGCATCATTTCCAGTTTTAGAAAGACAAAATGAACCAGGGCGTACCATGCTACGATTTCACCCGTTGACACAAACGGAAAGGATTGAACAGACATAATACATCTGGTTTACGATTTTAATTGCCTTTGTGACCCAGTTCATACCAAATCCTCTCAAAGCAGAATCTCTTTTATGCATCATGGAGCTAAATCTCTATCTGAGATACATTACTTAAAAAAACATGTTAAAAWGTAACAATATTTCTTGCTCACATAAATCTTTAGTACTTGCAGGTGACCTGAGAAAGTGAGAAGTGGAGAGTTCAGTTGTCTGGTGAATGGGTATGTTAAACTTTCCAAATAAAAGCTACTTCTAAAGCACCAGATTCTTTTAGCAATTAATCACTATACTGTTGTTTATTAGGAAGACACGCCTGGAATTTTTTAGTAACTCAGGTAACCTTTCACGGTTTGATGGATACAAAAGATAATTGTGTCTACAGTGATTTAATGAGGCCCTCTGATGTAATATAGCAGACTGTGACTACTGAGCTCGTGTCTCTGGCCTGGGAATGGGGAAGGAACATTTGAAGCAGGGCACGCATACAGAAACACACTGTATAAAAACAATTGTTTGCTAATCAGTTATAAGATATATTTTCTATGTCATGTAGCAAGCCTGAACAGTCTGCTGTGTTAAAGGCCTCTAATTTTACTAATAGACTAGAAATCCTGTGGTAATGCCAAGGAGCTTCAAAAATGGAGATTAATTAAATTAAATGAGAAATGAACACAGTGGTTAGTACAATATCCCTTGGACACAGAATACTTTGACCTTCATAAAGTCTGAGTATTTGCACTTCTTAAATATATGCAAGTACGACAGTTGTGATACTGAAAAGTTTGTTCACAAACTCCAAAACCCTCCAACATTTGAGTTGAAGACTCAACTCTTCAACAGCAACACCACAAGCATGACACTCAGGGCCATGCTAGTACTGAGGAACAGCCAGTAGAGGGTAAAGTGCACTTATTTTCCTGCCACCCCTTTCCCTAATACCCAGGTATCTGATGTGTAAAATATTTAAATTCTCTAATTTTTGTTATTTAATGCATGTATTGAGCGTTCAGCAATCTTAGGAATTTGAATCAATCCAAAGAGTAATAAACCCTAAAACTTTTGCTGTAACCAGTGGCTGAATCACTGCATATGCTGTAGAGTTGATACAAGAGGAGGCTGATGCTGGTAATTTCAGTAAAAATATGTGGTTTTCTGAAATTTAAACATGATCTTGATTGTAACAGTCCTTTCTATGGACCAGGCATCAGGTCTCTCCCTCACAAACAGCACAGCAAGAATTTAACTGTGCACTGTATCCAGCAGTGCCTGTTTCCTAAAAACAGTGTCACTCACTACTGTTCAGGCTATTAGAACATCACAAGTAATTTAACAAATTATTATGGTCTCTCTCTGAAGCAGGAAGTGGTCTCTTCTAAATTTGTTCTTAACTCCCAGTTTCCTAGTTTGTATGTAATGTCTACATTTAGGTAACTACTGATTTTTTTTAACTGTTCAAGTACAATTTGACTTTGAAAAATGGCCGTGTAAAAATATTTGTTCAAGGATCCTGTTTCTTCAGTTGTATCAAGCAACTTTATTTCTAAATAACATATTTCTTTTTCTTTCTTTCTTTTTTTTTTTTTTATTCCTAGAACAGCTAAGAGAAGACTGGATACAATTCTTTCTTGTACTGTATGGCAAGAAGTGTTTAGTAGCTTTGAGCTATACCTATTAGAAGAAGACACTCTTGTTCAGAAAACAGTTGAATATGTGTGTAGCCTACACACTACTTAAAAATGATGGATTTGCTGAAGTGCATTCCTGCATTAGAATCTCAGAGGCTGAAATGAAGGTAGTGAGCTCTCACAGATGTACCTGAGTAACTATTATCAGTGATGATGTGAAAAGCACGAAAAGCTCCTCTTGTAAATCTTAACATCCAAATGAGCTTAGAAAGCTGACAGTAAGGAAAGACAAGGTTCTTGTCTGGAAACTGAGTGCTTTCTGACACAGAACGAGAAGCAGTCAGCGTAAGAATCCACAATGTTTGTTTGTATGCTGAAATCAAGTGTACTAACTAGGAAGTCTGAATGCTACCTTTTCAAGTAGCCAGAAGACGTACTGTTTTCTTAAAGTACTCATCTGCCCTCTGAAAAATCACAACCCTTTTGAAGTATATCAGATTGTATAATCAAAACCACGGTTCCCAAAATCACGACCAGCTTTTAGAGAAATCAGCTTTTCCAGAGGAAAAGCATTTTAGATTATTTACATGTGCTCTGAACTGCCTTTTCCTTAACAACATTTTGATCGGTAGTTTCTTTAGAAAATAAAACATTTCTAAATATTTAGGATGTATATTAATACGTGGAAACTCAAATAACCTGTGAAGATCCAAGACTTCACACTGCTAGGGAATCCAGGAAATGGGACACACATGAAAGAATTGGTATGGTAGAGAGAGCAAGGAGCATTAAACCCACTGGGGCTTCGGAATTCTACAGATTCCTTAGCTCCTCGGCCTTTACGAAACATCTGTCGCTATGTGCAAAGGCACTGTCTGCCAACACCTTCCCAGCTTTGTCATTCTGAAGCTTTCCTAAAGCCAAGAATACCAGTTCCAGATCTCAGCAGGTTAACAGGAATGAGTCTAAAATCTCTTGTAGACTGAAAAAATAATCTGAAAAATAAACTGGTCGCAGAGCAAAATTGACCAAAACACTGTGTCACAACCCAAAAAAGGAAAATAAAACCTTAAATACAACATAAGACAAGATATATCCTAATAAGTGCTAAATGATAGGATAACAACTGCTGTCCATGATATTTTGTGGGAAATAAAGGAGAATTTGGAGTTAAGGATCTTTGACTCCCCCCCCCGATAGCTCCAAAATCTTCAAGAATTTCTGGCATGATTTTCTGATATTCTAGCATTCGTAGTTAATTTCATTACTAAAACATCAAATTAATGTCATTATCATCTTTTATTTTTCTTGTCTTATCTACATATTTCGTACATATTTTTAATGCTAAAACACGTTTTTGATGTAAAACAAGTATGAATACATCTTGCAGGATGCCTGATATGTTTATGCTTGTTCACCTTCCACTGAAGTCACTCATGATTTCCCAGAAGTTTTTGGGACCTCCCACGTTTTGCTGCATTCTGGGATGACAAAAATCACAGTAAGTGAGAACATGGCCTGAAGATCTACTGTTATGGTCTTTCACATAAGCAACAATACATGCTGAAGATGCAGAGGCACTTCTAAATCTAAATCTAAAAAATGCTTGTTATATTAATAGTTATAACCTATATAAGCTCTGTGCCTGGCCCCTATGCCAGGATTTATTCTAAAAACATCTATGCACCTGAGAAATCTTTACTCACATATATAAAGGTATCATGTTGCAGAAGATCTCACTGACATGCCTGCACTGATTTTAGGCCAGGGGGTGTTAACATCTCGGGAGACACTCTATAGACACTCTATAGACAAAGAAAAATGACAGTCAGTCCTCACCATACTCTGGTAAGGTAAGCAAGAATGGCATCGGATTTTCTACTTTACAGGTGAAGAAGGATAAACTAAATCAAGTCAGAATAAGCAAAACTTTCTTTCCATGCAAGTGATGCAAGTATTACAGTAGTTGGGAACTTGGCAACGATGGACGAACTATTTGTATACAGGTCACCTTCAGTGTCTTCTCAACATACTGTTCTGTGACAGAATGGTTTATATGTTAATTCATGAAATTTATTTTTTACTGTAAAACAAATGATAATGAGTAGCTCTTTAAACTGATGTTTTATTTCCAGTAAGTCAAAGTTTTGGCATTAGTTTCATGGAAAAACCATTAATCTTCACAATTGAAATAGAGAGCTGTTGACTAAATATGACCTTAGAAAATTAATTTCCGAAACTATTCGCAGATCTTTCTCATCAAATTTTAAGCAAATTTTATCTTGTTATCAACTATTAAGGACCAATCATTTTCTTTTCTATTAATGTTTATTGTGTCATTTGAAATATTCACTTTCATAACCAAGAAGAAAGACATGTTTTAACATATATTAACATGTTGTATGCTAATAAGGAACTGTCACGTCTATGAGGAGTGAACATTTGTTAGTTGTGTTTAACCTTTGGTTAACTAATAATACTGTGAGTTGTAGTTCATGGGAGGAAGACACGTTTGTTCCCAGCTGTGTAATGCAGACAAGCCTTAAGGGCTGTTGTGAAGTTCTTTGAATTATTTTTTTTCCTCTGTCCTGCTGGGAAATGTAAAGAAATTGATACAAGACCCTGCTATCATTCATGTGGCAGCAGACTAGGAATGACTGCTAGAATGTCCGGGACATGCTTTATGTTTAGTGCTGACAATCTAAGCAAGACAAATATGATTTATGTGACAATAGCTCAGATGGGGAATGAATGGAGATGTCTTGGTGAAAATATTAGCATAAGTAGGTTATGTGAAAGAAGGAGGCTTTAAGGAAAGATCTAAAGGAGATCTGGCATGTGGCAGACGGGAAGTTATTCAAAGTATAAGAAGCAACATGGAAAAAGAAGTGAAGTTGAGAGTGGGATAAAAATATGAAAGAAATAAAAATATGAAAGAAACAGTTAGATAAGAGGGACACTGGAGAAGTCAGCTGGTCCTTTCCACATCTAACTAACCAAGCACATGTTCACAACTTCAAAAGGTGGCTAATGAACTGGACACAGCCTAACATTCAGAAAATGCCAATGAGTCTTTCAATCTAGATGTTTTACCTTAATAAACCAAGTTTACAGTTTGAAAAACTCAGAAATTATTATTTTTATTATTGTAGCACTTTTCTGCAAGTACTGTCCTTGTTCTGAAGAGCTATTTTCCTCTTGGACAAAGAGTGGGCAAAGGGAAACATTATCAACAGATTTTTATCACAGTGGAAGAAAGGCCTGCCAAGATCAAATGATTTACTTAAGGACATGAAGGAAGCCAAAATCATGGTAAAGCTAAAATATTAAGGAAACCTGCAGCATTTCTGTCCAGCTACAACTGCAAGACCAGTTTCTTAACAGCTAAAGATTGCTCATATTCATTCCTGTCAGTATATACACACTATGTACTATATTGGAGTCCTAGGTCACTTTTGAAGGCGAAATGTATAGTTGCAGGCTGCTCCATTGCTAGGTCTCTAAAATATGATACAGTTTCACAATATTTTCACTACCTGTCTCTTCCTAACTAATATTGTTCCTAGTCCATTTTCTCTCCTGTTCTTTGCCAGTGATATAAGCCATGTCAAATCATTTGTTTGCTTTTTCTCCAGTTACTTTTGCAGGTTGTGCCATGGTGATCAGAAACTGTGGGGTCTTTTTCTGGAGTTGACCCCTGTGACCAGCCTGTGTCTCTTTCTGAGCTCTCCTCCTCCAAGGGTATTTGCAAGAAACCTATAAACTCATGGATAATTATCTGGCCAAGGTGTAGACGTGGGTAGAAATGATATGTATTTAATGAATAAAGGAAAGAAAAAAACAACAAGGTTGCTTTTTCTTTTTTGAGGGAGAACTAAAACTAAAACTTTATACAGAGATAAAGATCATCAGGGAATGAATGAATTTAATGCCCACATAGATAAAATCAGAGATGGAAACATGAAAAATGCAGAAGTGGAGTGCTAGTGGAAGTCCAGAATAGAGGTTGACAAGATCCCCAGAAGCATAACTATGTATACACCAGGATTTACATCCCGCAACAGCACATGTCCTATACAGTAAGCACCGTAGTTCAAATAGTTTATGCTGTTACTTAAATAACTCAGTATGGAATCTTCTGTTTTGGGGTTAGTTTAACCATAAAATCTTTTTCTGCAGTATTCTGCAAATGAACTTTAATCCATATCTTATCTTGTGCTGGAAAATGAACATCCTTTCTATTCTTATCATGTTTCTGCTTTTTTAGAATTTTTGAGCGTTAGCCATATTCCTCTTGGCAGTTACATGAAGTTGTTCCTGCTCGGCTATTTTGTTGTTACTGGGTTACCTTTGAAATTCTTCCCTTTTTATGACCGCACTCCAGAGGCCCTTTTAATAACCTGCCTGGGGTTAATACTTCCATGAAAGCCCTGTTCGCTCTGATACACTCCCTGCTTTCTCTGTAGATTGTGCAAATCTTTCACGGTGATACAACAGAGTTTATAGAGAAGAAAATTACAGATAATTTTGTTCCACAGATCTGCTGCTTCATGCTGTCAGCTAACCTGGCCTGGTTCAGGTGCCAGCATGGTGACTTTCTACCATTTTTTCCAGGTAGAATAGATAAAATAAGCATCTTTCCTCTTTCTAGCTATATCAGTGATGTCACACGGTTTTGTGAACTGGAGCCAGCCCGTGTTGCCGCACAATACACTACATACTGTGTAATAATCGTGCATAACGGAACACTTTTGGAATACGCTCATTTTATTTATCTACTAAATTTGTATTTAGTACAAATTACCATTAAAAATACAAGGAGGCTCCTCTGGACTACAGCGTTTTCCCGATGTAACGTAGCCAAACGCACCGCCTCACGCGCCGCCTTGCCCCTGTCCGCGCTGCGCTCGGCCGTTACGACCTTTCCCTGCCCCCAACGGCCGCCAACGGCCCCTCGGGGGCGGCCTCGCGCCCGCTCCCGCCGCAGCCGCCGGCCGCGCCGCTCCCCAGGCCCGCACCGCGGGGCGGCGGCTTTCCTGGCCAAGCCGCTGCTCTTCCCCTCGGAAACGCCGCAAAAGGACCTGCAGCCGAGGGAGAAGGGCGACCCCCGGCCGCGGGCTGAGCCTGCTGCCCGGGGCTGCGCCCCGAGCGGGGGGAAATGGCCGCGCGGGGGCTCGCCRGCGCCGCTGCGCTCGGCGGGACCGCTGCCGAGCGGACGGCGCAGCGCGGTGTCCCAGCCGGAGCCTCCACCGCCGGCCCAGGGAGGCCAAGGGTTTACCAGCGCGCCCGGGGATCCCACACGAGAGCAGGGCGGGTGCCGGCCGCGGCGGCCCCGCCTCGCCGCTGCCCCCCGGCGCTGCGCTGCGGGGGCGTCCGCGGGGAAAGGTGCTTTGTTTCTCTTGGATAGCAAACACACAGGCTCGTTAGAAGAAAAAACAGAGTGAATTCCAACATAAATGTTTTCTAATATGTATTAAAAAAGCCACTGGATGGATTTCTGTGCTTACTGGTGGAAAGTGCATTTCTTAGCAAGCTGGGCCCTGTCAAGGCTTTACTTCAAACTTCCAGCAGATACTTTGCTTAAAAACCCTTAAATCTTTCTTTCTCTTAACTAGCCTACACAGCAAATACAATGAGAAAAGTGACAATGTGAAGTTAAATGAGAAAAGTGACAATGTGAATTTAAATGAGAAAAATTTGTTTTTTCCCCAGGTGAAAATCTTCATATAACCATCAGAAGTAAAGAATACGGTTAACATTCACTTTATTCGGAGAGAGGAGTGTAATTCATTGGCCTGTCTAGTGTTTTTGGAGTGTTTCCACTAAAAATATGCTCTTCTTAATTAAAATAAATGGTTGATATACGAGACCTGCAGTTCAAATTCATCTGCCCTGAAGATTTTCTTGCGTTTTTAAAAATGATAGTCATGGTATTCTTCATTGGTGAAATCTAATTGTAATAGTTGTTTGAAAGTTTGACTGTGATGTGATCCTTTCAAATTATGAAAGGATTTATAGAAAACTGATATTAAGGATTAAAAAGTTGTTTGCCTTTTTTTTTTGATTATATCCTACCTGAGAATGAATTTATAGTATTTTGGTGGCTCTGAAAGTACTAATGGATGGATTGTGTTCTGCAGTGTAGCAAATTTTCTGTGAATTGTATCACACTTGCACTGGATTCTCTGAAATAATTCAAGAATTCACATTGGCTTCTGTGGGATTTGGATTGGGTTTTGAGAATATGAGTTTCCTATATAAAGTAATTTTAAAAGTGGAGTTTGTAGTAGGATAATTGCTGGATGGAGGATTTTTCTGGCTGGTATTTTACCCTTTTTCAGAATTGTTAAAAGCAGGATTTAGATACAAAAGTAGTATAAATTAATTTATGCAATATATATGTTAATGAAAAAGTGATTACTGATTGAAGCTCTGGAGTATAAGTGAATTGTTTTTGTTTGGCTGCTTCATTTTTTAGATTTGTCTATCTGCTTTTGATTTTTTTTTTAAAAAAATCAGTTTGTAGTCTTGTTACTCTAACCTCTTTTTCTCATGAATTATTTTTAACGCTTTTGTTTGAAAACGTGCTTAATTGTAACAGCAAAGATTCATAGTCACAGGTGGCTGTATTTAAATTGTGTTTCACAAACATGAAACTAAAAGAAATCCAGAACCTAAAGAGAGAATAGCCCAGGGTATCAGAGAAGGTGGTTTATAGGCAGCAGGATGACTGAAATACACAGGAAGCAGTACAGCTGTATTAATTTGGAAGAACATCATAGTAAGTCATGACAGCAAGCTTGTGTTGGGGGATCTTCCAGATTTCTTGGAAGGATCACTTTTGTTTCTCAAACAGCAAAGTTCAAAAGGGTTGATGACTTAGAATTTCTTTCAGTATATTTAAATGTGCATTGCAATTTTCTTGTTCTCTCAGGAAGGAGGAAAAGCTGATATTTAGCATTTTCTGTTTAACAGAACTGAAACTAAAAAAAAATGCAGCAGCACATACAGATATAGATGATACTCTCTATTGTTTTGTAATTCACTTGAGATTTGTGATGTTCCTTTATTACCAAAATTAAGTAATTGCAGAAAAGTTCCTGCCTGCTCATAAACAGATTGACAATATATTTACTCTTACTTTTAGAACATTGCTGCAAGCACTGCATCAGGGAGCACACTGAAATTGCCAAAGCTATGTCTTGGTTGTTGTAGAGTGACTTGGTTTTGATGTAGTGAGCTTTTGTATTTTCGTAGATGCTTTTTTTGAGGATATGGAGGAACATTTCTAAGAAGCAGCTGTCTGTGCAGTCAGGTAAGGCAGACTGTAAGTCGGTTCTGTAAACCTGCATGGTAAACCCAGGGAGGTTGGGTGACAAGCGTTGTTAGCGTTACCCAACTGCTCCCCCTTGTGCTGGCTACTGAGGGTTTTGTTCACACACCTTCATGTTTGTAAACTTAGTCTAGTAGTTCTTCCCATGCAGTATACTTAGGTGGTTTATTTTCAACCTTATTGTTGCCACTCGTTTCACAAGAAAGAGAGAGTTAAGTGATGGTACCTTAAATTTTACATAATTAAACATTGTTTACAGCACTTTAATTTTGTACACTTGAATTGACATGATTTCCTGATAGAGAAGATAATTATATATGTGTCTGTGTTTGTGCGTATGATATTCTTAATAGGGGAGTGTGTATATGTAATATACATACATGCATGTGTATACACACATACACGTACGCGCACACACACACACGCAATATATATGTAAGAATAGTTCTTTTGAAAAGGCACTATTTTAAAAAATAGAATAAAATCCCCTGAGGATGGACTTACCTTAGCAGTTAAATGAGCATATGTATTCGTAGATACCATGAATGTTCTTAATATGTCCATACGTGTTGAAAAGATGCTACTGAGATTATTAAGATTAAAAAATGTCTGACAAAAATTCTTCCTCACATTTAAAGGGGAGAGAATTAACTATTGTAAAACACTAATTTTACTTGTATAATTCTGTTAGCTTTCCCATGTTGTAAACATTAGATACATCCCCTCTCCTTTTAACAGATACTCTTTTCTTACAATGTATTTTAGGGCATTGGATGTTTCTTAATATTGCATAAAATACTTTTTCTTTTACTACAGCTTACTGAGGTGCACAAGCTTTTTATAATGCATATCTCTCAAATAGAATAAAAATGATACCAACTTGGGCCCTATTATCATTAGTCTGATAAACATTTGTTAGGTTTAACATTTTCTGTTTGCAAATATATTATCCATTCTAATGTGTCTTAAATTGAATGGATCTTTTTAAATATCAAAAAATTCATTATTCAAGAGATCTTACATTATACAGTTCGTAATGATTCTGTTATATCTTTACATTTTTACTAGTTAATAGCATGCATATATATTGTACTAAAACCTCTATGCTCAGACCTTAAGTGGTTCTGTGAAAACTAATATTTTTTTAATCAGTTTGCATTTTATTTATGTAAGCAGCTTTTAATAGAAATGCTTTTCAGCATCAATTTTGATGAAGTTTGGTTAAGTTCTTGCAATTTAGTTGTAAATGCATATTTATTTTACAAGTTTAATAGACACAGAATTGGTGCTTTCTGATTAAAAGTAATAAAATGTATTGCTTTTTTTCAGAAATAATACCAATTATGTGGAAACCCCCCCATTTCTGAAATCAGATGTACTTATAGCATCTGGTGAAAAAATAGAGATAAGGAAAGATCTAAATGCAAAGAGACTAAATTCTGCCATTAAAAGAAAATGTAGAAATGTAAATGTGGAAAGGAAATGGTTTAGAAGTGTAGAAGTTTTGGGTTTTTTTTTTTTTTTGATTATATGGCTTGCCAAACACTTCTCAGATAATAATTAGATAAGTTAAAACCAGGCAGGAATTATTAATGAAATCAGTGTTGTTATACTCTTTATGTGTTTTTCAATTCAGACTATTAGAATGCATTCATATTGGCTGGAGACCAGGCAGGGCTAAATGTTTCATGTCAGTTAACACGAGTAGTTGCAATCATTATGGGATAATGTTAAACAGAAGTAGTGCAGTTTAACACAGGTGTATAAGAATATATCTACGGCAGTCTTCTACAAACCAGAGTAGATTTTCATTAACATAATGCCGCCTGCCATGTGATGGTGTGCTGTTAACATTCGGTGCATGGTTGCCCACAGTTAAAGTAATATAGTAAATGACAAGTAGAATTCTTTCAATGGATTAATGCAATGGATTTTTTTTTTCTTTTTTAAGATAAAGAAGGCAACTGCATCCATTTGGTGTCTTTACTGCTGGAAAAATAATGATGAGCAGAAGTTTTTGTGTTACCTTCGTAAAAGATCCTCTGGAAGTCAAACACGATTAACTTTAACAAAGTAGCTTTGATGGCAGGGAAGAGACAGCTGATACTACACTTCCCTAACAATAAACCACACTGACAGATAAAAACAAACATGTACGTGATGACATATAGCATTTCAGAAACGGAGACAGAAACTAATGGAGACTTATGTGATCTTTACTTTCTTTTAAAGCCTGTTACTGCTTTTAAAATGGTTACTTCTGAAAAGAAAAAATAATTCTTGCTTTTATGGCAAAATTTTTATCATGTTATCGAAGTAGGTAAGTGTGGATATTTGGGCGTGTCTCATATGTTGTTGAGCTTTAATTCTTGGAAATTTTTTTTGATCTTTCATTTTACTTAAAATTGTATACTACTGTTGATAACTTAATCAGAAGAAGCAGTATATTCATCTGTTGCGTTGACGTGCTTCTTCCTTCCTCTCTTTATTCTGCTGTGTTTTCCTCAACTTGCTTTCCTTTTGCACTCAACTCTGGACATACTAGAATTGTTTTGTTTTGTTTTTTATCATTTTTACCAAAGCTGTAGAACCATTTTATTTTTTAGTTAAGTCTTAACACTGAGGACAAACAGATAAGTCCACTTGCCTGAAGTAAATAATACTAAGAAAAGAGAAGGAAATGTTACTTTTTCTTTAAATTGTTGTGAATTTGCAGACCCTACTATAAAAGACAGGCAAATTTTATAGCTGAAGCTTTATTTGTGCTGACAGTTAATGGCTAGGGACAATCATGTCACAAACTGCACGGACACTTTTGTTCATGCTGCTTTATTTAAAATAAAAGGCTTTGCTTTCTTTACACCCTTTAATTTATTTTAATTACTCTTGATTTATCCTACTGTAAATGAAGGCCAGGCAGAAGATGTCCATAAGCCAGGAACTGGTTCCAGGTTGTTGGTAACCAGAACCTGCATGGGTGTCTACCCTGTGGTGTGGGTTTCGCTGGAGACGCAGCAGATACCTCTGTGGCAGCACAGTCCGCAGTCTTGTGGCTAGAGCAGGTTTCTGGAAGGTGAGAGATGTTTTGAAAGCACTTCTTCCACCTGACGAAGTTGTACTCTCAAATTTCTTTTGGGGCACTCTGACTGCTGTTTGATAAAGCGTGTTTACTTGTTTTCATGGGGCAAACTTTCCAAGAAAATTGAGTCGGTTGTTGCTATCCAGCCAGATGACACAGGCATCTGCTGTGCAGGGCAGGCTGGGAAGAAGAGTCTTGCCATCTTCTGACTCTGGGGCCAAGGTGGCGGTTCAGACACGCTGTAAGCAGTGATAGCCAAATGTTTGATGCCGAGTGTTGCTGTGTTTAAAAACTGTTACCATCTGAGCAGTGCTGTCTGATGTGTCATTGACAGTAATAACGCCAAGAGGAATGCCTTTCCTGTCCAGTCACTGCTTTAAAAAAAAATTTAAGTATTAATTCAGAAAAATGATGTGCTAAAATCAATGATTAAAAATAAAATAAAAATCTTACTGCCAAAGCTGTTTTGGTCTTTTTGATGGATCCTAGAAACTACAGAGTGTGTACTGAATCTGCACTTTAATTGTGCCTATATCTATAGTCCTTTCTAACACAGGTTTCAACTACAGAATTGTTGTCAGCTCCTATTTTCATTTATGTGTTTCCTGTGAGCTGCTTTTCATGTTTCATATTTCTCATCCAGACCTACCAGTAGATTTCCTTAGGCTTTATCTTCTGCAGGAAAGCAGATGCTTTTAAACCAAGAAGACAGAGCAGATCGTTGCTTGTTTGCTTATGTGCAAAAAGCAGAATTTTACACTAGCGTGGGGTCTTGGGGCAGGAGGTGAGGGAATAGCCAAGTATCTGATACTTCTTACTTGTTTACTTCTGTATTGGGAGAAAGTGTTTGTAAAAGGTGCTTGAGCTGTGGGTGTGGTTGCAGCAACAGAGTTTACAGAGTGAGCTCTTACATTATTTCTTACCAGTCAGTTTATGTACTATTTACTGGCACTACTCAGCTTCTCTTCTCTTCCTTTTTCTCTTTTCTCTCTTTCCTCTTCCTCTTTTTTTCCCCCCTCTTCCTCTTTGTTATTGACAGTTGCATATATCTTAGAACTAAAATTAAAAATGCTTTATATTATCTTAGAGCACAAAATAAATATATTTAAGTAGAATATGTGATTTTTTATTGAAGAGCACAGAAATGAGTAAGTCTTCCTAACTCTGCCCCTCCTCCACTTTTTTCTTTAGCATTGTGTTAAGAATAGACTGATAAGCTTAGCCTCAAAGGATTAGGATTTTTTTTCCCTATTATCAACATGGTCTTTTCTTCACATGTTTCCTTTTCCAGGACACAGTATATTCAGGATCTTTAGATATTAGTTGAATCAGTGTCTGATTTCCTGAAGCAGATATTTTAAGTTGTATGTGCTTACATTTCTTTTTGAGATCTGATTTACGTTTATCACGTAATAATCTTGAGGTATTTCACTCATGATATTTTAATTTTCCTACAGTGCCTCAGAAGTACCTGAAATTATATATACTTCTGAGTCCTTATCTATTGTTTTGTCTAAACTTGGTATGCAAACTTTCTGCAGGGGAACTCTTTGCAAGTAGTGTGAAGTAATTTGAGTTTGGTATATTCTAAATACATATATGTAATCTTGAGATTTCGTAGAGCTGTGCCCTCTTGTGTTTAATTGGAAGAGCAACCAAAGAATTAGAAAATGGTCTGAATGCTAAAACAAGACCTATTGAAGTTATGTTGGTAGGAGCTGATATATCACAACTACTGTGATTCAAATCTGTGAAGGATTCTCAAGCTATGTAAATGTTGATTGTGAGATTCCAGAGTTTGATCATTTATCTTCTTTCCTGTCTTGGATGTTGCAAGTTTAATCACTTTCATTTTAAAATTCTCTTTTAAAGGAAAAGAAGGCAACGCATGAGGATGTAAAAGAATAGAAGGAAATAGTAAATGAAAATAGTGAAAAAATGCAAAATCATAGTTGGGTCAACTCCCCTCTCTAAAAAAGTAACATAGTAATAGGAGTTTTGTGAACCTTCCTAATAATGTTTTACCAGTTTTTCACAATGTGATCTTTTCTATGCTTCTTCCTTGGCCAGTGAAATTATTTGATAATACAAAGGTACTCTGCTGAATAAATCCTTATTGTCTTGTAATATCGTGAAGGTGGATACAAAAACAAAAAATGCAATGAATTGTGAGTTCAGTTTGTTCTAAGAGTATAGCAGGGCTTCATGTATTTTTAACTTATCTCCATTAGACTAAAATGGGCAACATGATGACTATAATTAGTGT
>NW_028185816.1:2300611-2358911 GCF_003343005.1 Rhea americana
TTTTTTTTTTTTTAAGATTTGTCAGGATATATTCTAATTACAGCTTAGTTTAATCACAGATGTGATGTGTTGTTCCCATACATGTTTAAATACAAACTTTAAATTGATTTTTGTTACTGTGTAACTCCTTCCGTGGTTTCTAGGTTTATTTCCTGTAGAGAGTTGCAACATACATAAATCATGTATTTAAGTTGACCTCTTACTTCACATGGATAATATTTTAGTTTTCATGAAGTATCATCATTTTAAAAACAGTATTGATATGTTTTGCCAACTGAATTTTCTTTAATGTGCGATTTTTGTGAAAGTTATCATTTACAGTGGTTTAATGTGTTGACTCTTCATCTCTTGCAACACTGCTGAATGTCTGGATAACAGTCTCATTTGATATGCAAGTCTTATAAATTAGTCCTTACTGAGATGTTATTTTAGATCAGACCATTTCCTTGTGAGGGTGGGAAAGGAAAAGAGGTTTTCTTCCTTGAGATTGTGATTTGCAAAACTAGAGTGGCTCAAGCATGGTTTTGGATGTTAGAAATCTGGAATGGTCAATGTGTCTGAATATTTGTGAACATTTTGCCAAGTCTAATCTAAGTTTCTTGTCATCTTGACTAATTTCAGAGGTTTTCTTTTGCAGGAAATTGTATTGTATACTTGCCTTTTAGGGACTTGGACCCAGATAGAGAACGTGCGTATGAAATGAGATCATTTTCTGGCTTGGAATGAATCTTGTTTAATAGTTTATGCTGGTACACTAGTAAAAATTGAGATGTACATTATATAAAGAACAGATAAATCTTGAAGTCCGAGTGAATTCTTAAATACTCTGGAGGATAAGATTTTAAGATTTTTAGTTTAGGAGGAGGGAGGCTTGTGAAGTCAACATGCAAAACTCTCAACTGCTGTTATAAAAACTAAAATATATATGATAGAGAGGTTCAAAAACCATCTCCCAACTGATAACAGGTGTATTTGAGCAGTGATTACACGAAAGCACTTTCCCATTTGGAGTATTATTGATGGCTCAAGGTGTAAAAATCCATATTCAAGAATAAGAATAGAAACCAAAACTGAGGTAATCTGCTAATTCACTTTGCTAAAGATACCCAAGATAAAAGGAGTAGTTGCATCAAGGAGATAAGAGTGGAGATAAGAGTTCTTAATATAGTTATGTCTTTAACCTAATCTTGGGAGATGCAACGTTTGTTGGCAGGTCAAAACAAAACTATTGGTTAACTTAATACGTATTTTCTTAAATTGTAGGACAACTTTGCTGTATGTGATTAAGCTGAGAGCTTACTTCTGAGAAAACCACTGTTTAGTAGAATACTGTGCAGACCAAGTCCTTGTAGATGATATTTATAGATCACACACGCTGTAGCAAAAACAAAATAAATCCCAATCAAAACCTCAAGGTTATTGGTGGAATTCAAAGGAGAAAACTAGTATCTGTGCATTGAAAAAACTGGAACATCCACTATAATGATTGTTTTTGTAGTTTAATGCTAGGGCTATGAATAAGACATCAGTGGTGTCTGCTTTTATAACTGAAAGAAAAGCTTGTTTGAGGCATTAGTTTCCTACCAGAGACTGCAACAGTAAGATTTTGAAACATAGATTAAATGCAAGGTTTTGTTTTAGTGTTGTATTTAACCAATGGAATGGGATGTGCTAAGGACTAATATGGGCCATCGATTTGTATCACCAGTTTATATTGTTGTTTCATGGTGTATTGACTTGAAGACCCAGCTGATTATAGGCCCCAATTTATAATTGCACTTATTTATGCTTAAGCTGTGCATGAACTGTATCTCATTCAAGAGTTCAGGACATCCTCACTAGCCCACAGTGTGGTAGGACACCCACCTCCTACAGTCATCAGGGACAAATTTTTCAAGAGAAGAAGGCTCATTCACCTTGGTCTAGATGTTTCTGTTCAGTCTATCCAAAGCTGTTTTCTTCCAAGTATTTTCTGTGAAGCCATGGGCTTATGTATAATGCAAGGATTTTTCCCCTTGGAGGACTGGCCTTTGTGGTGATGTAACTGTGCTGGATCCAGCATGATTGCCTCCCAGGGAAATTATGCTGACTTGCTCTGCTCTTGAATTTGTCCCTCACCTCAGCTGCTGTTTTTATTCTCTAGCTTGGGCTATTTAAGTCCTGAACCTGAACAACAGATGGCAGTGGTACTTGCCAGAATGAATGGTGAGGTTTTTTGTTACTGCTGCCAAGATGTTTCTGCCTAAAACTGTTTAAGCTTCCTGAAGGAAGGGCAGTGAAAAGCTGTCAGCAGGAATCGAAAGAAAGATGGGATAGGAGTGCCACATGGTATGAATGGGGAACTAGGGCTCTTTAGAGAAGCTGCATTTTCCTGAATAAATCTCTTCAAGCTTTTTTTTTTTTTTTTTTGACTGCTTCAAGGCATGTTAGCTTTGGATCATCTTATTATTTATTTTCAAATATTCTACGCAGTCTTACTCAGTTGCCCACATGTAGATAACCCTTACATGTAACCCTTTGCTGTGATCCTTCTGAGCTGGTAAGCTGGAGCAGTTAGAATTGATCTATAGCTGGGTGAATATCCAAGGCTTCTGGGTTTGTTGCTCAAAAGGCAGAGTTGCTGTTGGGGCTCAGAACTGCATTCAGGTCCTCTGCTGCTGCTGAAAGTGCTGTCAGCTAATCGGTAAGTGAAAATCACTGACAGTCATGGTAACTTATCAAGGCAATATTGCGCATCTTGGAGTATGACAGAGTTGTAAGAATGGTAAGAACTGTGCTGTATGTGCTAATTCTTACATTTACATTTTTGGAAATTGAGATCAGTGAGACTTGTGATTAAATGGTTTGCAGGGTTGGTAACATGATGATGATAGTCAGTAATAGTTGATTTTCTAAAAAGTTGCCATGTTTCAGCTTCTTTCAGTTGTTAAGCATGTTGCCTCACGTATGCAGACACAGACCTTGAGGAAGGATATGCAGAGAATGCCAATTGAGAAATGTCTCTTCTGTATTACAGAAGATTATGGGCAGAGGAATTTTTGCCAAAGATTAGGAGTGACTGAAACCAGCTCCTTGCTACCTGAAAAAGAAGAGAGAATCACTATTTATTGAAAAATCTCTTTGGATTGCTGATGGATTGTAGATGGTCATTTAATTTAAATATAAATGACTATTTCTAAAGGAGACTGAAAAGAAATGCAGTCTTTCTTCTGAAATATTATCAAAGGTGTGGGAAAACGCTTTGGTAGCATGAGACTGGATGAAGTGACCCAAGAGTCTATATATCCTTAAACAACATGTATGCTTTGTGTATATAGATCATTTTAGAACAGATATTCAACATTGCCCTATGGTTTCGGTGGAGACCTCCTGGGACCTATTAATCTGAACGCTCTGAGATAACTTGTTCTGTGCTTTGGAATTGAAGATTGGTTTGCTCTTTTGTTTTGTAGGAAGAAAATTATTTACAACAACATTGTTTTCTTTTAGATTTGAGGCTTTCTTAGTATTTTGGTGTGTTCTTGACCTGTTCAGGGTTCTTGGAAAGCAAGTACAAGGAGTTACACTAATAGGATATTTTACTTTTGTCGTTTCTTAATCAGTATTTGTTATGGTTGTTTTTTTTGTGACACGGACATGGTTACTTACAGTAAGTAGAAATAATACACAGAAAGGAAGTCGGTTGGGATCAGTTACATCTCCTTTCCCCTCTCCAGGAATGTTTAAATGCAGAGCTAGAAGTAGGTAGGCTCTGTGTTGTGAAAAACAAAATTGTGATCTTGAAAACTCCAGCATACGAGCTGCTTTATCCCATTATGCCTAGACTAAATATTCCTTTTGATTTTTCAAGTTCTATCAATGTTAGAATTGCAAGTCTCTGCATGCCCCAAACTGCCCTAGTTTAGAGGAGACTGAGATGTTGCGGATTGACCAGATCCAGATGCTGGTTGTTCACACTCCACAGGAGGCTGAGGTGGGAGAGCTGACAGGCATGCTATGAGAGCTCCTGGAAAGTGGTTGCATGATCAGGCTCTTCACGAAATACAGAAGTACTACCACTGTCTTCAGGAACATAACTGTTTTTATCACTCCTACTTGCTAGAGCCAGTATCCTAAAAGTGGGAGATCCGACTGCAGTTTCCTCTGCAGCTTGGCAGAAGGGCAAGATTCTAGACTCTGCTTTTGGGTCCAAGCGTTTGCAAGGTTAGTGCTTTAGTATGTAGCTTTTGCACATACTTTACTGGACCTAATTTTAATTCTGTTCCCAGAGTGTTATTAGTTTATCCACATCTTTCATTCATAGGTCTGTAAGAAATCAAAACATGCACATTGGTGTTAGCAGCAGCTTTCTTTTTGCCTGCATACCCAGCTTTGATTTATAATCTTGATGTTGTCAACATCTGACTCTAATTAACTGGATAAATGAAGTTGAAAAGATCTTGACTGAATTAGCAGTTGAAGAATGCACCTTACCAGAAGCAGATGGAAAGAAAAACCAGTGTGTTTAGTTTATGGCTGTTCCCTGGTTTATGGCCATTTCCTATTTTAAGGGAAAAAGTTCTGCCAAATCAATTCTTGTCAGACGCTAATTAAATTATAGTGATGATTAATCCTGATGTAAATACATTATTTCAGTGTTTAGGAGAGTTATAAATACTTTAAAGACTTAAGAGCCATTGTGAATACATTCTTAATCTGGAGTGCATTTGGGAGACAGAAAATGCCAATTAGATAATTCAGTGGCAGTTTATGTAGTTGAATTTATCCTTTGTAAGTAATATTTGTTGTTATTAGCCTCTGTTATAGATAGAATTCAGCTAAATGTTTTTAGCTGCCAGAAATCTAGAGATTTGCAAAAAAGCAAGTGTTACCATTTCTAGGCTGTAGAAGAAGATGGTGAAGCACAAAGGTACTCTCTAGTGTCATTGAACAGGCTGAGAATAAAAATCTGTCTGCTAGCTCAATCCAGTGCCTTAAACTTAGTGGAAGGAGTATCCTTTCACAGCACCTTCTGTTAATAACGCTGCATATACTAAGGAAGCTAGCAAGTGACTTCAGTGGTTTTATTATCCTGTATATAATCAGATTCTTCACTTTAATATGTGAATGATGTGAAAATTTTACAGTGGGAAAATACTACAATGTTAATTAAAAAGAAATCCCCAGCCTTGCTCTCAGAATATTTTTATCTACTGTGAGACGAAGTTAGCACCGTGCTCATTACTGGTGAAAAGGCTTTCTTAAAAAATTAGTGTGTCTTAGTGAAGAGCTGCTAACACTGCTAATACGCTGCACAACTTGTTTTCTTTCCAGCCAGCCACTCTGGTCACCAGTCAGTGCTCCTCAGGAATGTGTTTGGAGGCAACCTTCAGGGAAAGCTCCGTTTGGGTTCCAGATTGATGAGGTAAAGCAACAGACCTTAGCATTTCCTTAGTCCATCACAATGGCGCCTGCAACACCTCAGTTCACCACTGTGCTGGCAGATGTATAAAACAAAGTTTGTGTTTAATTTATTGATAGTGGAGAAAAGACATCTCTGCTCCTTCATCTGCAATATTCTATGAATTACGTGCTTTTGTAGGGTGAAATGCTGGTTTTTTTTCTATGCATCATAATTTGTTATACATTTACTGCTGATAGATGAGAACGATTTGCCAATTTTGGGTAGAAATAAATATTTTGGCTTTTGTTGAAAAGTCTAGTTTTAGCTAAAAGTAAAATGTTGGATAACTTTACAACTCCCCGACCCAAACACTACTGGTATCTATAGCCTTTTGAAAAAAGATTAATCTTTGTCATCACAATAAATAAATCATTTGACATTAAAAGTAGAGGTTTTTTTTTTAAAAAAAAAAAAAAAAAAAAAAAGCTGCAGTAGACTATTGCATCTGCCATGTATGGAAACAAATAGTATGTGTGTGAAAGTGACAGCTAGTGAAAAGAACATAACAGTATCCTGTTACGCATTTGCATCAATTATACAGGGCAAAACAGTGTGTCACAGAGGGAACGTTCTGTGGTGGCCATCAGTATTTTCCTAGGTGAAAGGGTAATTATTTTGCTGTTAGTTCTTAATTTATTAATAGTCAGCACCAAATGTTAGGGTAAAGGATTATTCCAAACACAGTGACAGATCAGCTGTGTGGAAGATGTAGTGATTTGCTGCTGATAAGAAAGGCTATTAGTGTAAAGAAAAAGGTCTGTTTGGAATCTGAATGCCATTGATTGGCATTTAAGAAAAAATGAATAGTGAAATGAAGCTGTGATGGTGTATGGTGTACAAGTCTATAGAAGGAAGAGAAATTTTAGTAGCTGTTTCAGCTAAAATTTCTGGTCATATTAACATAAAAGAAACACTTGAGAGCTTGATTCAACTTGCATTTAAATCTAGTAAAGCTAGTCTTTGAGAAATTGCAATGAATTTTACAAGACATATGTATACTTAGACTAAAGTAGGTGTTATTAAAGAAGTTGTATTCAATCCTGTGGTGTGTTTATACAGTGTTTCTTTTTAAGATAGACTGATTTTATCTGCTTTTTACAACACATAATGTTAACTTTTGAATGTGAAACAGCAGAGATGTGTTTCTTAAAATGCAAAGAAACTGCTGTCCATATGAACAGTAGTTTCGTTGTGTTCTTGCAGAGGTGATGTTTAGAAGCCAGGATTGCTCCTGGAGAATACTTACCAGCAGCCTCTACTCATTTGAACCAAGAGTGCTCAGATGATGCATTTTTTTTCTACTGCAGAGAATCTGTTATATGAACTTTACAGATAAAGAAAACCTGAGTAGTTTGTTTCATGCACAGCCAAATGTCTGTAGCATTAGTTGCTAGATGACTTGCATGCTTTATAGCTGTATGCAATATGCCATTAACACCTAATATGTAAAGAGTGTACAACTCCTTAAACATACTCTTTGGTGTATGTGTGCATATAGAAACAGGAGGATTTTCTTTTCTTAGAATGTTTTTGAACTGCAACATGTGTAAAATCCGCTTAATGAAATGTAGAGAAGTTCTTGCCTGTTTCACTTCTCTGTGCTCAGTTTACATTTTCATCAAATTAAATCAGAAATAACTTAGGTAGGATTAACATCCGAAGTGGAAGAAACAAAGCTTTCAAAAATCTGCACTTGAAGTGACAATTTCTAATCTGGAGTAAAAAGTTACTAGGTTGCTCCTCTGAAGAATATTCCCATTTGCCTGTTGTCTCTTGCTTTTATCTTCTGCGACCTGTGTCCATAAGCTAAAATTGTAACCTCTACTGGTAGTTGGTATAAAAGAATTTATTTGCTGTGCCACATAAACTTGACAAAAGCAAACTTCTGTTCAGTTCTTCTTGAGATACTTACCTCTGTTGTGTGAGGTGAGTTCAGAAACCTCTCCTTCATATGCTATGTTTTTTCATTTGGTGACAGATTTATTATTAAAGAGAGAGCCTGTATAGGAGTGGGGAGAGGAAGTGAAAGATTCACAGAAATACCTTACTGGATTTTTAAACTGTGGGATTACTTCCTTGTCTAATGAAGAATGTGATGAAATGCATTAAGGAACTGTTGCCGGTCCCTGCCTCCCCAAGGCCCGTGGCAGAGAGTGAAGCAGTTTTGCACTCTTGTAAGCGCTTGGAGACAATTGCAAGGGCAAAGGGGTTGCTCTGCACAGACACCAGGGAAGAATGGGCAATCAGATAGGTCAGAGGAGCCGGGATTAGCTGTCTGGGAGGAGAGCAGCACAGAACCAGGAATCTAGGCTGCTACTAAGTTTGCACACAGCTCGGTAGGTGCAACTGAAGCACACTTAAAAGTCATTTCTGTTCTTTCATAGACACAGTGGCTTTGTTATTTACAATAGCTCTGCAAAACAGGCCTTCTTAGGAAATGATAGTTAGATTTTTAAACATGATTTTTTGATGTTGCACATTTATTAATTTTTGAGAACTTTATTGTAAAATATCCAAACACAAGGTAGTTGGATAGGAAAAATAAGACCAGTATTTTCTGGTGCAGATACATTCTGTGTGACTTGACTTAAATGAAAAAAAGGTGAGTTGGTAAGATATCACCTTTCTTGCTGTAGGACTGATCTTTCAAAGTCTTTTTTGTATGAAATTTTAACAGCATTTGGTTCTGTGTTTTTTCTTCTTTTTATTCGGGAATGTCTAATAAGTGCTCAGCGTGTCTCAGTGCTCAAGGTTTGGTCATGCTTAGCCATTGCTAACTCTGCCAATGAAAAAACCACAGGGGGTTGGCAAAGCTATTGACAATGCCTTTTGCAGTGTTTGAGCACAGTAATAATAAACTGGGCATTGCCCTTCGTTCTGTCTGATTAGAAAAATCACCTGTGAATTTACATGAAACAACAAAACAGCTGCTGAGGAATTTGAGTCCAGCCTGCAACCTTGCTTACCTGAAATGCTCCTGATGTTTCTGAACAGCTGGATAAACAAAGTGTAGATGACAGTTTGAGAGGGTAAAGTAAGGAGGGACCTGGTGTATATGATGAGACAATCATGTAACTTTTTATAGCAGTTACTCTAACTGATTACATAGTAAAAGAGTATCTAACTTATTTTTTGCTTCATTTAATACTGTTAAAGAGAAAATAATGGTAAACTAGTACCATGTGGCCAGCAACTACAGGTCACCTTGATAGCTGTAGAATAAACAATTCAAGACAAAAGCACAACTGGGAATTGGATAAATTGAGAATCTTGAAATTAGATGTTTTACATATGGAAAAGAATAGTGATTTATTTATTATAGGAGCCTTATGCACATTAATGCAGTTGAAGAAGTCCACAGAAGTTGTATTGCCTTCAAAATGACCATTAGTGCAAGTAACAGTATACTTTGTGATAACAGCTTGGTTTTCACCAATGTTTCAATTTGGTGCTTTTGATAGCATCTCAAGGAGCATTGCTGAAACCCAGTCAACTACTAAGACTCCATGGTTTTTCATTTGCTGGCCTAAGTAAACTGCATGAACTGTTAATGGTCAGAATTTACTTTTATTAGACTGAAACTAAGTGCAGGCAGTTGTGAAAGCTTGCTTTCAAACCTTTCACTCCACTAAGAATTTTTATTTCAAATGTAATAGTGCAGTTTCTTTAAAGGCTATTGTTTGTAGTACTAACTCATGATCACAGCACAGGATTCCCATAAAACAAAATGAAGAAAGGGTGTTCCCAAAGAACAGGATATAATGCTTGAAAAATACTCCTTGTAGGTAAGCAGAAATGATGCAGATTGATTCAGATGAGTGAAAGGAATACCAGAAACCTATATGAACACTACAGATGCACAACCATTATTTCAATCGTTCAGCCTCATGCTTTTGCTTTTTGCAATTTATTTTGAGTGCATTAGTGGACATGAATAAACCACATTTTCACTGGCATTTCAATTATCAGCCCAGTGAAATGTATCTGAGGTGCCGTATTACTAATGCTTTCAGTGCAAAGGTGTGTTTAAATAGTGAGAAGTTCAATTTTTAACTAAGGTGCTGTCATAGATGCTTGGATTCTTAAATACCAGTGGGACCCTTCTGTTCAGATAGCTTGACCTGTGTCACTTGTAACAAACATTTTTGGACAATAAATTATGGAGCCTCTAATTTCTGCTTGAGCTATAGCAGTTGTGATTGGGAAAAAAATCTGACAAATATTTCAAGTGATGGAGAATGCTGGGTATGTTGTTCCAGTAATTAATTAATCACCATCACTATTAAATTATTATTCTTTTTTAGTCTGAGCTTTTCCAGCTTCAACTTTAAGCCAGTGCATCAGATGTGGCCTTCTGTTCGTGAATTAAAGAACCATTGCTTATTAGAAGCCCCTTCCCCATACAAGTGTCTGGTAGCCTCTGAGGATTCAGTTCCTCACTGTCTGCTGAATAAGCACATTGATAAGCCTCTTCAAGCTTACGGGCAGAAGTCGTGTTTCCCACAGTGCCTAAGTGAGACAACTAAGGCTGTGTTTATGTTAGAAAATCAGGTGATGCAGTAGAAGCATATCTGTATATTAGAACAGTTGTTACTGAGAACCTGCTGTCTATGCTGTATGTATTTTGGAGGGATTTACTTTGAACTAGCTCTAGTCTGATCCTGCAGACTGAATGCCAGTTAGCATTAGGAATGCAGCTTCGACTTTAGTTTCATCTTAAAATAAATCCCGTTAGTGTGCTCCAGGACTGCTCTGTGTTGCAAACTCAAGTACAGTGTGAGAGACTGATGGCTAAAATTCTTTTAAAAAGCCTATATGTGATCTGAAATAAATATTAATACAGACATACCAGGTTGATGGTGTTTGGACTTTATACGCCATAATATATACATTATGCATATACACATTATATATACATATACATTATATATATAATTATATATATATTAGCAATACTGCTTATATTGGATTCTCTGCTCTATAAAATATGATTGAGTTACCATGCTGATAACTTTCTGTGGTGTTATATGAGTGCAGCCAGTGACCCATGTTGTGTTGGAACAGCAGTCTTCTAGCATGCATCAAATGTCTTCAAAGATTTGTTGGGACTACACTATACAAAAGGAAAGGAGTCACTTCAGAAGACAGGTTCATGCTTCTATTCTACAGTAGAATTCTGTAGCATGAGAGATGTTTTGCTATCAAACATACCAAAGTAGACTTCTCTGAACTTTATATATAAAAATTACTTCTTCTGTACAGTAAAGTCAAGTTCACGTGATCGGAGAGCAAACTGTGTCTTAGAGTATCTCACTGTTAATTCTTAAAAACCCCTTTTACTGGATCAGAATAGTTGTGGCATGTTTTTAGCCCCCATATCAAAACAAATCTTTTTAAGGAAGTTGAGGCACATTATGAATACTTCATGAGCTGGTTATTTATTTATGAAAGTTATGGTTTCATTAAAAATGGCACTACCTGCTGGGCAGCACAGCTATGCTTTTAACAGTTTTTATCAGATTGTTAGAATTACACAGATAATGAATATTTCAATAGTGAGAAAGAGCAAACCATTTAACAAGTTACATTTGTTCTAGAAACTCATGCTACCTAAAATAGTAGTGCCTGTTAATTTGTTTAAATAACCAAAGCCACATATTAAGAAAGGGAACTTAAGATTGCCTATAGCAATTTCAGTAGGTTAGAAGTCTGAGCAGCAAATTAATATCTACAGATCATTTTTATCTGCGCTGGGTATAGTGAAAAGAGTATTTTTGAAAGGGCAGATCTAAACAGAAGAAAAAATAAATATTTAGTGATTTTTAAATTATGTTTTCAAAACTACTTATTTGATCAGTAGACTACTACACACTGGTAGAAATGATGGACTATAGGAATAGTGGCTTTCCTATTCAGTGCATACAATTGGAATTAAGGGTGTTGGTTTTAATTACAACAACATGAGTTTTTGTTCATGAATTAGCTTAGTGTAGTTTTAAGAATTTCCACTTGGTGGAGCTTTATGATTGAATTTTTAGTATATATAATTTTATATATTTGTGATTCAGACTTAGTAACTTTACCACTGTAGTGAAGCAAAGTACATTTGAGAAACTGAAATGAAGAGTATATTTCAGATATTTAGTACTCCCTTTCACTTGACTCTTGGACTAAACAATTTGATACTCCTTGTAACTTGAAAATTTCTTGATGTGATTAACTTTAATCTTTTGAAAATTGAGTAATGGAATAGCTATAATAGATAATGATATTTATATCTATTTACAATTTTAATGTTATTACTGTGTGTGTGTGATTATGTATACACATACATTTATATATACGTCTCCCAAATCTCTAAAGCATTTTAGCTAAATAGTGAATTACATACCTAACAATCTTTTATTCTTACTGTATAGGGTTTAGTTAAATTCTGAAGGATCCTAAAAAACTTTGGAAGTCACTTTCTCGCAATAGAATGCCTGAAAAGATGGAATGGTTTTCATTGGAACACAAAATGCAGCATGTGTGAGATTTCAGTCCTTAGAGATACTCAAAACTCTACTGGACAAGGCCCTGAGCAACCTGATTTAATGTCAAAATTAGCCCTACTTTGCACAGTGGGTTGGACCAACCTAAATTATTCTGTAATTTTATGATGAGTCAAAATTTTAGCTATGATTCACGATAACAGGCATATAAGCACTATTTTGATGATTTTGGTCTTTGCTTTGATAGATTTATAAGGTGGAAGTTTTTTGAGAAAAATTCAGGATTATGGAAGAATGGAGAATTTAGGATATAAATGAGCAGAGGGCTGTCTGATGGGAGCAGTTCATGCAGAACATATGATCGAATTACTTGGCCCATCATCAAAATCCCTCTGTGTAAAACGTAGCAGCAGTTTAACAGTCATAGCAGGCAATGAAGAAGGTAGTCCACGCATTCTGTAACATATGCAAGTATTGCTGTAGGAGACCTCAGTTCTTCCTTATGTATATTATTTCTGCATTTAAAGAGAATTCAGCACTCGGACATTTCCCCACCAATCTTTCCATCACTTTTTCCTCTTCTTGCAGGGATTCTTTATTATTTATGTAACTGTTCCATATTAGTCTCTCTTGTTCCCGACTTCTAAATTGTTACCTTAATTCTTCTCTTATATTAACACTTTTGCACATAGTGTTATGTTTTATTTTTATTACTTATTGTGTAAATTAAATTTTTATTTTTTTATAAAAGATATCTTAAGAATTGTGAGTATATCACAATTAAAAAAGTGTATGCAAAACAAACAAACAAACAAACAAAAAGTGACTGCTTTGTAATACCTAGGCATAGATCTAACTAGACCTACTTTTTCCTCTTTACTTTGCCAAGTTGGTCTATGAAGTTGGCACAGTTTAGAGATATGTATATAAAATTTATAAGTAAAAAAACAATCTGGGGTATTCTTGTCTTTGGCTATCAAAATGGTGAATTGACATTTCCAAATTATTCTTGGCTTTAGAATATGAGGAGGAGGGAAGAGGGTTACTCTTAGTAAAGAATGAATTCCCGTTTAAAAAAAATCCAAATATGAGATACAAAGTATCAGCTATGAACATGAGAAATCTATATAGCAAGTAGTAGACATCCCCTAAATTGCTAGTGGATAGAAAAATGTCTTGTCAGGCTGTGAGAAAAGCAGAGCTGAATGTACGTCTGACAGCAGTTGTCTGAATGTCACACAGTGATCAAGCAAACAAAAATAAGCAGGTCATCTTGATCGGGGCTGTGCTTAGTGCCACACAGATGTCGTTTGGCTGTCTGTAAAAGAAATCTACTTGGATCCCTCAGGCAGAACAGTCATGTTAGTACGCTAATCTCATCATGCTGATTAGCCCCACTGAGGACCATGTCCCCGCACAGTGCTGCTTATACCTTCCTATACCTTCAAGTGCCCACATTGCCATAACAAACTAAACTCCTACACTGCCTTTTCCCATGGATCAGTTGGATTTTTTTTTTCTTTTTCTTTTTTTTTTAAGTAAGGATGGATTTTAAAAATGTATAAAATGTACCTAATGAATCTTTAATGTTTTTACTGTTACCCTGCCTTACAACTTTGCCAGACTAGGAAACAGGAGAAGAAAAAAGCATAAGTGGAATAGCTGACAACAGGGATCCTAGGGGAAAACATCTAGAGAAGGAAATAGCTTTCAAGGCCAAACTCCTATTTATTAAAAAAAAATCTATAGAATTGTTTGCATTAATTCAGTGGTCTGTATTTCTGTATGTAGGCATGTGAGTTAAGGTGCAGTTTAAGTAATTTTAAAATGCTGTACTTGAAAACCATTGTCAGGGTGATTTGTGGGAGACAGACTGGAGCAAACTGAACAGGGTTCCTCTATTCGTTCTCCCCTCTCCTCACACCTGCCTAACCATTTTGGAGTTGCACAAGTCTGTTTCATTTCCAGGCACTGTTAACGTGGTTGAAGTGCGTGAAGTTTTGTGACTGCATAAGTAGGGACTATTTTGTTCTAAATTTCTAATCGTCAGGAATTATTTTAAGGTGGTAGGTCCTCTTCAAAGGAATCCATGAATCATACCAAGTATTGCTCCAGGAATTCTTTCAATTTTTTTCTTTAATTGTTAACTTGTTGTGAAAGGAAAAAACCCGAACTGAGAATAACTGAAGAAAACTGGTATTTTCACAGAGATTTGTTTCATCTTAGTTACATTGTTTTTCATGATGATATTTAATTCCTTTTGCTTTTCTTGTGAGAGAGGAGTAGAATCACTACTTTTTGGCATCTCATCATCTCTGCCGCACCCGGTAGTATTGTGGCTGACTGTTCTCCAGTCAAAACAGCAGAAAAACAGAGATGAAGCAAACCCTAGGGATCTTTATAAAGCTTACGGACCTGAAGCCATGATCAGGGATGTAACTACACACAGGTTATGTTTTAAATAGCTGCTTGATGTACTATGAACAGTGTCTCATTTTGATGAAGGTGTTTGGGGATGTAGTCTTTCCTCTTGGTTTCCCTGGCTCCCTACTGGAACCCAGAAGTGTTTCAGACAATTTTACTGTGGACTTTGCCTCTTTGTAATTGGTATATATAAAAGCTTCAAAAATTGCTTACAGAATGTCTAATACAATAGCATATAGACTCTGATCCAGGTTTTGATTCATTACTTTTAAGTGGGATCATGGCAGAAAGAACTCTATAGATGAGCTACGTACACTGTGAGAATGGCAGAAATTACGTCCACAGCTCTCCCCTCATAGAAGGCTATCAGCTTGGTTAAGCAGGATTTCCCCTTGGTGAATCCATGCTGACTACTCCTGATCACCACCTTTTCCTCTATATGCTTGGAGATGACATCCAGAATGAGCTGCTCCATCACCTTTCCAGGGATGGAGGCGAGGCTGACCAGTCTGTAATTGCCTGGGTCTTCTTTCTTGCTCTTTTGGAAGACTTGAGTGACACTGGCTTTCTTCCAGTCCTCAGGCACCTCTCCAGTTCTCCGTGACCTTGGAGAGCAGCCTGGCAACAATATCTGCCAGCTCCCTCAGTACCTGTGGGTGCATCCCATCAGGACCCATGGATTTGTGGATGTCAAACTTGCCCATAAGATCTCTAATGTGAAACATCTCTGCATAACTAGGCAAAGTTAAGGCCTACCTGCATAGCCAATGAAGAACGTGTTTTTAGGTTTTTATTTGAAGGAGAGTATTAACAATTGCCTCTGCTAATAGTAAAACAAACACCTAAAAGCCCTCATGGTATATCTTCTGCACTGATCCAAAGTGGTTCTTAGTTTTTGAGGTCATAGCATATTTTACTGAGAAAGAGATGGAATGAAGGATTTTCTGTGCTGTAGTTGTATGCATTAAAGCAATGTACATTAAAACAGTGGTATACTGTGAACCTAGCTTCTGGAGGTCTGTTTTGAACAAATTATGTCAGAGTATAGGCGAGTCACCAAAACTTTCTGACAGATTGCTGGGCCATCTGATGCTGCATAATTGTTCAAGTATCAGTGGAGGCTGTTCAGGCTGATAGTTCCTAGGTGAAGCATCCTATGCAGGGTAGTAGTTCTGATGCTGTCTACAATCTGATCTTTGTGCTCCAGTGCACGTGACTTGGGCAGGCATGAGGAAGAGAATAGTGTATGAATGATACTATTACCATTCTCAAACTTTGAAAATTGTCAGCAAATTTAAACAAAATTGTGAGGCTAGTCTTAAATATTATTATAAATAAACAGTCCCTTTCTCTTCCTGTAGGAGTCTTGGCTTTGACTTCTTCCTGCTACGTAGACGTTCCTTGTGTGTCTTTGATTAAAAGATGAACCTTAATAACCTTTACAGGCTAAGCTTATGAAAATGAAAGTGTCAGAGCTCTTCTTACCTCATGCTTCTGCTCTGTGATGTGTTCTACTGCTTTTGCTAATCATGCTACCTCCCCAGTTCCCCTTGCTCGTTTGCAATTCCAGCTTAATGAGCTTTACTCTTCAGCTACCACCCCCTTTGTAGCACTCCTACTCTTGTCACCTGCACGGCGCTGTGACTCTTCTCTGAATGAATCACTAATAAGACGTAGTTGGGATGTTAGACTGCAAGTGTCAGGCATGGCCAGAAAAGTGGGAAACTGATGAGCTAGCATTTGTGCCACATGAATACTATCACAGAAATGGATCCCAAATATAATACTTCTGGAAATGCCATGGGATTAGTGTTCCTGGTTATGAATAGGGATATTTCTAAGGAGACATCAATTTAGATGTGTACGTGTGAATACACAAGGCAGAATACCCTTCAGAAATACTTCTAAAAAGGAGTTTGCTAGTAGCAGCTTTCTCAGTTTACGATGGATTTCTTCTTACTCCATAACCTTCTCATCATTCTTACCTTCAGCTTGTGTGTGCAATACCCTACACCAGCAGCACTGCTTCTGCAAGCCTAAAGTGATTTCTGTCACCCAGTATGAGGTACAGTAATAATGAAAAACACTGTTATTTTGCATAAAGGCAGAACCTAGATGCTCTGTTCCAGCATGGATCTTTTGTGCAGGGCGCTGTACAAAGAAGTAACAGAGGCATTCTGAGGATCCAGTAATTTAGGTTTTAGCCTGCATTTGATAGAGCAGGAGGTGGCCATGCTGTGCCATGACAGGAAGGACAAAGTTTGCTTGGAAAGACAAATCTCAGTGTATCACTTGAGTTAATACTGAAAAACAGTGCAAGTAGTGGGAGCACAGCTGGGGTAGGTTATTAGGATTAAACAGAGGGACTGGGAACAGAGTTAAGAGCATCTGTATCTGTGAGGACTGAGAAGTGCCAAGCTCTGTTTTTGTTTACCTGATGTGTTAGAGTAACCACAATTATCAAGTCTACAGGTGTGCCGTTTGCTTAACACAGAGTCTATGTTGGTCGTTCACTTTTTATTTTGTTCATTATAAATGAAGAATTGCCATAGCAACCATGTGTTACATGATACAGATTACTTCTTTGGTATTCAGAAGGTTGATTATTTAACTGTGAAAGGAAGAGTCTCTTTAACCTTCAGATAATGGAGAAAAGTTCCTATAAAAATATTGCCATGTTTTTATGCTGATTTCCTGCACAATGGTCTGTCATTTCTTAATTTCCTTTGATTTCTTAATTCCTGAATCTCGTATAGCTGTCAGTTTGTTTAGGTTTACCATGTGTCTCGAATGTTACACTAATCTCTCAATCAGGGAACCAACCAGATTGTTCCTGGTGTTCTGTTGGTGTGGACTGCAGCTAGATCGCGCCTCAAGATTTAACGAAAAATAAGCATCTAAAAGGTTGTATCAATTATTCAGAGTTGAAGAAATTATTAAAAACCACATCATAAATCAACTTCGTAGTGAAATGTCATGATGCTTTAGATAGCATTGCTTTCTTCTTGTATTTCAGCAGTTTCACTTTTTAACAAAAGCAGAAATTGTAGAAGTGAGCAAAAGAAATTAAGGCTAAATAAACTTTTTCATACTCAAAAGTCTTTTTGAAGGCTTCATTACTTAATAAACATTAGAGATTACTGATTCAGGTGTAATTTAAGTAGAAAATTACCAAATTTAAATACTTGTAATGATTTGTTTTAAAATAGGACCAATAGAGGGAGTTAAGGGAGAAACTGTCTGATACTGATGATGTGTTAAAATCCTTCTGAGGATCTGTGAGCTCTACATGAATGCTTTTGACTGAGATGCAACTGAACAGCAAGTCTAGAGACATTATGAACACTTCTTTTTTAAAACTAATTTTCTCTCATTTGGTAACTCTTGCTTCTTAACAAAGTGATTCATACACTCACATTTGGCCAGCTGTTTCTGTTGGAGAGCTCATGAAATGCATGAGCCTTTCAATCTCTAAGGATACATGGTGAAAGAGGGCACAGAACGACTGAAACTTATCCACAGACTGTCTGTCAGAAGGACTTCCCTGGGTTTCTCTCACAGGAAATTATGTTGCTTTTAGTTTTGAGTAGGTTTACAGGAGAGAGAGGCTGGATGATGATGTGGAGGACAGAGATTTGGTGACGGGGTGTTTCACGTGTAACTTCCAATTTTGATAGCTAGATGCTTAGCTCTGTTTTCCAGTAACTAATGTAGCAATAATGCTTTCTGTAACATTTCTGTATATTTTTTGGAATGACGTGTACTGTTTAGATGGAATAAAATGGTTAAATGCCTGTATGAAATGTCAGTAGTGTTCCATGTATCCTCTGGTTCAATGACTGCCCCACCTAGACTATTTGTTGGTTCCAGGTAGTATTATGAGAACATACTGTTGTAATTATGCAGGCAAGGCACATGCGGACAGGAATACTTTATAAATATTAACAAATTAAGCATCATAACATCTCTGTGAGGTCAGGAAAAAGAATTACCTGTTTTATAGCTAAGAAAAGGCATAGAATGATTAGTTTCTTAACTGTACCGATGCAGTCGTTCTGTGAGAGGGTTGGGACGTTTCTATCCACTCACTTGCCATTTTCTGCTTTAGCTAGAGCTTGGTCTTTTTCCCTTCTCATTTGTCATTTTGCCTCTCCCTTTTTTCATTCATACCCATTTCACATGCATACAGGACATTACACGACTATGTTGCAATTGCATAGTTATGTTGAATTTAATAGCATATATTAGGATCTTATAAAAATAAATCTGTAAAATGGTTTTATCGTTGTATTTTTTAAAACTATCTATTTAACCCTGCCCATCAAAAAAGAGTAAACTTGAATCTACAGGAGATACAGTTTTGAGTTCTTTTTGTACACTGTTTTTTCTTTCAGCTACAGTAGCTGCACATTGAATAACTGAACAAGTAAAATATCCAATGTATTAAAGGTAGCGTTTTTACCAACATGAATGAGTTCATGCTTACCCAGCAGAACTGCAAGACATTTGGAAACACGGTAAGATGGGTTAATGGCGTAGAAATCATATAGATCCGCTATCTAAAGATCACACTAAATGAAACACATGGCATTGGGTCATTTTTGCCCTGAAATGAAAAGTTTAGTTTATTTTACAGAATTTGACTATTTTAAAGTTTTGGGAGTTTTTTGCTATTCACTGCTGTAGTGCTTATTTCACATAAAGAATTAGTTAAATATTGAAAATAATGGAAATATTTTTCATGCTGTTAATGAAGTATTTTGTTACATGCTAGGGGAATACCTTGAATGCTTCACTAAGCAATGTGTGCAATTTGATCTCCATATATCATTAGATGGTTTTAGATGAGAAGTTGTATATGAGTAAAGACAAACTAAAAGATCTAGCATGTGAACTGATGGTGCTATATTGTTAATTATATAGACTATATCACTTTAATTTAGAATATTTAATGCATAACTAATGTAAGAATTCAGAACGAAATGTGACTTGCTTTGCCCTTGTTAGTTAAGCTTTGCTTTCTGCTCCCCCAGTTAGGTTGTAAGAAAATAAAACTTAATTTCCACGGCTTTTAAATTTCAGATTTGAACAGCAGAAGTTTTTTTAATTTCAGCTTTTAGTTTCTGTTTAATTAAATGTAGATCCAAAGTATTGGTAGTAGAAAAAATTTATTACTTTTATCAGTGATTTTTTTTTCTTTTTACATGTTTTGGAGAAGGCACTGTAATATATCTTTTAAAGCAGATGCAAGATTGTTCATTGTATTACAAAAGAATGAGGAAGAAATCAATTTTCTTTGGAATGGTACTGCACTCTCTCAAATTGCAAGGCCGCTCAAATATGTTACTTTTGTATGTTACTTTATTGATGTATTCTGAGTTGGATTTTTTGCTTTTCCTGCCTACGTTCATTAAACCTGTGTAAAAGTGTTCCGAGAACAGTGATCTACCTAGAACCATATGGAGCATGTGTGGGTTTTGTGGGGAGAGGAAGGATGTTTAGTTTGTATTTTTTAAATGTTTTGTTATCAAATTTGGATAAAATTTTGATCCTCCTGTGATGGATTTTGCAAACTCACCCAGTGTTAATTGGAATAAATTTAGCTCACAGAGTGATAAAGCACAAGAATATTATATGACTGAATATTACAGATGCTCAGATGAGGGAGCTATTGGCCTAGAGACGCGCTAGTGTCTGAGAAAACTGGAAAAAATATTCTGTTTAGAGACTACTCTGCTTATATGTTATTTTCTGTATTTATCTGACCTTTTGCTCATTCTTTATTACTAGGGAAATTTACATAAAATAGGATCTATGCCATTTATGAGTTCATGTGTTCCTGCTGCTTATTCTTTCCTTGAAGTTCTAATCCTTTGTGGCATTTCACCCCAAAGCACTTTGCAGTAATTGCTAATTGATATAAAAGGATCACTTCATCCACCCTTGACACGTAGCACCTCAGTGGTGAAACTCAGAAGCTGTTTAACAGTGAGCAGCAGGACTAGGTAAGAATTTAGGACAGGAAAAAAAAAAAAAAAAAAAAAAAAATCTGAAAATGGATAGGATATTTACATAGTCAGAAATTAGCTGCAATATCCATTTCAGGATTAGGTTACGACATTGAGGTTAATATTCCTGGTCTTCAGAACAGAGATCCATCATCACAAGAAGAGGATGGAATGGCTGCCTTATATTTTATTCAGGAACCAGCATATCCAGAAATACAATACCCTTTAAACTCAGTATATTTTCACATAGCTTGTGCCTTGGATTAGTGGAGGCTTCGAAGAAGGACTTGCGCTTCCAGAATCATGAGCTCAGTATCTTGCTGATTTTAGGTTTACTCAGAGACTTAGTTTAGATACAGTTTGGCTTCCTTGGCACGTAAATAGCAGCATTGTAGGATTAGATGAATGTCTGTAAAAACAGGCTTTTTTGCATAAACTTGAACTGTGAAAGGCAGCTATGAAGAGAATAAGGCAGGACAGAAACTCTCTAGGAGGCCTCAGACAGAAATGTGCTATTTCCAAAACACAAGCTTGAAGTATGGTAATCTTCTGGGCTGCACATGAAGTGTGTGTGTCCAGTAGGTGCAAAGAAGAAGGTTCTTAATTCAGAAGAAGAGGAGATAAAAAGAGAGTATGGTAGCATAAAACGAATAAGCCTGGCTAGCTCTTATCTACTTGGAAAAGTAGGAGACAACTGCCCTGGTGCTGAGAAGTGCAGCAGAGTTATTGTTAATGTACATTAATAATTAAGGTTCAGCTATATGCTGCTACTTAAAATAAGAAGATGCTGTCTCTCATGGGGTACCCACTAGCTTCTCTCATGGCTGCATGACAGGTTTGATAGTGCATTTGCCCCACCTGTTGGATTCACTGTTGTTTACATCTATCACATGTGCATTCCTGAGTGATTTCATTAATTTGCTGTACAACTATGTAGCAGTCAGTGGTACTTAATTTATTTTACTGATTTATATCTACCATTAAAAAAGAGAGCCCATACAAAGCTTTGAGTGACACGACTATAATTAAATTTTAAATAACTATAAATTAAAATATAACTGTAAGTTAAAGTTAACTATCAGTTAAAAATAAACTTCACAAGCCAGCAGTCTTTGCTATTCAGAGAGAAGTGGTAATTTATCAGCAGACTGTCTACAAAAGCTATTTGGTTCCCAAATTGTCCCTTGAAGGGTAAATGTATTCTTTTCTAAAAACCTTGTGAAAAGAGCAACTTTTGCCATGTTTGGAGGGTTTCTACTTCTTTGGCAATCTTATACCGAGAGGATGTGTAAATCTGGAGTCCTAGGCATATTTGAAATCCCCAGCTGTTAAGTAAAGTAGAGTTTCTTAAATAGATTTCAGTATGTATAGAAGTAGCAGTAAATTACAAGAAAAGCTTTATTTCAGCTAGGTTAATTGATATTTATAATGAATAGCTTAAATCCTACCAATAAGCAGCTAATGTAGATTCTAGAGCGTGTCATATGCTTGCAACTTTTGTAAAGTGGAAGAGTCTTATCAATGCAAGGATTATCCAGGAAACCATTTGTCATGGAATTAGAAATTTTGTTGTATGCTTGAAAATATAACTAACTTATGTAAGATTGCTAGAAAAGCTTTGATACAGAAACACAGTGTTTTCTAAGGAAATTAAAAGAAAATATGCTTTTTGCATCTCCCAAGAAAGTAAGAATGCAGTGATGACTTCTCAGCCTGCTCTTAAAATGAAGTTTGGTTATTAAATTGTCAGTATACTTTCATTTTACTTCTGAATTATATCCCAAATCTAAGTGAAGAATAGTTGTAGAGGGAAAAGCACTACAAATGTATTTAAAGAGGCATGTGATGTCAAGAATGGCCAACTCTATGGAGGAGAAATACAGATGTGTCCCTATACTATTTTTCCAGGGGCCTTTGGATTTCTGCGATTGATTTTTGCCTTCTGAAGCTGTACGTTATGGTAATTTTTCTGATCTAGCTTGTACAGCAGGGCTTATGCTAACATGTTGAGTGTCCCAGTGTGGCCAGGAAGAAGTTAATTTGAAAAGGGCTGAATGAAATCAGTGGAGAAATCCAGCAAGTAAGATCAGGAAACTGCTCTTGTTTACGGGGAAGGTAATAAAAACAAACAAACAACACCTTTTCTTAGCAAAAGAGTAAGAGCACTTTTGTTTGTGGCACTCCACAAACAAACAGACAAAAAAACTTAGCTCTTTGTAAAACACCAGATTATGCAAAGCCAGGCTGAATTTATGAAGGTGTGTGGGTTGATCATCTTGCCGCTTTTGCTGTAGTCCAACTTTAGAGAGATTTTGTTTAATGATACCAATATATTATCAAATACACACAAAGTCTGTTTAATGTTGGGTTAGTATTGCATAAAACTTCAGGTTGTTTCTCTGGAATTAAACTGGAATTAGAACTGGATCATCCCTGTATATCAGAGATGGCGGTTATAGGGGAGAGCAAAACAGTACAAGGTGAGAATAAGAGTGATTTTTACGTGAACGTTGCTCGCTTGTCCCAGCCTGTACTCTGTTCACATTAGCGGCTCTGTAGTATCCACTGTTTATCTTTCATCCAGTATTTAGAAGATACTTGCCTACTTTGTTCTTTCCACGTAAAATATTTAACGATCACTCAGTGGTGGCATTTAAGTATTTTAAATGGGAGAACTTACATTTCAGAGAATAATAATTTATTCCATTGTAAGTTTGGGGAAAGTGGTGTAGATCAGATAGTGTCTTTTGCAAAGATTAGTTTTTGACATGAAAAATTTAGTCAGGTTATTCAGCGTGAAAATAATTTTGAGCAGTGTGAAACATTTTACCTGATGCTGTGTCACTTAGAAATAATACAAAGCTGATGTTACTTGTTATGCTGAAGAAAGTTTTATTCTCTTTAAGTTTATTTTAAAAAAACCATTAAAGTTGGCACATGGAATTTCAGGTTGCTGTTTGGCCAAAAATCCCACGGGAAGGCTGCAGAGTCCATCTGACCTCCAGCCTCTGCAACATCATAAAATAACATTGTCCAAAAGAAAAGAAAAGAAACTCACGTCAGAAAAGTAGTGACTTTCTTGAAGAGCTTGGTAATGGATCTTTCTCCTATAGAACGCCTTCATGTCTGTTTGTACAGTGACCAAGGTTTATCACTTATTGGCATTTTGAAGGTTGGCACAAAATACCTTGGCTGTTTCAGTCCCTTCTGAACAGATGGGTGTTTCTGAATCATAAAAGTAACTACTATGTATTCTGATGGGAAAAAATTAGCTTTGCGTATTAATAATTGGTAGTGGAGAATGGAGACTGGATGAATGGAGAGCTGAACGTCTCTTATCACAGTAGCTGTCTAAATTGAGGCATGTTGATTTGGAATTTGTAATAGGTATCTGATAGGCAATTTAGAAATTCATTGGTTGCTCTGCCACTTCTACTGTATTTCTTCTGTTCAAACCCTAGTCTCAAATAACAGATAAAGAAGGACTCTTGCTAATGTTTATTTGTAAGCAAGGCAATCTTGACATATAAACAATGGCTATAGTAAATTGATGCTTGTGGGGCTTTTATTTATACAGGAATATTGAATTTTAATATTTAACAGCATTTATATCAGTGAGTTTGTGATGTTCACCTTTGCGAGTTCTTAAAATATCCTGTCTTCAAGAATTACACAAAATTTGTAGGAGCCTGAAATGCTCCAGACTGAAATTCCTGTACATTGGCATTGAGTTTTCTGAATAGTTTATATTAACTCATCCCATATATCATGAGGTAAGCTACTTGAACAGAATTTCCAAAATGACTTTTTGCTTTCTAAATCTTCTGTTTGCATGCTCTCCCTGTACATATAATACACATCCTGTATATATATCCATATGAAGGTTGTTCTTCCATTCCACTGAATGACTGATTCACAGAAACTAAAAGAATAAACATACTTCAGTATCAGTGGCCTAGTTTTGTATCTGCAGCTAGTTACACTTCAAATTTTTTAACTTCTCTTAGGTACCTTTATAAAATTTAAGCTTAACTGAAGTGTAGTTGGATTTCCAGATTTTTGTGAATTGCACTAGCATTGGAGACAGATTTAGGTGTCACATTCAGATTCAAAATACGGAGCATTATTTTGCTTGGTATAAGCATTACAGTGTTTTCTATTTTGCATGTTTAATCTTCAGGCCTTCTGGCAGCCAGCATTAGTTTTGAGAAGTGGAACTGATTGAATAAGCTACAGATGGATTAATTGAATAATACTAGGCTACCATATTTACCTGTCATTAATGTTACTTGTTTGCTTCTGGTTGTAGGTGTGACATATACAACAGACTTTGAAAATCCTGCATCTGAACTGAACAGTGCCAGTTTTATGATACTGCCTTTTGTTCACATAAGGTGAAAACTAACATGTTTTCACACAAATTTTTTCAGAGCATTTCTTTTCCAAAGTTTCTACTACAATTTGTGATCACTTAGTGCCATTGGTATAATTGAGGTACACTAGTAGTAGAAATCAGCTTATGGTAGAGGTTTAGCACTCAATATATAAGTAGGCTAGGGAGAGGGGAAAAAAAAAGTTATGTAAATTGACAAAGTGACCTCAAAAGTCAGTAATAGGGAATGTCAGCCTGTCAGATTGCATTATTAGAATGATCTCATCCTTATTAAGCTCACTTGAGTTCTGTAAGTGATGATTCATCTCCCAGGTGGTATGATATCCACTCACTAGACCTTATTTGTTTAACTAACTAACCTTTCCTTGTTATTTGTTCTAGAAATTAGCTGTCACTGATTGTCTGCAGAAGCTCCAAGTTTTCCACTTCTAGTTACAGCCTCTGTGTGGAGCTTTTGGAACATGGGACTGACCTTCCTTCTCTTTCCCACCTTTTATTTCTTTGCTGCCTTAGTAACTCCTATCTGGAGTGAGCCCAAGAGTCCAACAACAAATGGGGTGATCTGAGAAAAATGATACTGCTCGTGCTGACTTACTTCTTCATATTTCTTGTATGTCTAAGGATTTATGTTACCATTCTATTCATTCTATTTGTTATATTCACCACTGTGAATATGTAATTACGTGTCCGCTGCTGCTTAGCAGATCTCCAAGTGATGATTTGCAAGTCAGACTTAGATGCTTTCTAGGCTGGGCATGCCCTCATTTAAAGGATATTTTTCACCCTTTTTAAGACTTACAGTTTTAGCTAGTTTTCATTTGGGTTTGGTGGAACTAAGTAAGCATCTGGTCTCTGAGACTCCACACATCAGAATTTTGTCTATTTTTCCATAATTTGTGATCTCTGAAAATTCTATTTGATACTGAAAATACTCCTGAAGAATTTCTAGCTGATATTTTAATAATAGTCAATATATATTTGTTATCTTGTCAGCGCATAATGTTGTGTTAGGTAGTTTGTTATTATATAATTGCAATGTTTGGACACTAAAATGTCTCTGGTATTTCTTTCTTTTTATGGGAAGAAATTAATTTTGTAGCTCAGATAATGTGATGAAGATCAACTTGAAGTTTTACTTGCTCTCTGGAACTCATGTTTTAATAACTTCTCATATTGGCGATACCTCCCTACCCTAGGGATAGAGAGAGCTCCCTTTCCACAGTGGATTCTTTGATTAACTCTTTTGTTTGAATAGGTGATTGACCTTAGATTAGCAGTATTATCTGAGCCTGTGGAAAATATCCCTAGTTTAACATTATTGTTCAAACTGAAAACTAAAGAAAAGATATACTCAAAGATGTTAGTGACAAGATAATTTTTTCTAGCAAGTAGTGGAACAACATGAGACAGCTCTAACATGCTTTCCAGGAGATCTGCTCAAAATAAGAATAAATGCAAAGCAAGGCATACTGGATTATATTCTAAAGTGTTACTTTTTCTCTCACTTCCTGTTCCCAATCTTACCCACAGATCTTTGCCTGCCTTTAAATGCATGACTACACTTGAAGCTTTTGCAATTGATCTCTTAGGATCTTTCATATTAATGATGCCCAGGGAATCACATTTGGGGGAATATTCAGATTTTTAAAAGTATATACAGTAATATAATAAACTGCTAAACAGAGATAATATTTCATTATCTGATTGAACTTTATTTTCAAACAGAGATACCATTTAAATAACACATGAATTGCACAGTTAATTTGCAATCATATGTTGACAAGAAAGTTGTAAAATATCTCTCATGAATTTGTGAGATACTAAAAGAATAGGACTTTTCTGATCATTTTGGAAGCAGCATTATCAGTTCAATTTTCAAGTGATTTTGGGAAAACAAACACAGAAAACTTGTTATTCCTTTACTTTTGCAAAAAACGTTTTCCTTCCACATTGCAATTAAAAGAGGAAATACTTTGAGCCTTAAAATAGTTAATCATATTGAGGCAGCTCAGTATGATGAGAGAACGAACGACCTCTCTCCCTTTGGCAAACAAAACTGAATCATAGTTGGGAAATGAGGTTGCCAAGGCAGTGGAAAACAGAGCTGGAAACTTCCCTTCTAAGTCAAGTCACAAGTTACTAGGCATTCATAGCCTATGGGAAATGGTGAATCCACTGCATGTTTCTCTTAATAGACGGAGTCTGCACCCTCCCATAATTTCCTGGCAGAGAAGCCAGTGGTGTCTTCTGTACAAAGGATAAACTGTGCTGTCACCCCCTTGGCTTTCACTAGTCATGTTTGAGGTGCATTTATAGTAGTTTGATGAAAATGTGACTAACACTGTGCTATGGCTGTTTTCTGACTATAGGGAGGATTCTCATTTCTCAGGTTATTAAATCTGCCATATTTAAGAGTAGCACAGTCACTCTGAGTGATGTAATGCTTGTATGTACAAAGCACCTGATTTTGAAGCTCTTGAAATGAATGAAATTTATCAGTGGCTGTTGCCACAATACTTCCTGCTTTCCACAGCTCTGAAATGTTAATTCTTGTAAAACACCTGTATTATTTTTGATATTCATTATAGTTGACTACAGCTATGTATTATGGGCTTTCTAGATGCTGGGCAAGATACGGTGTTGCAGGACATGAATGAGTGAATGACGGTTCTGCTCTTTCTTGTGCCAACGGCCCTGGCAAGTTGCTGTTGCTTTGTATCTCAGCTTTGCTGCTCACAGGACAGGAATAATAATATTTATATGAAAACTATGCTAAGATCAGTGAGCAAAGACTTCTACATAAATATTTGGTAACCGTCATTGTTTTTTGTTTATCAGACTTTCATAAATACTTTAGAAAGTTAGAGGTATTAGAAAAAGATTATTATCATGGGTTTCTTCCACAAAGGGAATAATGAATAAATGTATTTTAAGGTACTTTTCTGAACTATAATTACTTTGTAAAATATTTATTCAAAATGAACATATACAGAGCCTGTAACACAGAATGATTGTTTAGATATATTAAGGGAAAATGTTTTAAATTTCTGTCAGAACACACTCAAATGCGCCAGACCAGTGTAATATGTGACATGTGTGCCAACCTTTCTGCGCTGTACAAGTTTGTTCCTTTTGCATTAAACACCTCATTGAAGCGATCTCTCAATGAGCTCTGTGTGTAGCATCACTTGAGATGTGGAAGGAAAAGAATTACCTGAAGTCATCTGTGTAGCAGCTCCGGTTCTGCGGCATCTCTTGTTCTTGCTGTGACTGCTGCTTCTGTGGCCAAGGATACTCTCAGGCTCTGTGTAGGACTGCGTCCTGGGGCTGGGCCTGCCTCCACTTCCCCAGAAGCTGCAGCTTCAAAGCATGCGGCCAGAGTATGCAGAGTGATCTTTGGCTGTTCTGAGCATGTCTTTTCACCTACTACCCTTTCCCTGCAGGGCCATTCGTGCCATGAGGAAGGCCTTCCCATACTCTCTGTCAACAAGTGAATTTAATTTGCTCACTTGAAAGTAATTACTTTTTAGACACAAGTGGAGTGTACCTAGCCTTTATTTCCCGAATTTTATTCCTGCTATCTTTGATGGTGATAGGGATTCATGGTCACTGTTATTTTTACTACTTTGTTTTTTGAAGGTAAGAATGGGCATTCACTGTGAAATGACAGCTCTGGTGGAAATTGTTAGTAGGTAGGGATAGACTGGTGGTGAGGGGAGAGGGAAGGATAGTTAACTGAAAGAAATTAAATTCCTCTTCAGATTTGTCTTTGGAATTGTATCTCCCATTGTTCCTTAACCTGCTTCAGTCATAATCACCTGAATTAGCAAAGGTGTCATACTTAAATTGTTTGAATAAATCAGGCTGATTTAAAGTGATATGGGCTAGAGAGCCGTTCTCAACAGGCAGAGATACGTAGTTACATCTGCAGTCTTTCCTGCTACAGCCCCTTCTGGAAAGGGGCTTAGAAAACCTTAGAGGTTGAAGATAGAAGTTGGTAAGCATGTCCTGTTTGCTACAACACCTGCTGCCGGAGCTGAGCTAATAGACACGAGCTGGAATGTTCCAGCCAGAAGGTGAGTTAATAAGGAAATGAGACCCAAAGAGGGACGAATCCACTCAGCACAGCTCTGAGAGTTAAGTAGGTTTGACTGAAATTGGTCTCAGACTTGCTTTCAATTTTTAGCATAAAATGAACCATTTTAAGTAAAGCAAATACAAAATGCTAACATTCAAGATAAATAGCTTTTTTCCCCCCACAACATTTGTGCATATTTATGTTTCCTCTTGCCATTGGAATATCATAGCGTGTGCTGTTTATTATGCATTTCAATGTAAAAAAATTGCTAGTAATTTTATTTTCTTTCATCATTTATGATTTTAAAATTGGTTTTATGTGGGCTGAATGTGTCTTTTTTGCTTAAAATAAGTATGTTCTTAAGCATTAAAGCAAAGCATGTCCAATATGACCCTGAATGCCAGTAACTTGTTGGCAGAAACTGTGACAATATATATTGCCTGAGGAGACACCCTCATTAACAATTTATTTCTTTCTTGCAAATAGATAAAATTTTTGGAAGTCCAATTAGATTTGATGCTTTTTTCCTTTCCAACTAATTTTGTAACTGATATAAAACAAAATGAATTATGACTTTTTCAAAATCCCACACTTTCGTAAAGTTAAAATAGGCTTCAAGAACAAATTAGTGCACTGCAAAAATTAATACATGCAAAGCAATGTAAGCACATGGCACTTTTAATTTTTCAATGGCCTGGGGGCACTGTTATCTGGTCTTTTCTGGGAAATCACTCATCATGTTGCTATCGGGGAGAGAGCTGCAGCCCCTTTTCTGGGAGCGATCCAATGCAGTATGGATATTAATTAAATTTATTAAACAAATAACACAGCGACTCAGGGAAGCAGGGGTCCATCTGCCAGCTCTGTAGATTGATCTCTGCAGAGACGCGAGTTGAATGGTAGTTAAAGCTAAGTTGCAGAGCTCAGCAGATGGGCTCTTGTCTCTAGTGGGGGGAGATTTGGTGGCGGTCCAACAGCTTTTTTCCCCCTCCAGGTTTTTGTTCCTTGCAACTGTGATTGAAGAAGCGCTTCTCTGCCTTTTCTCAGCCTTGCCCCCCCTTTTGTTTATCTGAGCAATGTTTAAGTCTGAGTGATTTGTTAGAGAGGCAAGTCCCGGCTGATCTCATTTTGTGTATGTGATGTAAACCTCAAGCAGAAAATAATTAGGAAAATGTAATCCCATTGACTTTACACCCCACTTGTGTACACTGCTACATCTCAGCCTGGTGCCTTGGAAAAGGAAAAGTGTAGTAGCAGCATTGCATTTAGTATTCAAAATCACTCCCCATCATGCATGTATTTTTGAGAAAACCTTTATTGGAAGCTTGTGTACACAACATGAAACTGTTCTGGCTGTAGGTCTAGATTTTGGTGATATTCTTTTGATTTCACTTTATTACTTCCTGTTGTCTTCTCTGGTTCTTGACAATATTTATCTTTTGAGTCCCTCTACAATATTCTGTAAATTGATGTCAAATGAATACTGAGCTAATGAATTGTTTGGTGTATGTCAGTTACTTAAAACCTATAGGATTGTCTATAGTGGATTAAAAGCCCTCATAATTAATTATGCAATTAAGCCTTTTATTTATTATATATTTGCAGATGAGGAGGTCTTTAATCAAGTCTTGAGTGTGACGGGTAATATCTGCTGTTGGAGACCAGTCATAATGCCACTTACATCCTTGGCAAAGCTCCCATAGACAACGGTGGGAGCAGGACTGGCTCTTAATGCTGCAGGGAATCCCGCTGGCTGTGGTTCAGAAAGCCTTCTGAGAAGGTTTTGTAATGTCTAATCAGAGTTTGACTATTCCTCATTGAATGCTTGCAATGGGAAAATCGTAACTGTACAAAAGTTACCGCTCTGTGACAACAAACAATAATAGAGAGATGATGAACTACATAAGCGGGTTCTGTTGTGTGTCAAGAAAAGATTCTATTTGTCTTTCCTGGCTGAGGAAGAACTAGCAAAATGGCTCCTGAAGTCAGTGGGAATTTTGACAAAAACAAGGCCTGTGGGGTTTGGCTCCAAGAATGTGTGATTTACAAAGTAAGCAAGGGAGAAATCTTTTCTGCATGAGAGTTTATGCTTTTGCAGCTTTTGTTCTTTCCTCTGCATTGTTTTTTGGGCTATGAGCAGCTTTGATTGGAAAAACAATGTTAGTGTTTAACTGCAGACATGAATGTTAGATGGGCTTATCCAGAGGAAAAAAAAATAGTTTTGCTTCCATCAGAGGTTACTGTGTTTTGCTATGGTTATGTTTTATGTTTAGGCCATGCTGACAGTAATAACATGAATGTTTCAGTTACAATGGTAAAGTGTCAGAATTGTTCATTTTTTCGTTAGTGTCCTGCCAAGGAGTATTCTGAATCTGAGAAGAGAGATTAAAATAACATGGTTCTTTTAGTACTTTAAACTGACCCAGTTTACTGCAGGGAGCAGACTTTTTTTTTCTTTCTGAAAAATTCTTGTTTATCATTGTGTACTTGGTGAACTAGTCATTTACTTATCTAATTTGCTGGAATTGAGAAATATCAGGGTTGTGCAGCCTGCATGTGAATTCACAGAGTATTTACCACAGTCTCTCTAATGTCTTATACCAGGGCTAATTTTACTATCCAATTTGAGTAGCAATCTCTTTACTTAAGAGAGGACTGAATGTTATCCTTGGAAAATTTTTTCTTATAATTTCCTAGAAACATATCTAGGGTTTAACTTGAGGGTTTAGAAGAAAATATAGTGATCTTAGTGCGTTCTTTAAGGCATAAATAAAATTGTTAAAATTCATAAAAATATGAACTTGTACAACCTAGAAGTGGAAAAAGGTTAAGGGAGATGCATGACCTACTTGCTGTGATTAACACCATGTTGCTTAAAATCGCGTCCGTGAAAAGAATTTTGCATATTTTAACAGCAGGTAAACTAACAGAGGAATGCCTAATAGGGGTCATGTTAAATGAATTTATGTTGCCCAAAGTATTTCGTGTTATTATTTCTGCATAATGCTGCCAATCTCCAATATTCTTATGTGAGTAGAGCTTCTATCAGTATTTCAGAGAACTGTCTGACAGAGACCAAAATATCAGTTTTTCAGGTGAAATTCTGCTGATTTTTTTTTAACTAAATAGTACCTGTGGGATGCTGTTAATTTGGATGGAATTGTACCAAAGGAAACAAGAGGCCTCTGAAGGCAAGCAGATGTGCAGTAGTTCTACTTCTGACATATGAACAGTGGTGTGATTTCAGTGAGCTGTTCCTCAGGCTTAGTTATTTCTAGATTGCCACATATTTTCTTTTTGCATTTTTATTCCACAAGCATATTTACATTAGTGAAAGCAAATAGTCTCAGCTAATCACTGAGCAGAGGCTTCCTACAGGGATCTCCCAAAGTTTCTCAGTAAAAACCTTCAATAATTATACAGGTTTTCTGTATCTCTTCTGGGCTATATCTGAAGATTTATAGCACCTTGACACAGCAGTAAGAAATACAGTAGAGTAAGATGTTGGCAAACATCCATAGATGTTGTATTATTTCTTATTTTGGAGCTTTACCTGGAAGCAATTGGTTTGGGATGGAAAGCTAATGTATTGATTTGCTGTAGTTAACTCACTCTTTTTGACCTACTTGAAACACTATTGATTCATTTATGTAATTATCAGTAAGTATGGGAGAAATTGAGGAACTCTTGAGCTTGGAAGTAGCCTAGGCATGTCTTGTAAAATATATTAGGAAGGATGATTTTTGCATTAATGTGAATTGTCTCTAATAACATGATGTGTTTAAATAGGGCTTTGGCTTTTATAATGCCAAGTGAAGTACACTTAGCTCTTTAATAGCACTTTCGAGTTGCATGCTTTTAATGTTGACAGCTATATTTAGTACATTTGATATTCCATAGGGTGTTCTTAGAAGAAATGAACACATCTGATGGAACAAATCCATTCTCCATGTTCAATTAGCAACAGTACTGTTCTGTTGAGGTTAGAACGGATAAGTTCTTAGCTGTTACTGTGAATATGTGTATCAGCACCAAGGGAGAGCAGATCATTCTATTTAACGGGGAACTATCTGACTTTTACTGATTAGTGTTCTTTACTATTAATAGAACATTCCATTTTGGCATTGCATATTTCACAAAAGATAAAGAATTTTAGTTTTTAACTTGGAACTAATTTTTGTAGATTAATGTAGGTACCAGATCTTTGAATATTCTAGCAAATAAGTTACTGGGTATGCAGCTTCAGTTTGTTGAGGTAATTCAAATTTTAGTGTAGGTAATATCATTTTGGAAAGGTGTGCAACTACTCACATAAACAAGGACTTAGTAAAAATGTGTATTGGCCATTGGCAAACACATCCTTCGAAATCATCTATGCTCTTAATACCCACTCTTCTTAATTTCACAGCATGATTTTTCCACACTTAAACCTCACAAAATTAATAATCTGCATCTGTTTGGGTGTGAATGTCTGCAGTGGTATTTTCAGAAATCTTGATTTTGTTTTTTAGCATCCATTCTTGGAGGCTCAGTTTCTGATTTTGGCCCATTTTGGTCTGTCAGAAGTGTAGCAGGTTGGTAGACACACTGATTTAGTGCCCTGGGGCTGGCTGACTGACAGTTGCACAGTGATTCTCCTTGCCTCCTGCAGCAGGAATGCTGGTCCTGTGGGCCACTGGGACTCCATCACTTTGCCTGGCAGCTCTCAAAACAGCCTTTGTCTTGGGTCCTCTGCAAAATGCCAAGCTGTGCTGTGCACCTCTGGGGCTTCTAAGCTTAGGTTCAAGCTGTCTGTGTGCTCCTTAATCCTTAGTCTGCTGTTTATATGGAGACAGTGCATCCTGGATTTACTGCTTTTGTCCTCATTTCTCTGCAGCAAATGGATTTTAAGTAAACCTTTAATCTGTTTCATTTCGGAGGGCTCAACATAATGATTTTGGAATTTATAGTTACAAGTTAACTTACAAAAAAAAATATAAAGAATTCTAAATGCTGTTTGACTATCTATTTCTGGTAAATGTCAGTTAGTCTTCTGTCTTTGGCATGTTGCACATCTTGGGAAGGAGGTGAGCAATGGAGGCTGATGATCCAGTTTTCATATAGCCACCCTATTCAGTAAGTAACCAGTTGAGTTCTAAATAAAAGTCTTTTTCTTGCTGCTTCTCCTTTGTATACTGAATTTGGCTTCTGCTCAGTGCAAATACAACCCTAATTACTCATGATGCCTTATGCTTATTATCTTTCAGCCAACTGGAGATGGCAGTAGCATCCATGAGGAATGATTTCGAAGAGAGTGTTGGCATTCTAAACCATGACCATTCCATAGCTCAGTCTTTAACTGTGGACTGAATCAACCATGTGTATGCATCTTTGGTCAGACTGTGGTAGCTCTGAACCCTTCAACATCTTTTCCCTTGGCTTTCCTTTTATCCATGTTTCCCTTGGTTGACCTGAGCTAACTCTTGCAAGCCTTGAGCTGTGTCTGTGATAGTGGCTTTCTCTGTGGCAAAGCTTTTGTAGAAGTATGTGTCATACTTATTTTGCTGGTGCTTAATCATGTTGAGTTTCAGTGAGAGGATGATGTAGTTAGTCAGTTGTTCTTGGATATTCAGGACTTGGAGGATTGTCATTCAGCAGTATTTACATTTCAGGTAATCTAGGGTCATTTCATTAACCATGTTCTTGAAGCAGTAAGGAAGGTGTCTCCTGTATAAGGAAGCCAGCAGTTCTCACTGGGACTGGCATCTGTTCTGTGATTCTGATGTCAGATCAACCACTCTGAATTCTGATTTCTTTTTCGTCTCTGTGGCTTCACTTATCAAGTATCTGTTGTGCTTGCAGAGTACACATAGGCTGTCCACTGTGAGTGTGTAGAGTGAACAGATCACATCAAACACATCTCTAGTGTTTGTACGACCTGATGAAGCTGTCTGTTGCGCAAGGGGAAGGCTATTCGCAGTCTTGGTTCTGCTGCAAGAAGCCAGCATTAAGCTGTTACCATCTCAAGTAGCTGAGGAGCAAAGACAGTGGAAAAACAAGAGCTGGGCTGTACTTGATGGTGATTGGGACCATTCTCTAGGCTGAAACTACAGCATTAGCAGTGGCTTGGAGGAATAATTATTATTCTGTGTGTATCAGTCTTGGTTTCTGTTGTTGGTGATGGAGACTCTGCCCTTCCGTTCTTATTTGACCCTCTCTTTCAAGAAGGCAGAGAGATCTCTACACGTATGAAAAAGAAAGAAGAAACTGTTTGGAGACTAGTATTTAAGAGGCAAAGACACAAAGACTGCTCAGTTCATTGCCTTCTGGAAGGGATCCTAGTGCTTGCCTTTTAAATTTCTGAAATCTCCGTAGCTCTTTAAGTAGACCAAGTGATCTGGGTTTTTTTTATGCTGCATAAGAGCTGAAAAAGCTTTTGCCTCTGTAGCCTTCATAACCTATTGGTGTGTCCAGGGTAATGGTGGTATTCACAAACTTTGCATCAAGACTGAGCATCAAATTCAGGGTGTAACCAGCTCTATGATTTGGGCCACAAATGATTTGCAGAATCCTGGATAGCATGGGAGAAGATAAATTTGAGGTTTTGAATTTTGGCAATTTATCTGTTGAAAGCTTCTATATTAATGTCTGTAGTGATGAAGTATCCCAGCTGACCAAATATGAGTGAGCTCCTTTGTGATTTCTAGTCACTGTTCAGCTATGAATTTCATATTCAATAAATAAAAAGTGCACAGGATTTTCATCTTCAGCATGTCAGGTAATTTTATTTACTATGTACACTTACACACACACACACACGTGTGTGTGTGTGTGGTATAGAAAGTAAATTATATATTGTATATTATGTATTATAAATACATTATATATTACATATAAATACAACATCATTTTGCATGTATCATATATATGTAGTATATATAATATGTATATATAACAGTATTAGTGTGTATATATATTTGTGTGTATAGCAATTGTGTATGGATAGTACATGTACATGCACTTGCTCATCTATGTAGTTTGGATGCAAGCAGAGCTCAGATTTGGATTTTTTTACAATCTCAAATCAGCTTCAGGACTGAAGGTGTAAAAACAGTGATGGTAGGCAAGATACTGGGGAAAAACAGCTCCAAAAATGTTTTTGTTTGTTTGTTTTAAACACTTTAACTGGAAAAAAATACCTTTGAAAGAGTGTCCACTATGTGGTATATGACTAATTTAATCTATTTTGTAACATTTTATTACCTCAGCTCTTACTAATTTTGCTGTAACTTGTTCAATGCCTTATACAGACTGAAAAGATACTGTCTTATACAAACTGTGAGTCTCATACAGACCGATAGAGATAATCTTGTGGGATGTTTTCAGTTTTTTTCACCTTTTTCACTTTGTTTCTGGGCTTTGTATTGATTCATATTCCACATATCAGTTAAATAGCTCTGGATAGCCTGTGACTGGACTACAATGTACATGCTGAAGATGATGAAGTCAATAGAATGGATGCTGCATAGTAGTAGTTTGCCCTATTAGGATCAGGTCTTCAGTACAAGTTTCTATTTTTGTTTTATTTTCTGTATTTAATGAGGTGTTGTCTTCAGGGAAAAATCAATTTGCCACTTTTTTTTTAAGCTGCATTTCATATATTATAAAATTTAAGAAAATGGAAAATGTTACAGTAGTTGCTTCTGAGATGTAACAGTTCAGATACACAGGCACTTTTCTGCAGGCACAGATAATCATTATGTTGCCCAACTTTTCTGGCAAATTATAAATACTGTGAAGTGAATAATTCAAACCAGATTTGCGTACTAACCTGTTTTTAAATGAATTTTCTTATACTATGGATCTATGCATAATTCTCTGGAGGTTTCAAGCAAGACTAAAATGGGTCAGACTGGCTTGTATATTTTCTCTAAATAGGATGGAAATAAAATCCAGTAGTGTTTTTTGTTGTATTAGTCATATGACTGTGCTGAATTGGAGACATTATTGGACTTCTGAAGGCTTGCAAGTAGTTCATAGATTTCCATAAAATCAGCCATGTCAGTGTACCCACTCAAAAGCATTTATGAATAATATTTAGGTTTTTGGTTCACACTATTTAAACAAAGAAAATGCGTGAGTTCAAATATACTATCTTAACTATATTTAAACGCAAGTGTTAGGTATAAAATATTGTATTTGATTTGTGATCCTCACCCTTGGACTTAGCTGATCAGTCCCAAGCAAAGTCTAGGCTGTTACTCTGGAGAAAGTTGTGCATATCATGGTTAATGTGTGAATACCACTTCTTGAAAAGATGAATTGAATACTTTCGCTATTGGGAAGGCTAATGTGCATGCATGTTATAGCTAGTTCTCCTTCTGGCATGCTCCTGAGCACTTTGGAGAAACCCTCCTCATTTCTCACCTCTGTTACTCTAGCATACCAACCTCTGTAGAGCACAAGGTCTGCCTCTCTATCAATTGCTAAAAAAAAAATGTTTAACACATTTTTTAACTAACTTGAAGCATGGGATATCTGGGGGATTGCTCCTAAGTCCTTGGAACTGTGCACGGAGAGAAGTTAACATCAGTGTAAATTAGTTGGATCTGTCTTCATGACCTGTCAGCAGTTTTTATTTGCCTTTGAAATTTTGTCAGAAATGGACTGGATAAAAACGAACTGAAAGTTTGTTTCTATACTCAGGAGCTGAAAGTTTCAAGAATGTTCAAGCTGTATTTTCTGTGGCAAAAGCAACACTTCATGTAGGAAACTTAATTGCTTTGGTTCTGTGTTTTGAGTCACTGCAGTGTGATTAACATAATGCTCAGTTAAACGCTGCACAGATACATCTTCCTTTTCTGTTTATGACAGAATAATGGTTAATTATCACCTATCAAAAAGATGAATACTTTTTTCATTAAATTAAATTAAATAAAAGGAAACCATTTAAAAAATGTACTATTTCAACTTGTGAATAGATTTACCAAAACAAATGTGTATTTGCAGCTTCCTGAAACTACTGTTTTCTTGCTAGAATTCTCTATTTTAAGAAATGGAACATAATTTTCTCAGCAAAGTCATAAAGCAAAGCCATGGATCTGTTCTGCAGGCTCTATTTTTGAGAAAAATCTGCATAGCAATTTTTTCCCCCTAATGGAAGGAAAAAGATCAAACTGTGCTAGCATGCAGTGCTGCAGTCCAACAGCTTCTACCAACTCAGTTCTTTTTAGCTACTCTTTATTAAATAGTTTCCTTGCCTTTGGAGCATGTCTGTCAAAACTGCCTACTACTCTTCAGACACATGCAGGGTTTTCTTTCTTTAGTACTGTGATATGTCCACATGGGTGGACATTAGTGTATGTGTAACCAGTAAGAAGAAATGATGGATGTAAATTGCTTTATAATGGTTATGATAAATATGCTATTTTTTAAATATTGCCCCCTTTAAAATCCCACCTGGAGTCCAAATCTATTTTAAATGGTGAAGAAGGAAATGAAAGTTCTGTCCTTGTAGATGGACTTGACTACTTTCATGTTCTGTGCAAATAACAGTGAGGAAACCTAATGAGGAAACCACTTGCACAGGAGTTATGATGAAGTGCTAGTTATGGATCTAGAGCTTTTGAATGGATTTTGAACTCCTTTGAAATTTGGGAGCATTTGTATCTATAAATATAGATTATCACCCAAAAAACCCTTCTCAGTCACCTCCTGCCTCTCAGTTATGTTGAATTTAGTGAATAGAAAATAGACATTGCCTATCTGAAACAGGTCCACTACCGGGGAGGGAGCCTTAAAATCCTGTTGGTCAGAGTGTTTGGGCTTTAATTTTGATCTGTACTGATGGCCTAGCTTGTCTGATTTTTGAACCCGCATCAAAACTGAGTACCCTGTGTTCATCTCGAAGTGTACGCTGCACTTTGCAAAAGGTAAATGTGCCAGACAAAGGGATTTCTGCCCTGAAGCGTGTCAGCTCTAAAGAGGCATGAGCAGTCGAACAGAACAATTGCAGCGTGGCCACTAGGCATTGCATCTGGAGCGCCTTGTGCAGCAGATGTGGTTTTCAGGTTTCTTTTTTGTTTGGCTGAGGTTTTCTGCTTTGAAAGGAGGGGGAGAATGATAGCAGTAGGTGAAGGACACAAAGTAAAACAAAGACTGGAAAGGCATGAGCAGATTAGGGAAACAAAAAGGAAAAGGCTGAATATGGAAGAAGAAGTATAGGGCTGAATCTTTGGCCCTTACTATTTCTGCCTATATCTTTGTGCATTTTTTACAAGGGTTGTTACCCACATGCGATGGGATAACACATCATTTTAGTGGTGAGTTTGTACTCTGACCCCACAGGCAGTTACACTGACTGCATTTTAAGGGACACAGTTGTGGGAACAGGATGTAGAGAATCTTCTAAGCTTGCCTTGCTGCCATACCAGTGTGTCATGAAATGATATTCTGATGAGTGACATCCCTGTTACAATTTCTTCAGTAGATACATTGTTTTCCCCTCTTTCCCCTTGTTTCTGCTTTTTACCCCTACTATGCCTGCCAAAGTAACAGTGGCTCAGCTGCCTGTGTGGCTACAGTCTAGCCAGGATCTTCTAAATAATCTGATTTAAAAATGACCAGAAAAACTAGACAGCAAAAACTTTGTTTCTATTTTACTGTTTCATGTGACAGATCTGAGTAAGGTATCAGTGATACAAACAATTTAGTTAGCATAGCCTAAGCCAAAGTAAAGATACACTCCTTTACTGCATCCAGACATAAGACCATATAAGTCTTACAGAAACACCCATGTTAGTTTAGGGACTGTTAGAAGGTATTTGTAGCATATGGCACTCAATGCAAACAAATCAGTCAGTGTTTACTCCAGATTTAGGAACTAAAGTTGAGATGAGTGAGTGAATTGGCCACTGAGCAATTCTGAATATAACATTCGCTTACATCTCATGTGCTACAAGGAACCACATTACCAAGTAGAGATTATTATATTCCCTGCAAGAGGGCTTGACAACACCTCTGCCTGTAACTACATAGGACTGATGTAAGGCAAACTTAGCCTCTTTGGGAAGTATTGTAAAGTTCATTTTCTTTAATTATTGTTAAAAAAAAAAATAAATTTGCCTTCATAAGATTGTTTTATGTTTCTGAAAGTTAAAGGGTATAACAACATTAAAACAGACTTATCTTAATTAAAGTGCTTATTATCAATTAATTAATGTTAAATTGTGCAGGTGTCTAGGTAGTATGACTGATTTTTCGTGCATCATCCTTTACCAAAATGTGATCATCTACCATGACATACCAGAACACACGCAGTTTCTTTGTATATATTTGTGTTCAGAAAGTCAAGCGTTCTGAAGAGCACAGCTAGAAGGCAAGTACAGGTGCTTTGCTCCTCAGACATCTCCCTGCCCTGAAATTTCTGGGAAGATCAGGGACTAATATGAGCTGGTGGGCATGATCTTGAGCTGTAAGTGGAGTTTTAGCTACTTTTTTCTGTGCTTGTGGATTTTAAATCTTAAAATAAGGAATGAAAATGAAATTCTCTTGAGTTGAGCCTGTTCTGAAAAGTTAACCTGATGAGGTTTGTTTCTTAGAGAGAATAACCACTAGGGTTAAAATACATGAGGCTGTCCTTCTCCTTCCCTCTCTACTCTCTCTCCTTCCTCCTGTCCTGGTCTGTCTCTCTTCTTAAGTCTAATTTAACAGTAACTTAGCTCTGTATTTCAGCCTCTTCAGTTTGTTTGTAGTGAGTTTAGGGGTAAAGCCATAGTGATTCTAAATGATGAGAGACAGCATTTGGAAGGAATGAAGCATCAGCTTTGATATACTTCCTCTATTCTAGCACTTCAGAGTTTCTCCTACTTTTTTATTGGGAACTTTATACAGAAGACTGAGGTTACATCATTTTATGAGGTCAGCAGAAAATTTAAGGGGAATCACTGTATTCTGCATCAGTCACTTTGATCTAAAGATTTATCCTTACCTTCTGCAGTCTTGCTGACAGAAACTAGCTGTGCAAGCTATGCACAAATTATCAGTTGTCGTGGAAATGGCCAGTGCATTTGCACAGAGTAATGAAGTAAAGTCCTTGCTGTGTACCAACAACACATGTTCTTTTCTCTCAAGTGCACTAAGGACACTGGTGGTAATGGCAGAAAAGTTTGCTCAAGCCTTGCCTACATGTCATGGGTAGAATTTGGCTTTGATTTGGGTTGTTTTTAGCTCAGAGGGGTAAGTAGGCACTTGGAGAAGCTCTAACTTCAATGGAATAACTGAATAGTTTTGACCTTCCAGATATAACACAGCATAGAAACTCACATAATGAGAAGAAACTGAGGATAAGCAAAAACAGTTCATCAAAATGTGATATGAACTAGGTACTGAAGAATATTTAATCTTTATGTAGAAGTATTATCTAGAAGTCCTCTCTGAAACTTGGGCTTCTTGTTGTCATTGCTTATTTTTGAGTCCTAATAATGGAAATCTTGAAGAGATAATAAATTAATCGCTTAATGTTTACCCTTACTGAAATTGCTGTCCACCAGTAGAACCTAGATTTTCTTAGGATTAAGCTTATCTTCTGTAAGCTTAAAAATTTTAAGTTATTTCAGAGCTTTTCTTTGTAGGACCGAAAAGGAAATGATTTAATTTAATGACAAGGGCAAAAGAATGACTGTTTAATGCATTACATTGATGTAATAACAAGTTAATGTATTTTGTCACAGTGGTAGTGATAGTATGTTGATGTCATTGATGGTGCTGAATTCCCAAAAGGCAGGGAACAAATAGAACTTCTTTTGGTTGAAAAACAGCAAAATAAAATTGTTCATGATGAGAAAAAAATCTGTTGGACAGTTTTATCTTAAAATTGTTAAGAGGCTTCTACATGCATAAGAGTAAACAAAAATTAGTTGGTAACTATAACTACAGAAATTCAAGTGGGTAGCACTTACTGTATTTCATTTGGCTGTATCTATGGAATATGACTCATTTGTCCAGAAATTCAGACTGCGTGATTAGAATATAAGAAAAGAGATGTGTAGAAAATTAAGCTCTTCATGATTTATCTTGAACTAATTATATACAGCCTACTCAGTTTTTAGCCAGAGGGCTTGTTATTTTGAGCATCCAAGCAATGGGAGCTGTTTGTTTCACAGCACAGGTTAAGTGTCACATTTTTTTCTATATCATTACCCAGGGAAGTGGAATATACTATATATTGCTATGGAAAATTGGTGCAAAGAAACAAGCATTGATTATTTTGAAGAAACCCAGTATCTTTATCTAGGGCTAGTTAAAAGAAAGGACTAGATTTGTATAGAAATATTTAAATAAAAATTGAAAGTGCTTATCAGTTTCCAAAAGATGTTCATTCTCTTTGCTGACATGGTCCCTATAAGGGACATGCAATTATTATAATGATGGGACTAAAATCCCTGGTCATCCTCCCTGGCATTCTCTCAAGTTTATTGTTTGAAGGTAGCCTTTTATTTTTAAAGATACCACTTCAAGAGTCTCTCCCCCCCTTTTTTTGAGTAGCTCTATGCATAATGGTGTAATATGCTAGATGCCTTATTTATTTTGAGTGGGAACTAGTGAGACTGGGGGAGCAGGCTCATTAGAAAATGCTCTTGCAGGTTTGTCAAAAATACTATAGCTAGCTGGACATACTGTGAGGTACATTCTTCCTAAAACTTAAGCACCATGTGCACTACTGATGCTAAGAGTCAGTGCTGACCAAGGTGTGCTACAGAAGTATTGTATATTCTGTGTATGATTATAGTGATGGCAGATCTGGGAAGGAAGATAGTGCTTGTCTATGCATTGCTTTAGTCCCCCCCCCCCTTTTTTTTTTTCTCTCTTTGAAGGGAGCAAGCTGATTTCTTTCTTCTTATATTTAGAGAGGGAAAAAAGTAGTTACATTTTTTGGATATGCTGCCATATTACAGTAAAGGGCACATATTGTCTTTTAAGCTCATATTAACTTCATCTTTCTGCATTTATTTGTTCAGGAAAAGTAAAGTTAATATGCATTTGACTTAATATGTACAGTAATGAATTACCCATCCTAATTAGTGCACACTTCTCAGATTTGTATTATTCATATCATATGTCACCTTCAGGATTACAGAAAACTTGTCCTTTTTTTTTTTTCCTAAAAAAAAAAAAGGCATTTCACGTGAGAAAGCCCCAGCCAGAAATCAGCAGATTTTTTAAAAAGTTATTTAATTGCTGACCACAAATACAACACTGGCATTCTCATAGAATCAGTAAGTAATTCTCAGATACAATGAAAATATTTCTAAGAGAAACATTATGAAGGTATATGTTTACTGACCCTGGGCTTGTCAGACATGGGCCAAAACATAAATAAATCATTTTATTCAGGTGTTTGGCCAGACCATCATAGGAAATGGGAATGGAAGCCTGACCTAGGACTAGTAAGAGGCAAAACACCAAGAGGCATGGCCAGTTTTGCAGGTACCTTTCTGTTGCTCTCTGTTGGTGAGGAACATACAGCTGTGAGCCTGTACTCTCTTTAGGGGGAAGGTGCATTGGAGGAGCAGAGAAAGGGGTGCTTCTTCTTACAGTGGGTTGCAAAGGAGGCCTGTATGGCGAGGAAGTAGGTAGTATAGGAAGTAGGTAGTATTGGGATACTCAAGCTATTTGTCAGTAGGATGTGTTCCCAGGAGATCAGACTTCATTTTCTTTTTCCTTTCAAGGGGATTAGCTTGTCTCTTTTCTATCCTTTGCCACTGCTCTAATTTTTCAACTGATAGCCATTTTGCTGGGACCCTCCCTACTGTGGATAGTTTTGACTGTGTGCAAAAATGACATTGTTGGCAGGGTCAGCAAGGAATACAGGATGAGTGTGATGCAGGAAAGTTAGGGCCTGCACCTTTGAAGGACTCCCACCTGCACGCCAAGGACAGCTTTGCATTTTGCCTGGTGACTGTTTCAAAGAGAATACATAGGCGGTCCTTGGAGCACATCCTTGTGTCTGCATCCCAGAGGGGTTTAGGAAGAAACTTAGGCTCTGTGTTGCCTAGTTTTGATAAGATCGGAGTAATTTAGATTGTTGCTTGGAAAAACTTTACAGTCACCAGGGAGTTGTAGATGCCTTAGGGCTGGGTGGCAACGGAGATGGAATTTTTGAGATAGCAATTTTGGGCTTAGCTGCAATTCTGCCTGAATATTTTACTGGATCTGGTCCTGAATTCTGTAGTATGCCCTCAGTTTTAACATGTTTTTGAATTATGTTTACATAACATATCAATAATTCATCTGGCCAGGTAGAATCTCTTCTTAAAAATGGAAATACCTAACTCTTCATAGTAACTGTAGCTTACTCCTAAACTGGAAGGATATATATGAAGTTCCAATCATTTTGACATGTGTAAGGGGTTAAGTCATTCTTGAACAGTTTATCACTCATCAATTGTAATTAAATATGTTTGTATTAAATTATGTGCTGTAATTAATGTAAAATCTTTTAGCCTGTGCTGTTATTAGAACCAGATGCTGAAGTATCAACAATATTTCAACATGACTGTGCTGCCTTGCCAGCTGTCTAACTGTAATTACTTTAATCTCAGCTTGTTATCTAATTATCACCTTTGTAAAGGGAAAAGTACTCTCTAATGCGTACTGATTGTTTCAGATGATGATGAAGAGCGTGAAACAGCTGTCAGATATCTTAGGTCTGCTTATCTGGATTAGAAAACTTGTTGGGAGGCCTACTTTGCTTCAAACCTTCCTAACAGAAAATGGGACAGTGGGAAAGAGACTTTTTTTCCACTTTGTTCACCCTAGAAATGTGATTCCAGTAATCAGTGGAGACAATAGAATCGCATGAAACAAGATAAACAATTACTGTTCTCAGAAAAAAATGAGAAGAGTATAACAAAGTATGGATGATGTCTACATTTCTATAGTGGACTGTATATTTATCTTTTTAAAATCTAATGTTATGTTTTCATTCCTTTTATGGTGAATTACTTTTGATTTAGTTACATAGGTCCTGCGGAGAAGTGGTGGCAAAGTTTGTCACATATTTAATGACTTCTGTATAATATATCTATTTATAGAACTTCTTCCTGGAGAATCTTGAGTGTTTTAAGTATTGAACAAGTTGCACTAAAAATTTGATTTGCTACTGAAAAATCTTATGATTTGCAGTTCTCTTAGGAGACCTAATATTGTAATCATTTCACGGAACACTTCGATGTTGTATAGCTGTTAAGGACAAGATATGAATTCTGCATCTAAACAAAATTCATTGGAAATCTTTGTAGATTACTTGATTAATAAAAACTTAAATGAGGGTTGTTTGGACCTAAATTTTGAATTTGTACATTTTTCTCCTCCCACCTTCAAACAGTGCTGTGACAGTGATGTTCAAGACTTTTCCTTGAACAGTCTATATATTTTTTTTTAATTTGAAATAGTTTATTTGGAGATGGTAGTATAGTGGGTAAGAAATAAAGCAATTTTATAATGTCTTTATAGCAGTTGTAGCGTTTAAAAACGAAGATTTAGTAAGGCTTTTTTGTGATTGAAGTATATCATTGTTAATGCTGGCGTGGTTTGAATGTTGTTGAAATATGTGAAAGTAGATGTGTCTTCTCTTTCCCTGACACTCTCTATATCATAGCAATTTATCGCTCTATTAAACTGTACTAAGAATAAAGTTTTTCCTTGGGGGGGTTGGAGGGGAGGAGAAACGGTTTTTTGTATGCGCTTTCCCGTTTGATATCAGTACATAACCCACCAGTTTCAAAATAAATAAATAAAAAAAAATCTGCTACTGATTTAAAATGCTTTATGACCCTTTTCAGGGACAAACTCCATGAGGCAGTGAAACCTCAGTAATTCCCAAATGGTTACCCTCAGCTTATATGAAGGCTTACTGATACGAGGAGCTCTTTCAGACTTGTGTGCAGGAGCTGCAGGAGTCACCGTGTTTCAGGATGCATTTCACTGGCCAAATGTTTAAACAGTTGGGGTTTTTTTTCCCCTCTTCCACTGCAGGTTTTCTTTATAGCTCTGGCCTGGATTTTATATGAAAAGCTTAGGGTACAGTTCAGCAGAAGACTCGGTGTTTGTCTTCCTAATTGCATAAGGAGAGGCTATGGCTTGGGGCTGTCTTCTCATTATTTTCCTAATGAAGTAATAGATCTTCAAGTCACCGTAGAGTTGCACTATCCTTTGACTTCTGTCAAAGGCATGAGAAATAAAGTATAGCTGCTAGGAGGGAAGATTCAGAACAGAGGCAGAATGTGGCAGCAGAGCTGCAGTGAAAGGTTGGAAGAGGAAGAGACTGCTGTGGGGACTCGAGGACAGTTGTTTCTGTTCTGCATGCAAAATGATAAGCAGTTGTCCATGCAAATGCCTAGTTATGCATCTAATTATAGATACAATTTAAAGTTTGGGTATTTTAGCATTAAATGTTCAAATTAGGTATACTGCTGAACGTTTAACTTTGGGGAAAATCAGGCCCTTAGAGCAGAAACATGTCTATAGTACTTTGTCTGAGGATATCACAGCACATAGAGTTAGTGACGCTTTTATCAATGAAGGCTTACTCCAAGTACAGATGAGTAGAGTTGCATGTTAACTTACAGCAGATTTAAAAACAGAGCAGAATCCAATGCTATCCATTGTCAGTACTCTTAATTACAGTAAAATAATAATAGTGCTTTTGCTTTGGATTTTCCCTTCTAAACTAATGTTTAACTTTCATGTTTTAATGTAAAGTAGATTTTTTGTATTCTAAATGTTTAGATATGTTTTGGGCTTAATATTCACTTAATATCAGATTATCTGTGAGTGGTGTAAGGCTTTGATTTTCTTTTGATCAAGAAGAATATTTTGGAAAAACTTAAGAAAATTGTCTGATGAAGACACTGCAAAATATTTGTTACTTTAAAACTACTTTTAATCAATACTGTCTTCTTTCTAAAAGTTTACTTAATTTTAAGTGTGTAGTGTGTGTCCAAAAGTAGAAAATGGTCCTTCATCTTTAGTACAGCTCCTTTACTTCTTGTACGAGAGCTCTGTTTTGGCCCATTAAACTATAATGGCTTCTTCGTTTTATCAGGCCAATGAACCATGAACTAAAGAGTCTCCTAAATAGGTCCTGACAAGACTGCTCCTTCTGTAAAAGAGCCATTACCGTCTTTCAGGTTAGTGACTTGCTAACAACAAATTCCCAAGGAAGTGGCCTGACATGATTGTGAGTGCAAGGCTTGGTGAAGAAAATAAAACACAAATGACCATTACTGAATAATGATAAGATGGGAAATTGAGTGAAATAAAGATTGAGGTGGGCTCTTTTTAAACTGCATTTATGTTTCTCCTGCCCTCTCCTCCCCAAAACGTGTGTTTAAAATATGAATCTACTAACTATACTGATATCTTAACTATACTTTTTCTTGTAGCTGTGGTTTAAAGAAAAAAACCTTCAGGTAGCTATAATATGTAGCGGTGTATTAGGTTTTGTTTTTAAAAACAGTGAAATATCTCTCTTTAAAAAGGTGCTTGTGGCAGTGTAATTTTTTGAAAAGAATTACTTCTGTATGAAATCTATTGTCTAAATATTCAGAGGTAAATATTATAGATTATCTGCACATTTTCCTCCCTGCTCAAGCGTAAATGCTGAGGTTTCTTTTTCAGAGAACGAGTGCACATACTTCCATTACGTTATGCTTTATTATGATTAAGAAACAGGCTAATAGTTTAAAGCATATACGTATCTGTGTGACACCAAGTGTATTGATTATTTGTGTGTAACTGTAGAGCTGTAGGTGTGAAAATGTGATGCCTCTGACATCAGTGGGAACTCTTCATCGTGTGCAGGATTTCACTCTGAGGTCTTCGGTCTGTCACTTCAGCTGTTTGTGCTAGTCTGGGACAAAGAAGCCTGAAAACTGAGAAGTGTAACTTATTTCCTGCATTTAAATCAAATATTGGAACACTGAAAATAAATTAAATGCCAGGGCAAATTATTTTCCTCAGTTTGTAGAGCCTTTATGGGCCTCTATTAGCTCTTAAGAGTAATTGAGGTTGGAGGAGTTTACTAATCACTGGGAAATAATTTCCAAGGTCTGAGAATGAAGGCTTCCAGTGTTTAAGGGTATCATCCTCTGTAATAACAAGGATCAACAAAGGAACGTGCAACTGCAGGGAGCAGCCTTCAGCTGTAGCAGTGGGGTGAGGTGTCAGTAGCCAGATTCAGTTCGCATTTAAGTAAGGAAAAGACTCTTACAGCTTTCAAAGAGAGTGTGGTACGTCTGAGCCAGAAAATTATCCTGCAGGTATGGTAAGGAGTGTGTTAGCCGTCAGAAAATAYGGAGTTATAACGGAAAGAAAGGTGCTAGTACGAGAGTGGCAGTGGAGCAACGGAGGGCCTCGTTTCATTAACYGGTCTGAATATTCTGCACTGCTCAACAGTCACAGTGTACAGCAGCTATTAGTGCAACCTGCTTCTTCGGGTTCATTGCAACAGCACCGATTCAGTTTGCTAGCACTATGAAAACATTGTATTTCAACCTTTGTGTATTTGTTACCCGAAAATTGTGGAAAAAAGCCATTTTCCATTCCAATACTTGGTGTCAATTGGTGTCAATCAGGTGAATGCTGTATTTCTTCAAAGTTGTCTTGTAAGGCACAGTCTCAGATCAAGAATTTAGTTGCAAGCTTTTCAGGGCAGATTAATAATAGTGATTTGAGTGCTGCATTTCAAACTAGTGAATGATGTCCTGGATTATTTTTCTATAATTCAAAAAAAATAGCAAGGTTTTCTTTAGCGATGGGGTTTAGGGCTAGGGGGACCTCCGCTGATGCTGCCGTCCATCCGCAGGGCTGCGTAGATCTGCGCGAGCCGCGAGGAGGCGGCGCGCCGGGGCTTGGGAGGGCGGCTGTCAGCTTAATACACTGTGTGAAAATTGGGGCCGAAGGTCAGCCCGCTCCTGGTACACAAATCTCCCTCGGAGAATCTCATTTCATTCAGACTATCAGTTAGATTAGAAATACCCTAATTATCCCACTGAAATTAAATTACTTTATGTAAGGGTGATATAATGAACAACCATAAAGAAGCTATACAACCAATCATCCTATTAGTCACAGCAAGACCAGACTATACACTAAATGGCTCTGGTTTGATTATTGCAGGCTGGTGTGTGCCACATAAAATAGGGGGAAGGGAAGGACGTCAGGGAAGGTTTGTTCCGATTTCTTGTTCTATTTTTCTGGAAGCAAAAAACAATTTCATTCACAGGGCATGTCTTCTAGGTGAAAAAGGTGTAAACTTGACTGTCATAACAGGCAACTGTAGGCTTCATGAAGTATGAAGAGGCGATGAGGATCTTTCTTAGGGTGTAGTGAAGTGCAGTGTAAATAAGTGAATTGCATGGCTACAGAGTGTGGGAGGAGAGCTGTAGAAATGCAGTTAGACTTCCAGTACCTCTGCTGGCAAAGATTTGTCGGGCAAACGTTCTTCATTTCCAGACACACTGGCAGTCCTCTCTGTTAGATGATGAGGGTTTGGTAGGGTGCTTCAATGGCAAGACAAAGTCAACTGTTACAGTCAGCTGAAAATCTGTAACTTTTTTATTTAGGTTTTATTTAGCTCAGGGCTGAAAAACCATTCTGTTTTAGCAGGTGTTGCGAGCTGTCCTGGGAGACTGAGTGGGTGCACTGACCAGCCCGTACTGGTTATGTATTTCTGTCACAAAAACTACTGTGATGAGCTGTGATTCACACTTCAGGTGGAAATCTCCACAGAGAGTTTAGCTGGTTCAGTCTCTCTGCTCCTTCTGTTTCCCTCCACTGGTTGACTTTCCAAGTCAGAATTCAACAACTCTTTACTGGGCAACCACTGTGAGGAGCCTGGAGGTGTTAACTTTGTAAGGACAAGCAAACAACTATCTTGAAGGAGCAAAAGATCTTCAAAGCCCTGCTTAATCTAGATTTATTTTAGTTGCTATACTTCAGAGGCTCTATTTTATATGGAAGAATGGGTTAATAATCTCACTTAGAGTCCTGAAGATCTTAATGAAATGGATACTGTGAGCTACTAACATGCGAAAGCTAGATAGATGTATAAAAAGGGGAGATATTTATAGCTAGAAGTAATTCAGGTGTAAATGTCAAATGACTGTTTTAAAACATGAATGTGAAAGAACTGTAGGTACAGAGAAGTATCCTAGGAAACAGAAAAAAACCTAGATGTCTCATTAGTTTGATCTTCTTGCAGTCTGTCTTTTTGAGCTTATTTTATGATGAGCTACAGGGCAATGCTTTTTTGCTGAGGTTTGATCCTGCAGATACTGACTGGGCGTTGAAAACTTTCTAAATCAGACTTCAAATTATTTTTCATGACATTCTCTTTAGTCCACAATATGATGCTCTGTAAAGGAAATTACTAAGGCATCTGGTGGGCTTGCTGAAGAACTCTTAATTTGCCTTGCCATACCTACCTGTATTTTACTGAACCTCAAGTTCAATTTTATTTTTCTATTAGAAGTCTTATGTCAATAGTATGTAATGTGCTATGAGGCAGAGCTGCCCTGTGTAGACCTTCATTGAGTTTTGCATTGTTGTTTTTGGAGTTCAGTCTGTACAAACATATATATTTATGCTACTGTGTTCTTAGTAGTCATGTAGTAGAACGATGTCTTGGTAAAGCATCAAACGATTTGAATGCTGTAAATATCCCATAAAATATATTTTTTAGAAGAGAAGAGCATCTTAGAGTGTGTGTGGTGTGTTTTTTTTTGTTTGTTTGTTTTGTTTTTTGGGGTTTTTTTAGGTTAAGTGCTTGACTACAAAATGCCTTAGTTTATCTAAATGCAAACAGAATGAAAGTATTGATCAGAATTGCAAAGCAATTATGCTTGACTTTGTGATACAAGTTCTAGTTTTCAACTCAATTTCCTACATACAAGTACAGAATACATACTAAAATCCCTTCTCCTTTTACAGACAATTGCTAAGAAACAGTGGGTAAAGTATTTGGGTTGCTATGCCAGTTTTGGAGAGGCAGGAAAGGAGGAAGAATATTTCTGATGAAAACAATGAATTTAGAAGATTAAGGTAAATCAACTTAGGGATGATACAGGGAGGTATTATTACAGAGGTCATATAAAATCTCTGAGAGACTATTAAGCCTGTTATAATTAACCACATGTGACTTCTAGTCAAATCTAAGGATAGTGAGGAAGAATGAATTTCACAAAAATTTTGGATGACATTTTGTTATATTGGGGGTTTCAGTTTAGGAAAATTGACATAACTGGAACTAATATATGGTAATTTTATTGTGGTATCTGGAGGAAGAAAAGGTTCCCCAATTCCCTTAAACAGAAATTCATACTGTTTTCACAGATTGTTACCTGATCACCTATTGAAAGTCCTCCATTTTTGCAGTATTTGCTTCTGCACATTCTCTAATTTTTGTGTGCTGTTGGAATGGGGAGCAAGAAATTAATACTGAGTCAGCTGGTGAATGAAATACCCTGAAATAATGTTTTTTGAAAATAAAGCAGTACTGACAACAGAGAGTGCTTTTTTAAATCTAGAGTTCCACAGTCAGCAACCCATTTGTGGTGGCTTAAGGAGATATCATGGAATAATCCAAAACAGACAAGGCTGTGCTTAATCTGGGAGCTTGACAGCTGGGGAGAACCACCAGGTTTGTCAGTGATCCTCAGTAAATACCATTGAAATCGGTTCCCCCACTCTGGAGGTGAGTTTAAGACCATGATTTACACCTTGTGTCACTTTCTTCATGCCTGGGTCTCCCAGAGCTGTTGTAAAGACTGGCATGGACGCCAAAAATGGGAGAGTTTCTATGAGAAGTGAAGGGTGGATCCTAAGGCTGTTTGTGATCTTCAGACCTTCAGTGGGCAGCCACTGCACCTTGAGATGCTGTTTGGTGAGGGTGGTCAGAGGGTCCTTTTATGAAGTTAGTCCTTTTTAACAAAAAATGCACTTTCTTACTTATGTGAAGTTTCCTGTAACAATCTATTTAATGTACATGCTGTATATGATCTTTTAGAGAAGGAAAAAAAAGAAGAGGGGGGGCTTGGAGCTTGCATGTGTAGTACACCTGCACACATTTACCGCAGTGTGGCAAAGCCAGGTCAAGGCAACACAGTACAATAATTAAATAGTTGAACGATAAGCAACAGCTAGGTAGGTAAGTTGTGTGTGTTTTTTTTTTTTTTTTTTTAATTTAAAGGTGTAACCTGAAATCTTTCATGAGGGTCTATGATTTTGTAATAAGTTATTTTAGTAAGGAAAAAGGAGTTCTATTCTGTAAATATTCATAGAAGATGCATTACTCTTGCAAGTAATTTTGTTGATCTTTGGGAGTCTTCACAGGAAAAGGCTTGTGCAGGATTTGAACTTACTGTTGGCTCAAGTTAAAATGTTAGCATCAGTTGTGTCAGAAATTAAATATCATACATGGAGCTAATTTAGGGATTGTTGGAAGGGGTGCCAGAATGCTGAAATGGCTGCAGAGGTTCACTGTAAGAATGATGAAGAAGCCACGAGTGGGAAGGCACACCTGCACCTCGGGTGGTATGCTGTTTTACAACATGGATTAGCAGAAATATATTATAACTTAGGGAAGTTTTGAGAAATACTCCTGTTAACTATTCAAAAGTTTCATCTAGTATTTCAGTAGAAAGTCAGAAAACACTTCATTTTGAGAACTTTTGGGAGAAGACTTAAAAAAACAAAAAACAAAAAACAAAAATCAAACCTTAAGGTTGAATATTAAAACTTAGATTGTACATGCCATTGGAGTGGGACAGTGTTATTCTAGAGATCGGCACAGCACAGAGACCCACATCTTATCACTTAGCTGTTACCTTGACAGGAAATGATGGCTTGAATAGGTTCTGTCAAGTTGTTGAATGAAAACATTTAGTGTTTTCACAGTAATAAAAAGAAAATTCAATAGGGGATGCACCATAGGCAAGCAGACTGGGATGTCACAGTGCTTCCAGCTTACAGTACAAACCTAGTATTTTGCTCGTGCTTGGCCAAGACTAGTTGTACCTAAAAAGGCACCTGAAAAGTTCTGCCTTTCAAACTGCCATTTTGGTTATCAAATTTAAGCACTGTTTGAAATTCTGATTTGTCTCACGTTGGTGTGTAGAATTGCTCATGTTTATACCTTCAGACTTAATACAGGTTTAAATCATATCAGCTCTCCTGTGCAGATCATTATTGAAAAGACTAGATGATATTTAAAGTTATATGAAAGTGAAATTGTTCTTACATGTTTGTGAATAATATGTCTTGCTTGCAGTGTGGTGAGTACATGAGTTCCTTTATACTTCAGCATCCAAGCGGAGATTTTTATTTTATTTACGTGCTACAGCCTTTTGATTGTAGAACAAAACAATTACATTTCTCAGTGTGCTTTCCAAGACTTATACTTTTCATATAGTTTCTTCCTTTGTTTTATTTCAAAATGGTATCTAAGTTTGGGTTTCTAATTTTGGGGAAAAAAGGGTTTAACTTTTCTTTTTTGATTTACATTTGCCGATTTGAATTGGTAGCAGAGTAACATACTTTTATAAAACCGTGTATGTGTGAGGTAGAGACGTTTTCCTCTCTCATCATTGGCCCAAATAGCTGTTAGCTCCAATATGATTCAGATAAAGGCTTTTGCTTTTGGAGCTAACGATGATTCTGGGCCTCATATGCTCATTTTCTCGCCTTTACATTGCAGGAATGGTAGGAAAGTAAAAGGGTATTAATCCAAATCTGAAGACTCAGGTATTTTCAGGAAGTGAACATGAAAAGTTGACACAAATATTACAATATTTGAACACAAGAGTTTGTAACCGAAAAAAGAAATACACCCTAAAAATGTAGTGTGGAGATATGATAGATATGTAAATATATTTAGTATGCATACATGGAAGAAAATTTACAGTGTTAAGTATTCAAAAAAATAATCTCACTTCTGCCCCATCACAATTTATCCTTCATTCATTAGAAGCTATTTCTAAATGGTTGCTTTTTTTTTTTTTTTTTTTTTTTTTTTTTTTAGTTTTCATGTTATTTCTTTTTCATCATGACGAGTCTCTGACAAGCCTAGGATATTTTAAATCCCCAAAGTTAGGAAGAAGTTCATCTTGAATTTCAGTAAAAAACACATTTTACAATTAAGCCAAAGATGTTTACTTATAATGGCAAAATTTGTTCTCATTTTATTTTTCAAATAAACGATTGGTTCTGTTAGATGACATTGGATTAAAAAGATTCTGTGGAAGATTGAACTTTCCAGATGTGCAGGTCATTACAGAGCCTAGATGAGAGGGGATGGAGTGATACTGAAAGACCAAAGTGAGGGAATGAACCAACTGTGGCATTTGGATGTCCTTCATGTATTCTTTTTTTCTGAAATTGTTATGGTTCCTCAAATCTACTGCTCTTCGAGAGAAACCATCTCTAATTTCTACTGCCAGGATCAGTTTGTGACAGTAGCAGATCAGAGAAAGGGACACTTTATGGGCATAATATGAGAACTTCTAAAAGTCTGAAGAAGACCTAACGGAGAACATCTTTATACTGTAGGTAGCATAACTCTAGAGCCCGTTGCCACAAGATATTGTGGAGAGATCGTATGTGCAGCTTCAAAAAGAGAGTTGGCAAATCTGTGGGCAACAGGTGTGTAAACATGTACTGAAAGGATTAAACAGGGATTGTACCCTAAAAAAAAAAGCCTAATACAGCAGTTTGGGATGCTAGGAGGTATGAGGGACATGTACTGGAGAGAGTGATCAAGCTTGCATGCTCTTCCTAAGTATCTCCTTTTCCCTCTGTGGGAGATGGGATACTGCCCTGGATGGACCATTTGCCTGACCGTGTAGGACATTTTTACTTTTCTGCAGAGAAGCAGGTATATAATTTAAATCTTCTTTTGGCCTTGTCTTTGCTGCTTGATCGCTGGAACTGTTTGAGTAAGTCCTACCTTCCTCTGTACTCTTGCACTTAGAGGCAGGAGAGATGCTGAAGCAGATTCCTCAGCTGATGGAGATGTACTCGAACTTCACTTTCTAATGAGAGTAGGGCAACCTCCTGAGGACTTAGAAACTGATCTACTTGTTTTATGTGGGCTTTCTGAAGTAAATCTAAAGGGAAGAATATGCCCCAGCTTTGTAAAAAGAGGGGGAGTGGGAAGTACATGAAGTTTATCACGCCCCATCAAGTCTGCCAAGTTGAATCTGCTATTACAAAGGGAAAGCTGGCTGCAAAATGGTTAGGATTGACTGACAACATTTAACTAACCACTGAGAATGATTTTGTCTTTGTAGTACGATTCATGTCTTTCTACCATGTCTCTGTGTGTAGTGTTTTCAAATACATTTAATTGTGAGTGATGAATACTAATACTGTAACTGATTTCATCCGGGCTTGTCACCAATGTTAGCAGGCTTGCACCTAGCTGCAGTTGGTTAAACAACTGGACTTAGGAGGGGACAGTGGAGGGGGCTGATTTTTTTTTTCCCCAGTCCTGGAAAAGTTTGATTATATATATATATATATATATATATATGTATTTTTTTTCTTTCATGATTACCCAAGAATATTAGTTTCTGATTAGTTAAATGAGAATCAATGTTCTTGTTTTCATTTGTGATTTTCTAAAGTGGGACTTGATTCAATTTCTAGTCTCTTGGGTACTGCTAAAAAAAACATTTACAAGACATACTAAAATCATTTCATTCCTAATCATTCTTGGGTAATCATGAAAGAAAAATACATACATACATACATACATACATACATACATATATATATATATATATATATATAATCAAACTTTTCCAGGACTGGGGGAAAAAAAATGTGAAGGAGTTTTATGTGGTGGGCAGGCTTGCTAGTCTCCTGAGCTGGGTAAGACACAACCATTGTCATAATTCGTGAAGGTAAGTGTCTCGATCAGAATTCTTGCTGTAGGGAAAGGGCTTCTTCCTAAAGATGGAAGCCAAAGATAATAATGAAAAATTAAAGAAGAAATATAGCTGAGGGCAAGTAGGAGTATGACAATAAGTGGAAATTGCCATTGTAGTACAGGCTCACATGCCCATCTTTGCGGTCCAGCAGTGTGCTCCATCTATTATGCAGTGTGCTGATGACAGTGATTGTCCATTTGGGGAGGAAAGGTAGGAGTTGTATTAATAACCAAACACTTAAGCCTCCTACCTCCAGAAATGTTTGAGTTAAAAACATTTGTTACATGTGTCTGTGTTGATATTGTTAAAAGATCCTGGGGATCTCTCTTTTCATGAACAGAATTGTGCATTTAGGTGTTGAAAGGAGGTGAAGGTCAAAGGAAGACCAATTTAGATGGCTAGTTTGATTACAAACCTAAGCATTGGCACAAAGCTTGTGAGACCTCAGTCCACAGGTCAAAGTGCCAAGCTGCTCCTTGGGTCCCACTTCTCTCCTTGATTTGATTTGGCACACACTTAGTTCCTTTCAAGTGGACAGTGTGCCATAAGCTAATATCAGATAGTTAGAGGAAGTGTGAGGTTTTTGAGTTTAATTGGAGTTTGTGTTTTGAGTTAAAAGCCAAAGATGTAACCTTTTTTTTCTGATACAGCTACAGAGTGTAGTCTGCAATACTTGATACTTGTAGGTGAGCCCTAAAAAGAAAAAGAAAAAATAAAAAAGACATTTTCACTTCAAGTCCATTCATCAATCCTTGTCCATCCTTCTGTTCCCTTCCCGAATCAGCAATGTCCCCTCCCTGCCCACCTGGCACCAGATGTGCTGTCAGGCACTACTGTGTGTCCCCAGTCCTCCAAGTGGCAGAATGCAAAGTCTCAGGTGACATTCACCTGGAAGCGCTTAGCCCTCAACAGCTGCAGCCCCTTGATTACCTTACCCGCCTCGGCGGCTTCGTGCCGCTGCCGTATCAATTGCTTGTCAATTCGGCTTAGCTACGACTTTGACTGACTGGGATGAGGGAAGTGGGAGTGGGGTGTAGGCGAATGGTTAAAATTAATTGCTACATAAGAAAAAATTGAAAGATAATTATTCCTGCTTTCCTGTCAGTGCTCGAGGGTAGATGACCTCATTAACTTGCAGCTTGTACACAATTCAATTACTAGGAGATGGAAAATACATTTTTAATTACCTCAGTGGCTTGTGCTCCATTCATCTCCATTTGCATGGCTTTTTTACTGTTGTGTTCTGAAGAAGTAGCACCATCTTACTAAGGCTACCATAAGAGCTTGCTCCTTGCTACAGTTATTCTTGTTTGAGGTAGGATATTGAATGTGTGATTAACTCTTTGGTGCCAAGTGAATTGAGAAGTCTTGTGGTGGCACTAATGTATTTTTAGCTGGCTTGGTACATCAGGAAAATTGAAACGTATGGTGTCAAATAATTAAGTATGGTAACTTTGTTCATTTGTGCATTTCATTGCTACATATTTTAAGAAAGCATTAAATTGGTGCATTACAAGCAGATCACCTAGTTAGACAAATATCATATCAATATATGTCTTGGAAAAGGATTCTTTTGTAACTGTTAAAAGCCTATTATGGCATTTACTGAATTAATGATGACTTAATTTTTAAATACATAGTTAGACAATGATTCTAATCCATGAGTTTTTAAAACTGTCAGTGGTGTGTTGAAGTGTAGAATATGTGTAGAAGGAATATTTGTTAATCACTAGTCACTTAACTCAAAAATATTACAGTATTGAAAATCTCAGAGCTCTTGAAGATCTGTGTGATTTGGTGTACAGATTTGCTCATTTGAGCCTTTAATAATATTTTAAAAGTTTGCATTGAGAACTAAACTCATAGTCTATGGCACGCTCTCATCTGTGACCCATGGATGAGTGAGCATCCTTGTGGGAGGAACGGCTGCTGGCAGTTGTTCCTCCTCTTCTTGCTGGTTAGTGCCTCAGTGTGATAACAGCGGACCATGAGATATAAGTAAAAGTTCCCTCTTGCTTTACAGTAAGATTTAGGATGTTTATTTTGCTCAGTCCCAGTTTGAAAAAAAAATGCTTGAACTAATAGATACCTCTTTGGGCAAGCAAATTTATCGTAACGTTTTTTCCCGCAAGTATCCTGCTAAAGCAGCGTACACTGAAGAGTTCCTTCACTGAGCAGGTCTTCAGTAATGAGTGACTATCTGAATCATTCGTTAAAATAAAAGGCATAACGTAAATATGTTACATGACCTGCACATTGTATTAAAGTTGATATTTGCTGCTTTTCATAACACAGGAAGACACCTAAATGACCAACTTTGGTAAGATTTCCTTTTCTGCTCTATACTGGCTTAGTGTGGAAAGGTACAAAATGCTTTTGCAGTCCTGGAGTGAAATTGTTCGGGTTTTGGTCCTACATTATGAGATGTAGCTGCAATTGTTAGTGTATGTTTTGTAATGTATGTAATGTAATGTTAGCTTTTTTTTTTTTTTTT
>NW_028185816.1:2358941-2367095 GCF_003343005.1 Rhea americana
TGCGTGCTTCTAATCTTTAAGATTTGGGGATAGGTTTGGTAGGCCTGATGCTGGCAAAATCTCCAGTGCAGCCAAAATTTAATTACATTTCCAAGTGATGCAAGGTCTGTTGCCAGGTGCGTTATGTTTACTTTGATTTATAGCAGTATTTCCATAGTTCTTCCAAAGACAAATGATAACATACGAAGACGGTTCAAGACCATATTGTAACAGTCAAGTCAAGAGATGTAACGTTAAGTATATAAACACTTTAAGAACACAGCCTTTATGTGGAAGTGAATGTAACTTGAGAACACCACAGGCTTAGTTCCTTTGCAATATAATCTGACCCAATTTCCTCTGCCTTCGCTTATTATTTTTATTATTATACTAGTATTTGTTGATTGAAAAAAAAATAGGTTATCTGAAATATTTATGGAGTTTCTTTGTCTGCCTAGCCTGTCAAGTCTTTGGAAGGTATGTGACCACAGCAGATTTTTTTTTATAGTGTTTCCATTAAGAGAAATTGAATATAAATGGTAAGAAAATAATTGGAAACTAACTTACATATAACATTTGGGCCAATATCAGTGATTCCATACTGTTAATATATTTGCAAGTGACATATATTCTAAAATGTTTTACCTATAAGAGAAGCTGGTTCATCATGGGTTGCTTTGTGGAATTTATTTGTGTTAACTAGTCATTGCCCTCACACTGAACAGCAGGGCTAAACTTCAAATCCTATTTTTGTCGTCTACTTTCCTCTACAGAAAGTGACAGCTACAGTATTTGCAAAGATGGGTCCTGTCCATTTTTTTTTTAATATATTTGAAAGGTAGTTTCTCCTGACATAATGAAGTTATGTCTGAAGTGAATTTCTTAGGGATAAATGCAATTTCAGACTTCTGCTGTTGTATACCTGGGTGGACATCCCTACTGCCAGTACTTTGTTCTTTGGGCTTGAATGCCTTTGTGGTACAATATTATTTTGTGTTACATGATGTAGCATTGGGCTGCAAAATGGCTCTGATGAAAGTAGGATTTTGTTCTCCATTTATAGAATGAATTTGAAAATAAAATCAATTTAGCAAACAAGAACAACCATACAAGTCTACTTGATATACATATTTAATTCAATGATAGGAATGTAGTAATGGACATACACCTGGAGGTTTAGCATCTGTAGCTGAAAAAAAAGTTCTGTCAATACTTCATCCACCTACAAATATAGAGGCTGTATTGAGAAACTGAAAATCCAGACATGACTTCCCAGCTAAAAGCAAAATGCACCGGGAGTCTCGCTGTGGTTTCTGTTTTCAGTTCTGGCTTACAAGATTGTGGTGGTAAAACATCCCTAGTATTTATCTAAAGGTGCTGACCATCACTGCTGAAAATCTGGGGGAAGAAATCGAGTGGATTCCTCATGTTATTAAAAATGAGGAAAAAAAAATAAGTTTGGAGTGAGACAATCCATCTGGACTCTTGCAGAGCCTGTCTTGTAGAAGACATCATGGAAGGAATTTTAAGTTCTCTGATCACACAGTAGCAGTAACTTGTAGAAAACAAATAGCAACTTATTTTCATGCAAAAATACATATTGATCTAGCTCTTTGGCCCACTTCCAAAAGGGATTTACAGGTGCTGAGTGTTAGAGGCTTTCTTTTAATCCTTTTCTGTTCTTTTCCTCTTTTTCTTTCTTTTTCTATTTTTTTTTGGGGGGGGGGGAGGGAGTGAGAGTAATCAAGAACACAGAATTTAATCCCAAAGTAGAATAGTATTCAATTAAGAAAGTAGTATAGTATTAAATTATGATATCAAGTACACAATACTATCCAATTATTTCGTTTCATGGTGGTAAGTAGATTGCAGTCTTCCAAATGTGCAGCTTAAGGTTCTCAAAATCCATAAATTGAAACATGATTTGCTTAAACTGCAAAGCCCTGTTATCTCTTACAACCACAGAATATGAAAATGGTTTATTAGAAGAATTTCAAAAAAATACTTAGAGTCAAGCAGTGGGTTCATTGTGAAATGCTTCACACACAGTCTGATTCATTAACATAATAAATTGCAGGGAATCCTGTTAGTATATCATATAATTAAATAAATTCCATATGGGCCACATAAGTTAATGTTTTCTTTTTGGAAAATTGCATGCCTTGGCAAATAAAATAATCAGAGGATTAACTATAAAGAAAAAATGGCTTTGTATAATTATTCTCTCTTGTAATTTGAATTAGACATAATTACATTTCCTAAGTATGAAAGGGAAATAAGTGTGATCTACAGAGAACAGACAACACCACTGAGACAAGTCTGTCTTTGTTTCTTGACCCATTAAGTGACAATTATGATACTTGTGTTAAACATCTTAAAGTGGCATGGACTTGCCATAACTCTTCACTTATTCTGCTTGAAAAGATCATAATAGGAAAAGCTTTTCCTCTTCTGTTTTTAAATGGAGTTCAAACCATCACTTGTGCTATAGAAAAAGTCAGAAAAATGTCATTGCATCAAGTACTATTTTCATCATGTACGTAAAGGATTGCTAGTTTTGAAACTCCAAAGCTACATAACCTTCTGTAATACAGTACTGTAAACCTGCATAAAGAATATGTATGCTTAAGTCCTGTCATCCTCCACTGGTAAGTGCCTGTGCTGCTTCAGTGGAAAACATACGCATAGTTTGCAGATGTCAGGTGTCTTTATGCACTTCAAGTTGAATTTGCATTACTGATGCAAATTGAGAATGTACCTCTTAGTTTCTACAAGCAGGGGAGGCAATCTCCTTTTCTTTATACTGAAGTTAAATAATTGACAGACAACATGTAACTTGAAATAGATTATATATTTTTTAACATATTTCTTCTCATCTAGCAAAAAAATCTACTTAACTTTCTATATACTTACAGAGAGCAGTGTTATCTAAGTTTGCTTATGTTGCATCACTCACCGTATGTCTAATGAAGAATACTGTGTGAGCTTGACAATGAATACATAAAGTTCAGACTTCACTGACAAATTGTGTTGCTCATTTATGCTTTTGAAAACATAACCTACTTGCTTTTCCTTAGGAACCACAAAGTTTTGCCTCTGCGTGGAAGTTATCTGCAAATCACCTTGTTTTATTGTGCTAAAAGGAAACTATGGAAGTAAAATATAATTATTTGGCTTAACTAAATGGTTGCTGAGGTAATTTATTCATTATTAATCTCTTGCTTTTTGGTCGGGAGTAACCCTTATATAAGTGAAAGAAATTCTTCAGTGAGGCATGGTGGTTCATATACTCCTCTGAACTTTCTCTGGCAGTAACACTGGAAACTTCATGGAAGATGCATCTCAGTATGTATTTATTGTTCTATCATGATGAAGGTTTCTTTTTTTGCTTCTATGTGTGTAATAGAAGTATTTTTTACTTGTTTGCTGTAAATGTGAATGCTGTTCAGTAGTCAGATATTTGGGCATGTTTTCATTTATTACTTAAATTTTTGGTTCAGTAATACTCTTTTTTGCACAAGGCCTTCCTTTGTATCTTATCTCTTAAAGACTCTTGTGACCTTATAATGTTGTATTCTGATTTCATCCTGGGTTCTTTGGTAGATTTTGAGAAAGGCCAATGGTAAATTTTCCTGCTATGCATGTGTTATCTGTTACTTAGGGAGTTTCTCTGATAAACAGTCTGGCCTTTGCTAATTTCTTTATATGAAGAATATATCTCCATCCTTAAAATGTTGTGGGGCCATTTAATTTGCAGCATCCAAAGCCGAAGATGATAAAAATTAATTTGGCTCTTTTTTTTTTTCCCTTGACCTCTTGGAAGGCAGGTTATACTATTACTCTTCTTAGCTGTACTGTTGCTTTTTATTTACAATGCTTCTACAGTGAAAAGATGTTATAAACATTTAGATCCCTGAGCATTAGCCACCAAAACTAATTTTCAGCCTTTTAATATTTATTGCTACAGGTAATGATAATTACTTTATTCTAATGTTTGCTGTTGCCCTGGTTTTCTTGAATTTTGACTTACATTGTATTTCTGACTTACCTGTAGGAAAACCTCAGAATTTTTCCATGTTTTAGCAAAGTTATACTGCTTTGTGAGACTTTCACCATCTATGCAACATATGTGCTTGCTTTTTCCATGTATTTAAAAATAAATACATGAATTGGAGCCTGGAGCCAGCATTTAACTTTTCTGTGCTGACACTTCTTGCTGTACTGTTTACTGAGCCTTAGCTAGAGTTCAGTCCTTAGCTGAGCTGAACCTTGCTGGTTCTTGTTTAGATGTGACAGTATCTTAGTGATCTCTCTTCTCAACACCAGTCCTGACAAGTTTACTGTCAATTTAGATGAAGTGCCTTCTAAAGATCTACTAATAAGTTTATCAAAAGACTTTTCAATACTACCTGAGGGATATCTGCACATGCTTATTTAAGCAGTTGTGACAATTTAGGACTTTTTTTTTTTTTTTTTTTTGACATTTAGGATAGGAGGCTTTCACTCATCTTTACAAGTGCTGTACTCACTTTGTCTGGCACTGCATTGGGAGCAGGCTGTTGTGCTTCTGTCTTCTCAATACTGATACAAAGGAGACACAACCAGAGCCAGACTTTCAGCTCCATCTTATTTCTCCTGCTTTGCCCTGCTCAGTTGACAAAACATATCCAGATCTCTGTTTTGTAGACTCAGACAGATCTGGTGAAGTGGAGGGTGGCATAGGATTTCCAAGCTTATCCATAACACCTGTCTTTTAAGTCAGTTTTACATATGATCGTTGTTTGTTTTTTGCAGCTCCTTTTAAATGTATGCCTTTATTCTAACAATTAAATTTCTTTCAAAACCTATGATAGCTGTTCTCTTTGAAATTTCGTCAGCCTTTTCTGGTTCTGTGTTTAGTGCATATTCACTGAAAACAACCATCTTCTTTTATAGGTGTCTCTGCTTAGGGGGTATTTTATTGAATTTGAGAGTGTTACCAGTATTTGGAATAGGTTTTCTGGCAGACCATGCCCTCATTATCTGTAAAATGGCAAGATTTGTTCTAGACTGAATCCAGGTAACAGAAATACTTTTGCTTCTCTGTAATCTCCAAATGCTCCTTTTCTCTTTTTATCTTACTGGCTAAACAGACCAGCTCTCAGAAGACTTCTTGCTACTTAGGTAATCTCCTTGCTTCTCTAACTTTGGCTGCCTGTTCTGCAGTTTCCTCTTAGTTCTCTTGATTTTATATTTTGCTTTCCCACACTTTGTTTTTTTCTAACACCATCATTTTAAATATATTTTTACTTCTCTAGAGCTATTTTCAGTTTCCTAAATTTTTGTCTTATGAGCTATTTCTGACTTTCCTCTTTGCAATAAATACATTTTAAAAAATATTACTGTGAATTGCTGTTACTTGATATGTTCTGCAAGGCTGTCAACTTTAACTATTATCACTGTTACGAAATGGTTGAACTATGCTTAATCTCTGGCAGTCTTTTCACTGTTTGAAGGAGGGCTTAGTCCAAGATGGCTGCCAGCTTTCCACTTCGTGTGCTTCACTCTAGCTATTAGAAAAAACAGCTGATGATGGTAAACCAAGCGTTAGTTTCCTAACCTGTGTTCTTGTGAGACATTCAACCAGTTTTTCTCCCTAAGTTGCATTGACACTCTATTCTGATCTGTAGACTGAAGATGCCTTTGAAGTTCCCTGATACTTAAAATTTTCTACATGAAAAACTAGTGTAATACCTGGCGTGGAATGGAAACTGCAGACAGGTATGAATTGGACTATGTTATGGTTCTCATTAGTTCTTGTTCCAAAAATGGTAATTTAAATCTAGATTTATAAATGTTGCTAGCTCTTTTAATAATTTAGGTGTCTATAAAGAACTCCACATAACAATATTATGCATTTGAAATTGCATACCCAGCTACTAAACTGGAAGCAGAATTACAGGTCTGGTTAAGGCAAGTTGAAAATGTCGACTCAGCTAACCATATGCCTATTTTTATTAGCTTTTGTTGTTGCCTTTGTCAAATGTTGCTGCAATGCCAAATAAGTAGAAATCCGTATTTTTGTTCAAAGCATTTGGGATTTTGACAGGCTCTGCATATGGATTTAGAGTCCCGGATCATGATAGTCTTGAATCTAAGTCTTTTGTCTGGATTTTGGAAGAGGACAGCCTTTTATTACATTGTTTTTGGGTGCATGTTCCCGTTTTCAGCAGAATGGTGCTACTGTCTTTTGCTGAAGTGCAGGATCACTACACACTGGTGTCCAAGTGTTGCTGACTTGGCAGTGGTTAGGTACTGTCGATCCACAAGATCTTGCTGTTGTGTGAGGTTTGGCTGCTGACTTCGGAGCATCAGGAGGCACTCTTCCGGAGTGCTTAATCTAAGGGCAAAAAGTAGGTTGGAAGGGATCTCTGGCAGTCATCTAGTGCAACCTCCTGCAGGGAGGCTGAGCTCACTCAGAAGTTGGGTCAGGTTGCAGAGGGCTTTGTGCAGTTGGGTTTTGAAAACTTTGCAAGTACAGAGATTGCATGGTCTTTCTGGGCACCTGTTGCATCCTGCTTAGCTCATGATTGCCAGTTCCTGATCCAGACTTCCCAAAACTGTGCATGTTGCTGGCATCCACGGGAGCTGCAGCTCTGAGCTTCTCTAACATTGCAGACCAGAGCTCTGTGGGACCTGCAGGGTAGCAGCTCAAACAAAGCAGAAAGATACAGTAGTTAGATTTTGAATAAGCTGCATATGCAGTCAACTGCATTTATGATGAGAGAATTCCCCATCTGTCTTTTGTTGTCTTACTACAATTAACAGGCTAAGTCTAGGAAGCCAGCTGACTGTTTGGTAGTCATGTGACCTTTATTAGTTAGGCAATTGTAGACCTTGGTTATGTTATTCAGATAAGGAGAATAAGATTTTTTCCCCCCTCTCTTTAATCACTTGTTCTAAACCCCATATGCCTCCATATTTACTACCTACCTAACCTGAGAGGTACAAGGGGGCCTCTGGATAGTTGGATAATACAAGAAATTAGACATTTTGTACTCTCTGCTCTCCTGCTCTGCTGTTGACTTTCTGCCTCCAGTGGTCTTATTTGACTCACCCCAGTTTGTATCCAAGCAGCAAACAACTGGCCCTCCGCCTCCCTGTACAGAGAACAGTTCCTTACTTTGTACGACGTGTGAGGCAGAATGTGAATGGAAGGTCCCTGTGTGAGGTCCTCATCTGAAGACTGCGGAAGTCGCTGAGGGTATCTCGTTTTATTTCAGTGTTATTTAAGTCAGACCTGCCAGGCTGTATTTCGTAATTAGCTTGCCAGCTGTATATATATGTATACATATTTTTAAATCACCTTTTTACTCACCTTTGTTTGGTCTGCTTAGCACCTTTCTAATCCTCTTATTTCTGAAATTTAATTGGCACGTACAATATTTTGAGGCATAGGAAGAAGCTTTGAGCTGTTTGTTCTCTTAGTAAAACAAATGACACAATGAGAAAATAACATAGAGGCACGAAATGGAAAGAAGCGGGGCGGGAGAGGAGGGAAAGGCTTTGGGGAAGAAGGGCAAAGGGAAGTGCGCTGGCGGAGGCCTGCAGTGTGGCACGGCAGAGCCAGCCGCCTGCTCCCCGCTCAAGCCGTACCCTTCTGCAGCGCGGACTTGCTCCGCTCCTGTTTTTCTCTCTTGCTGGCCTCTTGGCTCTGGATGTTTCAGTCTTCTCTATATTTCAAAGCTTTGTGGTAAATAATCAATTCAAACCAGCACTGAGTCTCTCTTTCTGTAATTCTGAAAACCCATTAAATTATATTGTTGGGGGAAAACAATAGTTGTGCTAATCATGCTCTGTGCATGTGCATCTTAATTTCCCTGGAGACCTGAATATGAATTTTTACTAACATGTTAATTTTGTGTGTTAATCAGTAGCTGTAGGCCGACTGAATGGATTGACTATGTAAAACTGTTTGATATTGAAACAACTCCTTTTGACCCCCTCAAATTGGCTTCATTCCCCTAAAGACGGTTAAAGTTAATTAAGCACTCAATAGGTTTATGGTGTTTAAATTAAAATATATCACTCCTCATTGTGCAGTCATCAAGTGAGGAGGGCACCCTCCTCCCCCGGGCTGCCGGCCGGGCTAATGCGCCGCCCCCGCGCCGCCGTGGGGCGGGCGCCGCGCCGCGC
>NW_028185816.1:2367202-2381437 GCF_003343005.1 Rhea americana
CGGGGCGCGGGGCGCGTCCCGCCCCGGTGCTCCGGAGCCCGGCTCGCCCCCGGCTCGCCCCCGGCCCGTCCAGCGCCGCAACGACCCGCAGGCCCTCCCGGCCTTCACCCCCCTCTGCAATTAAACTTTCGTGATGAAATGCCACAGCCCTGGGATATATGTTTACTGGGAAATAAATTATGCATGAATAATATATAAAATAACACTTTACTCTTCCTTTTAAAAAGGCGCATTGAAAGCTATAACAATTGATGTGCTGGCTTTTCCCTCTGGACCCTTTTAAAGGGCTGGCGGTGGCTGGGGGCAGCGATTGCTGCTTTTCAGAAGCCGTGACAGTCACGTTAAGATCTCCGAAAAAAATTGTATAATAGGGAGAGTGAGAAAAAATGAGATAATGGTAATTCTCGAAGGAATACATGCTTTAAATTAAAAAGCTACAGTGCTGCTGATGTGCGCATATTATATTAATGCTTGTATCATAGTCTTCAAAGCTCTTCTTCCTCAGCTGCTTTCTACACCCTTGAAAGTGAGGGCTATGCAGTGTCGTGGCAAGTCCAGTGAAATTCACATCGATTCCCTGTTTATTCGGAAAACAAAACTCCAGAGTGCCTTTGGCAGGTTTAATTAGTAGTTGGATTAGCTTGTAGCTAAATAGAGCTGTTCTTTCTCCTTAGAAAAGAAATCAACGAAATACACACACACACACACACACACACGCTTCCTAAGTTTATAGCAATGTGCACTTATTTTTAAGAGTTTAGAAGTATGGAGCATTATGTGGGTTAAATTTGAAGTTATAGTTGCAGATACTTAACATCCTTGAAAAATCAGGATTTTATAGTACATTCTTTGCAAATAATCTGCCCTTTCCATGCACAAGGAAGAAAGTTTGGGAATTTGAATAGACTTTATTACATTGTGACTCTTCTGATGGAAACCCTAAGCAGCTGCTTGGGTCAACAGGCTGCTGCTGCTCACAGGGAATTCTCTTTAACCTGTTCCTGTAAGTGCAGAATTCCTGTATTCCCATTCAGGTGTGAATAAGATGAGGCGACTGATGAATTCAACACTAGTAAAATCTCATCTTTTATAATACGCTGGTAGAGCTCAAGTACAAACTTTTTCCATGCTTGCTTTAACTCTTAATGCTTTGATTTTTGGACAATAGAAAATTATGTGTTGCTGTAGCTGCCCTGTTATTGTTACAGTAAGGGTGGTCAAAAACCACTATATTTTTAGTTAGTGGTTACACAAAAGCAACCCTGCATTTTCTACTGAAGAATTAAAAATGTACTTCTCATCAAAGATATAAATTTAAAAGTTAGTGAAAGTCCAATATGTAGCCTTGAAAATATGTCAAGATGCTTGCACGTAGGTCTTTGGCTATTACCATTCCACCTGAGAAATTTTTGTAAACTTATTTTAAATTTAAAAACTGCTTTTCAGGTTTGTTTCATGCATGAAATACTTACAGGATGTGGAATATCCTGGGGCCTGACTCTGTCTTTTCTCACATTTGTCAAGCAACAGTAATAATATCCTTGATGGATGCTGTGTGTTGTGTTAACATGGGTTGAGGGAGATTTTTCTCTAGCCAGAATATTCGAATTCGGTGGTCATCACTATGTTTCTGCTGGATTGATGTTAATTTTCTATGATGCTGCTGAGGCTATAAGTGGACTCAACTTTCAGTTCAAATGTTCTTCCACGCGGTAAGTGAAGGAAACCCTTTCTTATTTCAAGAAGAGAGTTTGTAGTGCCATAGCTTGTCCAGATAACTATGGACAATCCTAGCAGTTCAAGACTTGTTAACTTGTATTTTCTGTCTGATTTGGATTTTCTTTTAAAATGTTGAGAAAGAGCAGAAGATGATTCTTGGGCAATCCCCAAGGGAAAGAAGGTCTGTGCAAGTCAATAGCAGCTGTTTTTAGAAAAATTATTTTTATTTTTTTCTATCATATAACCTGTCTATGAGAACTTTTTAGCCTGTTGGGATTTGAATATTTTGCTGCTGGCTCATAGCTTCCTCATGTCCTCTGGCTTAGTCTGTTCTGATAAAACATGATTTGTAATTTAGAAGAAAATTATGTAAATTAAGATATTAAGTTCTTACCAGGGCAATGTAAACGTCAATTTTAAAGGTCAACTTAAAGAAAACATAATCTTTTTGATGTTGTACTTTTGGGGTGATTTTAATTGGCAGAAAAGGCAAGGGGGCACACTGATGATGATATTTAGCAGATAGCAGCATGAGCTACTTTATTGGGTAAAGTTGGGTAGTAAATTCTTTGAATACCTTTAGTTTCTCCTGTAAATTTAAATCACAAAATAAGACAATTTAGCATGGTATGAAACCAATCAGTCTGATGCCTGTTATTGTCGGTATAGTACTATAAATAGTTTGTCACAAAATGTTGTAGTTTAGAGTGAGCTATGGCCAATGAGAAGAATGTGATACTTCCAGTCCTGTGGCAAAATGTGTTTCCTCAGAATGATCTGAGTGAACATTTTTTTGCTATGAATTTCATATCATTGCAGAAGATCAGGCTGGCTGCTGCCTCTGATATCCATATGGAGGGGAAAAAATGTGTTGGTGTTGTGGTTGTCTCTTTCTATTGTGTCGCTACTGGCGGTACCCAAGCATGGATTGGCGTTGACGTACCTTTGCTTTTAATCATACCAGAGCAATACTAGCGTTGTGTTAAATTTTTACCATTATTTTTAGGAACTGGAATTTGATTTGTTAGGATCTTAAGGATTTTTAAGGTAGCTGGGGGCTCACTTGAAAGCTGAGTGGAATTGTGATTTGGAATGAAATTGCCTTGAAAGATTGTTTCCAACACCACTGTTTGCTGCCTGCCATCTGCTCCAAGGGCTGTTTCTTTTTTCAGCTATGAAACGCAGCCAGTTCGGCCCCCGTTCCTAAGGGTGCTGGGAGGAAGAGCATCTCCCCAGCTGTTGCCAGGGGGAATTCCCTGCAACTCTTGAATGTCCCAGAAAGAAGTAAAAGCAGAATGAAGCCTGACAATGGCCATCGCCAGGCAGAATTGTGCTCAGTGAACTCTGTCCAGTTCGGGTCAGGATGTCTGTCAGTTCTGGCTGAGCTACTTTGCAGAAGAAGTTGGTCCTGAGTGTGTGTAAGAGGAAGACTTGGAGTATTTCATGTAATCATCCCCTTCCTCCAGTTCTGGCAGAGCATAGTGTGGGACATGGAGAAACCAGGAGCTGAGTCTCTGGTCAGAACTGAAGGCTTGGATCCAGCTGTGGTCTCTTAGCATTATCCATCAGCTTTCAGATTCATTCTGAAAATGACAACAGGATCTCTTACTTGAAGTCTTTTCCTTTTGACTCGTAAGCTTGGTGGATTACTTACGAAAACTGACAAATGCCCACGTATCCCAGAACTTTATCTTTGGGCAGCTCTCTGTTGCTCATTGATGCGGGGCAAGTAAGAGATCCTTTTTAACACATATTTTTTGTTCCGCTGTACACAAGAAGCGTGAGATTCTCCAAGTGAATCTGTTAATTGTTACACTTTCTATTCACTTGTTATGGATAAATTTGGGTGTGATGAGCAGAGTTAGCCAACAGTTTTTCTTAAATCATCACTCATATTCACCTTTGTTTAGGCCAAATCTTGTATCTTAATTATTCTGTATTCTAGTACTTATATTCTCTTGTTGTTCATGTGCAAGTCCTGGCTACTTAATTTCTCTAATGCTGTAGAGATTTCAATCTTTATAACACTGCTGTAACACTTGGTCACTGTCTTTTCACTTTTTATCTGTTGTTTACCTTGGTACCTTTTCTTGAGCTGTCTCTCAAGTGCAGCATGTTAGTCGTATTCCTCCTGCTCTTTGAAGTAGGACTGTGTCATCATATAGAAACTCAGAGATGATATTTTTTGTTTTGCAGATCTCTCCTAAGTCAGCACCTACAATAGCCACCCGCAGCTCCCATCTGCCTAGTTCACTGCTTTTGAATGAAGGAGGTGCTGGGCTCGTGCTGGCAATTTTTTCTACAATGCCTTTAGCTCATCTTCCTTCACTGCCTCCATTTCTAAGTGGTGTCTAAGTTTGGAGATGGCTCATTTCTGGGTGTTTTATTTGAAGACCTTGATACCATTTCAATTGCATTATGGAACTTAACTTCAATAAAGCAAATGCAGCGTTTGGTATTTGAAAAATCAGGGAATGAGTTGTTAAGTGTTGATCTCCCAACACGGACCAGCCCGGAGGGCAGGTGCAGGTGCTGACTCTGTATATCCTGGATATGTTTCCTTTTTAAAATGCTGCAATGGAAAACGACTAGAGGCTCTTCATGTTACCACCATGTGACTAATCAGGGATGCCAGCTGTACTTCCTCTATGAGTAGATAACATTACCTTACAAATATAAACAGTTCTGATGCTTACCTGTCTTGCATAGTGTGGATTTGTATTTAATTTTCAGTGAGAACATGTGGGAATCCAAAAGCAAAATGTTTTGTTGATCCTGACTGACTAATAATGGTGATGTATCTGAAAAAATACATAGAATAGAATGGTTTTTATAAAAGCTAACTTAACAAATTCGTGTAGGTATGTAAGGATATTATCTCATAAAAGTTAAGTTCCTCCAATGATTTTTTTTTTTTTTTGAAAACAAAATGAAGAAAGTAGCTGTCAGGGAGAAAGGAAAATATTCTTTAGTATAAAGTTTGATAGGAAAGTGTTCTTGATCTAAGTTATGCTCTTAGCAGGAAGTTAAAAATTACTTTGCATTGTACAAAACCTAATGAAGGGAAGAAGTTTAAATGAGCAATGTTGCCTTAAACATGTTGGATTAGAAGTGTAAGAAACATAGAGGCAATGGCATTTATGGGTGGTATTTCATCATATAATATGGAAATCCAATATGCAAATCTTGCTGTATTACAAGGTATAAGTAGTAGACCTGCCTGCCATTGCTTTTGTCATTTTGCAGTTAGATTATTTCCATTACTCTTACTTAAAAAAAAAAAAGTGATTTATTGTGCAAGATGTTCTTGATGTGGATACTCTGTTTCTTTCTGTGTATGTAAATTAGTTGGTGGAGTCCTGACTGGTCCCTTTGGATGCAGTGCAAATGATTAATATGAATGCTGCTGAGAAATTATTACAGCAAAGGCAGCACCAGATTATGGAGAAAGTGCAGTAATAGCATCCAGGAATTCCTGAGCTTTCAGCTCAGGCCAGCTACTTACTCTCTCCTTACGCAAATCGCTTCACATCTTGGGGCTGTAATCCTCACTGCTTAGAGATAATAATGCTTTTCTCTATAGAGTGGTAGAAGACTGTAAGTAATAGAGAACATCTACGAGCCTTTAAATGGAAGTAAGGATTGATATGAAAAAGATTTCTATTGCCGTGTGCATTTACACTTTCATTCTTATTTGCAGCCCCCTACCCCCCCCCATCACTTGGGTAATTACACTCATTGTTTTTAGCGGGAGTTAGACGCTATTGTTTTAGCATTAGATTGACAGTAACAGTCTGACGTGTAGGTTATAAATGTGGGCTATTGCACGCTGCGTATCTATGGAGTCGTGGAAACAGAGCAATCCTTTTAGGATCGACAGATAACAGCAGTTAAATAGTACACCCCAATATTCTGCCCATGTGAAAAATTGACTAGATCAAATGTGTTTTGATCAGCTGCAGAGTAGCACAAATTGTACATAACAGAGAAACTTTAAAGGTAGGACCAATTCTTCTGCTGTTGTCATCGTTTTCCTCTGTTGTTGTTCATTCTATCATTTATATTGGTGATTTAATCACATGATTCTCGTGAAACATGCTCTCCCCCTTTTAATGTCATACCTATGTGAAAATAGAGATTCTAACAGTGGAAGAGCATAATGGAAGATAATGTTTTTGCAGTCCTTTTTGTTTTATAGATTTCTGCAATGTTACTGTGTTGATTTAAAATGTTTGGTGGATTTATTTCCAGAATTGTGCATTTCCCTGCCTCAGATCTTACTAATATGGATTATATGTGAAGAACCTTGTCTTAGTGACTGAGCAGGGCACATTTGTATGTATTTCTTGATTGTCCCTTGTTCCATGTGTATGAGTGGTTGTCAGCAATCTGGAAGCTAGAGAAGCACATCTGATGAGTCTATTTTCTTTCTGTAATGTAAGAAAGTTATGATGTGTTGTGTCTCCATCATAGTTATTTTCAGGCAATTTAAACTGCAAGGAAAACCTATAGCTTTTGTGTTTTTGTGCAGATTTTTCATAGTTTTATATAGTTTTTATACCATTTATACCATTGCTTTTTAGGTAGTTTTCAAGTATTTGTTGTTAGCTGTACTTCTCAGGTGGATGTTAAACATAGCCTTGCACAATTCTTGGTATACCTAAGAGTACTTGGTTGGATTATTGAGGTTTCCAGGCATACACTGTTTCAAAAGATTGCATTATGATGAGTCATTTTTCACTTAACTCATCCTTTTTCTTTGCCAGTGTAGACTATGTTAGCTCCAGTGAAGAGAAGAGAATTTGACCTTGTATTTTATGGGCAGCACTGTCAGGATTCATATGAAGAAATGAATATGACCCCATTTATTCAGATACTTAGTGGAAAAATGTAGTGAAGTGTAAGATCTTCTGTTTTCATAGTCTTCTATGAAACTGAGAAAAATGTGTTATGCTTCATATCTTTGAACTGCGATTATAGGGCCCTCATGATTCTGAGATGCTGATAGCAAGTGAAGGAAGAATGCAGGAGGGTTTCAACAGAAACTGCAAATGTGCATCATTTTTGGTCTTGCTGCTTTCAAATGCTTTGTGCTTTCAAAAGCAGGAACAAAAATCTTGCACCCTGGTCCTGCCAGGAGAAAAATAAAGTTTTGTGTAGGTTCACTGTTTGCAAACAGTGTAAGGCAGTCTCGCCTTTCTACTGTGCCCTTCGCACAAGCAGCACACAGTTCTGAAGTAACTCCAGTGACACAGGTACAGTTCATAATAACACACCAAGCTCTGGATCTGTAATACCTTGGCAAATGCAGTAAGCTCTATTCCAGCTGTTGGGAGTTTCAAAGTCAGGGAGTAAAGCTCTAACTGCTGTAACTGTATTTCACATAATGTTTGTATCTAGCGATGAAGAAAACCCTTTCATTACTGTGTTCAATCAGAAGATCACGTCCGGTAAAGATAGTTCACTAAACCAAAAAAAAAAAAAAAAAAAAAAAAAAAAAAAAAATCAGCAGATGTTAGTCAGAACTGTTTACTAGTGTGACAATTGGAATTAAATGAAGGAAATCTAGGTAAAAGAAAGATGGCTGAATAATTTAGTGTGTATATGACTACTATTGTGAGCCTTATATATTATACAAAGCCTTTAACGAATCAGTGATTTCCCTTTTTACCGAAGCATATACTTCCAGTTTGCTTCAGTGGTAAATTGATAGAAGTGTGCTAACAACTGTAATTCAGGCTGGTTTAAAAAAATGACTTTTATTAGAATTACACAATATATCAGAAATGTGGAGATGTTGAGCTGATGTTTACATATGCCATGAAACTGATGTTTTGAGGCAGGGGGGAATGACTTATGTACAGTTCTTGGAGAACCCAAATGTTGCATTTTGTCTGTAAATTAATGTTACAAAAAGTTACTGCTTATGCCTAGAGGAAAGTTTTCTGGATTGATTTTTCTCTTCTCCCTCTCCCCCTCTGAATGTGTTTAGCTTCCTGTTTGTGCTTAGAGGTGAAAATGATGTTGAAAGTACACATAATCTTTTTAACATTTTTAAGGTGGCTTTTATATTTATGCTTCACTTTCAGTTACTGGGCTGGTTGGCGCTTATTGATTCAGATTCATGGAAAAATACAAGGTCTAGTTTCATCCAGAAAGTAGATGGCATATAAGCTTATGGCATATAAGCTTATCAAGTTTGAAATTTAAAGCAGTGATCATAGATGCTGTTGAATAATTTGGTGTTGATATGGCACTGTTGCATTAATATTATATCCCTTTCTTCTTGCTATGTGTATAAAATTTTCCTGAAGAGGTGTGTATACTTTTGATGCACTACTGCTAAGCTGATTTATATGTCTTCTATTGTCACATGTGAAGGTAGCCTTTGCCTTATCCATCTGTCTATTCTTAGCTCTTTCAGGCCAAGCTATGTCTGACTGTAAATACTTAGGAGCTGAAATGAGCTGTAATGGTACATATTTCTCTTGTCTCTCAGTAATTCTTCATCTTCAAGAACTTTGATAACTGAAAAAAAACCCTATCTCCTGAAGGTATTTGTAATTTGTAATTTCTTTTTGCTCAATATGAAGCTGTATAATCCTTTAGCACATTACATGGTTGTCCTGTGGCATTAGGGTATTAGTACTAATGGAAAGACATAGTTATTACAAACAATTCCAAATTTCACAGTATGTATTTTAATAGCAGAAAGGGATTTTCTCATGATTAGAAAGAAAAACGGGTGGTAAAATAAGGAAGAAATGCTTGTTACATAGGATGATCCCCTGGAGGCTTAATTACTGAAAAAAAACAAATAGGAGGTAAATGTTCTAGATGTTTACAGGTTAAACATTCTGTAAGTATCTTTTAAATAAGAGTGTATGCAGCCTCCGAGCAGCTAATTGCTCAAGAATCACAGCCATTTATGCTGCCTCATTTTCTCCTGGGATCGACACTCACAACAGATAATTCTTACCCTGATATAAGTGTCACAGTAGGGACTCAGTGTAATTTGCTGATATGATATCAAAAATAGCATTAAGGTAATTACATTTTGCACTTGTAATATTTCACATACCTGAAAATTATCCCTCTTTTTGTTGTTGTTTTTGTTGTAACCTGGCCATTCCTCCTTCCTCCCCACATACCTTTTTTCTTTCCGGGTCCCGCAGTTAAGTAAACTTATTTAAAACTTCTGAAATTTTTTAATGTCTTCAACACAAAAGTATATCTATTAACTAGAGTTAAAAAAACAAACTGAAGTAATTATTATACCACTTGACTTGTAGGACATTCTCTAGACTAAGTTAAGCCATAGCACAATTTGTCTTCAGTACTGTTCCACAGCAAATAAATTGAATCCTTGTTCCTCTCATTTGCTAGAGGAAAAGTAAAGCAGGTAGATTTTGTACATTTGTATTTTGTTGTTTGGATGTATTTTTGTTGAAACAATTGAACATCTGTGTTGAAAAATTAAATTTCCTGTAACACTAAGTTTAAATTTCTGAATTATGCAGCCTGGGTAAGGAAGCTCAGTATTTGCAGCTGTAGGGACTACCTGACTGTACTGCTGCTCAGGCAGCGGAGGGTAATGAGAGTGCAGTGCAGAAGAGGCTACACTGAGAAAGCCAGATCTTAGCTTGATGGAAGTTGGCAAAGAGCTCTGGATTTAAATTACACCTAGCTTACACCAGGTAACGGTATGATCCAAAGTATTCTTCATTTGAGTCATGAGAAACAAAGGAAATATGGCTAATTATCATTTAGCCTCACCTTAACAAAAACTTTACAAAGCCTTGTAATATGTTGGTAGTGTTTCTTTCGAGTCTCTTACCATTTGTAGGAAATGCCCATCAAGTTCTGAGAAGCACTTTGCTATTTAGATGATGATAAGATTAGACTTATCATGCTGGTCTCACAGAATGGAAGACTGCTCATCAAATGCTGTTCCAAACCAGCAAAGGTATCCCAGAGGCTGTGAACATGTGCAATCAGACTTTGAGCTTCTCTACATTGTTGCAGTTCTAAGAATTTGGTATGATTTAAACTGAAGAACTGAGGTTAATGTTCAAGCTAGGTGGTGCAATCAGCATAGTTGTTGGCCTGAGCTTGCCTGAGCTGCCCAATTTAAAGTGGCTGCGTGCTCTTCCTGAGCGAGTGGTGAGCTCTGCTTCTGTCCAGACCTTTACGAAGCTCTGGATAACGGGAGTGGTGGTGGTGGTGGTGGTAGTGAAATAGAAATTATTTGTTTACCTGTGATTTGCTTTGAAGGACTCACTGAACATGCTGCCAGTGGGTGACTGTTCCCTTTAAAAGATTGGTTAAGAAGATGAGGAGTCATGTTGACCAAATATTTATTTCTGCAGTCTTTTCAGTTTTAGTAAACAGAAACAAGACCATTTAAAAAGAGTCATTCAGAGTAACTCAGAGTTAAAGCTTAGAAATGAAGGCTAATTGATATAATGTGTTTGAGAGCTCTCTTGCATAGGCTAAGCTGCACACAGAAGAAAAGAGGGTACAATTGAATATCATTTTTAATTTGCTATTGAACTGCATTAGGGACCTTTTTTACAGACAGACAAACGCTTGCTGTTACTTTATGCTCAAAGGCAACATTGAAAGTGACCTGGAACAGGCAGGAACTGACTTTTTTCTACTAATATGATATGAAAGTTTTATCGTATTAGGAATTTTCTGTCATGGTGGATTAGTATCAGGTCATATTAATGTTCATTTTTACTAACTTACAATGAAATGTGCTAACGTGACTACACTTCACTATCACATGAGAAAAAAACAGACTGATATGGAATTAATGTTATACCATGCAAAGGTTTCAATACCTTAATCCCATGACGAGTAGGAGGAAGTTAAAATAAAATATAATGGCTTAGAACAAGAGTAGGTGATTTTCCCAGGAACAGGACTCTGTTTTTTCTTCAGGTATCATGTCCATATTTGTTTAATAATTTCTCAGCTTTTGGAGTGATGAATATTGAAAGCAGCTTATGCCTGATTTTTATTTTTTAAACTTATGGTTGCCCTCATGTTTCTAGTTAAAGTCGTTGGGAGCTGCAAATACCGAGTACCTAAACAAAACAAACCAAGGTGTTCCATGCTGATTATGCCTTAACTTTCTGCAGAGCAAGTGGTGATTTCTGAAAATGTTGACCTAGAAGCCAAATCGAAGAAAGAAAAAATCCATCATATTGTGTCCATGATTCATTATGTACAGAGTGCTGTGGCCAGAAATAATTAACAGGCACAACAGTGGCAGTTAGTCATTTGGATGTATGAATGTACCTGCAAGGTTTGTTTCATCTAGAGCCAAAATCTGATAAAAGCAGCTAATGTCAGAAGAGCTGAGTCTTATCGAAAGTATAACCAGAAAAACTCTAGTGCTAATCTTGGCTCCGCACTTCATACAAGGCAAAGTAGATGAGTTTGGCTCCTAGATTCAAATTGAAGCCATCTCTAGATCTGGAAGTCTGTACTATGGCTTTCCATTTTTCCTTTTGGCACAGCTAATGTTCCAAAAAGCCTTTGTTTAAAAGGAGGCAAAGCTTATTAAAAGCTACAAATAGTGGTAAATTAAAATGCACTTATTTACAAAAATTTCTTCATCAGATCAGCTCTGTGAAAATAGCTATTTTCTGCTAATAGATGATGAAATGTATTTAAACTACATACACATTTTTCTTGCTATGTATGTAATCCTTTGCTGCAGTGAAGGGAAAACTCTCAAATCCACTTTTGGCAGGTAATGGTTGCATAAACCCTTCTTTCAATGTGAAAGTAAAACTGTATTTTTCAATCTTTGTTCTAAGGAATGGTCCAAAAGGTTAGTGCTACCTGAGCAGTTAAGCAGCTTCAAGGACCCAAGAGAAAATGCTGCAGAAAAGGTCTTTTCCCCAGCAAAATATGAAAGTTATTTATGGAGTCGTGCTGTGGCTGCGGCAGGTTTTGCAGCTTTGGTGTGTAATAGTCATTGTTAGTCTGATGTGCTAGTTACCAAGGAGGATGGGGAGAAACCGCTGCCCTTGGATCTGTCCTGTCCTGCCTCATTATATCAAATAAATTTTTTTTAAATGCTGTGTGTATAGCCAGTGTTAAAGGGCTAGAGCCCATGGTCTGTCTGCCTTGAGGAGTGCCTTGTCACTGGTCTGGAGTTGGTCGTCCTTTTGCTGTTTGTGCTGCTTATCTCCTGCAACTTGTGCCATGCCACTGCTCCCAGAGGACGCGCACAGGCCACCCTGGAGTGCCATCGCGCCCCAAGCATGGGGTGAAGGATGGAAGGGAGATCCTCCAGCTTTTGGGTACCCAGTCCTTTCACTGCTAGACTAGAGGAGTAAAAGGGAGATGCCTCAATTCTAGGGAGCATGTGGTTGTATTTTAATGTGTAAGAGTGACAGTCCTTCGCCCAGGCAGGCCYTTGGGGCTGCTAGCCTGTGTCACATGGATGTTGAAGTGCCTCCACTGACTGAACAGGGAACCAAAATGTTTAACTTCAGTTAAACTGGGGGCTTAAGTCTCTGGCAGATCTAGGTTGTTCTGACTGCATTTATGAATAGAAGATCATGACCTTGCTGAGCTAATTGGCACTCACTGGTATAACACAAGATGGTCTCTACCCAAAGAATTTAGAACCAAAAATATTCTGCATCATTCAAAATGCCAGCTTTGCCTACTTACACAAACAAATCTTCTAACACCTGGCCCAGGCCAGGCATAATAGCTGGCTGGAAACTGAAATGGAGAGAAGGCTTGAAAAGCCAGGTAGCCATTGAAATACATCGGTCTTTCCAAGGAAAGTAAGCAAAAATCATATCAGGGAGAAAAGCCCTGATGCTTTCATGCCAGTATATTAGAAACATGTTTATGTTAATCACATGTAGTCATTAAAAATGACAGCGGATTAGAGGCCCTAGCCTCTTAATCCTAGTGTTGTCCCCATGAGGTTTAGAGGCTTGTCATCAAATGGCCTTGATTAAAATGGGAGCACTACTATCTATAGATTACTGCTCTCCGTCATTAATACTATGTTATCTTTCTCTTCAGACTGATTTTTAATTTTTATGTTTGCAATTATAAATGATTTATAGGAAGATTCGTTGCGCAACCTGTCCAGAATCATTAAATTCACCTAGGTTGAATAACCTGATGTTCACCTAGAAATAACCAAATCAGTGACATTATCTTACTGAATTTTCAGCTGCCTTAGAAGTATAGAGGTTATCATTTTTTTTTCCTTCCCCTCTCTTGAGTATAGTGGTTGGCGGGGGGAAAAACATTTTAATTCATAAGAGGTAATTAGCCAAGTCTGAAAGGTGCACACTAATTACAGAAAGCTGTATATCTTGTGTAGCTGATTGCAGCACAGGTTTCTGAATGGTGGCTATGATTTATCCAAACACTGTTCAGTAATTTGAAATGTTATTAGGGGATTAACTTTCCATACGAAATGCTAAACTAGTACTTATTATACAGATTATAACAGCGAGTGGCCCTCAGAAGCCGTTGAGGCCATTATTTTGCAGGCTCTACCCAGTTTGGCTGCACCGTTCTTTGCCGAAGAGTGAGGCGAGGACGGGACAACCAGCCTCGCCGCGGGGGAACGTGCGGAACCGCGTCCGGTGCCGTTTCCCTGCCCTCCTACCCCTGCCAGCACGAGTCAAGCTGAACGGCCCTGGTTATGAATGTTACTGCTAAAGGAAGAGATGACGTTTGGCAATGCTTGTATGTTATATTGTATTGCTACTGTTTTATAGATCAGTCAAGCTATATTCAGTCATACTGATTTCTTAGTTATTTTGCAATGCCGTTGTCATCTTGTTTAGAAGCCAGTCTTCAGGAAAAGACCATACTTGCATTTACCTTTTTTGAGTAAATAGGTGAGTAGTATATATTTAAATATTTATTTCAGAGTTTGATTGATGCAGGATGAAACCAATACTGTGCAGCCAGCTTTTTTAAACTACATCAGATGACTTGTGTTATCTTACTGTTTGTGATGGTGGTAGCTGTTTGTTCTCCCTTTCCCCTCTTCAGGTTTTATGCTCCTCTAGATCCATACACGGTCTCTTTTTGCGATCACTGACATTTGTTCGACRCATGGGAAATCAGACCGAATTCCTCCAAGCTAAAAGCATGAGGTTGCTGTTAGAGCTAAAGGTTTATAGTTAAAGCAGAACCTCACATACCCTGTGAATCAAGCTGTATTGAATGCATACAATTTTAAATGAAGGCCATGCAGCTATGACCATGAAGAATGAATATGGGAGTATGTGGTGCAGGAGTTGGTGGCAGTGGCGATAGAGACTTTGATTACTCTGTTGAATAAGTCTTCACTTAAATGCGGAGCCCAGAATGGGGACTACAAAATGCACATTAATTGGTGGGTGCTTAATACCAGTGCACAGTTTGAGCTTCCAGGGAAACTGTAACCCTGCTTTGGAAAATTTGCTGAAATTTGCTTTCTTTTTTGTTTTGTATTCTGGTTTATTGTTAAATTGC
>NW_028185816.1:2381459-2406698 GCF_003343005.1 Rhea americana
AAGAAGAAAGAAGAAGAAAAACCAAAATGGCTGATATCTTTGTTAAAAGAAAGTATTTTTTTACCAAAAAGAATTGCCCAGATCATATTATTTACAGAGTGATGTGTATGCTTTCCTTTGGCAAGTAATTGGTCGATCCAAGTATAATTCTTGATTAATAATCATCTTTCCTTATGATTTTTTTTTCTCTACCTCATTTGCCTACAATCTGGACCCCGATAGATTAACTGGCAGATTGTTTTTCTTAGGAGGACATGCATCTTCTCTTTAACAAACTTAGAGGTTCTTTTATCAAAGAGCAAATGATCTATCTCTTCTCTCCCCTTCCCCCCCCCCATGTTAATCAAAGCTTCCTTTTCTTTGCATTTAAGTGCTGTTACTGTGTGTAAATATTACTAGCCTAGCCCATATTTTGTGTTGAGATATGATTAAACAAAGCTTGTATTATGCACTTTGTGCACATTTCTGGACTAGGTTTGCTGTTCTAAATGTTTTCATGCATTTAGCTTCCAAAACTAAACCTGGTAAATGCTTCTGAACAGGTCCACATCAGGTCCCCGTTGCCTCTCTTTGTCTATCCTCATGGTAATATCCTTGGAGGTTTTCTCCTGCAGGCATCTTTGAAACCCTTAATTGAATCACTGGTGTACTTGTTTGAAGATTTCCCCTCACTTGGTTTCCTAAAACAATTTTTAAGCTTTCTGTGCATGTTTTCAGTTACTCTAGGTTTTCCCTTAACTAATGGCATTATAGTGGTCTCTCTTGTCTTCAGGGATCTCTGTTGAACTATATGAACTCGTTAGGTGTCAGTGAAGACTTCTCTCAATTTCTGTTCCCTCTTCTTTTTTGCTCTCTTGGATATCTGATGTCTATTTTGTGTGCTTCCTTAGGGCTCAGTACTGTACATCTTTTGTAAAAGAAAAGGACGTAAGTCACTCCGGTACTCCCTCGCATGTACCATTCAGGTAGCAAGGCACAATCTGAGGGAGCAGCTGCTACAACTGAACTGATTGGAAAAGAAAACAAAGTTGTATCAGGAAAAGGATTGGCATAGTTTATGTTACCAGTGGATCAAACAGCGAATTCTTTTTGACTCACCAAGAAATGTCAATATGGTACATGAATCCTTAGTTTAGTTGGCTAATCGAAGTTAGGAAGCTCAGACTAAAATAGCAGCAAAGATTTTTTTTTTAAAAAAAGTTTTAGGTCTTGTTTAGATGTGAAGTCAAATATTTCGGGAAGTTTTACAGGAAGATTGAGAAAAATCTACAGAAGACCCAATATGCTATTAACTTATAATAGCAAGCATTTCTTGGGAGCTTACTTTGGTTTAGACAAGGTGCCAAAGCCATTGCTGTCATAGTTCTCTTGATTTCAGCAGAGCTCAGCTACCATTAACAAATTTCATCTTTTCCCCTTTTCTCATTATTCTAGGTTAAAGGGCCGGGTGGGTGTGCTAATGCCACTTTGCAGCACTAACCTGGTGCGAAGCGGTAGTTTTAATGAACTGAGGTAGTCCGTGTCGTCCGTGACAYCTGCCGTGACTTCGACAAGAGGGAACAGGCTGGGGACGCCCTGGGGCTGAGCCTGGSGAGGACAGCACGTGGAGCAAGGGACTGCGGCCCAGGGCTGGGCTAAGGCTTCTGAAGGGCCCTGCCCAGGCGTGTGCACGCAGCAGCTCCCGGTCGCCACGCTTAGATGGAGGCTCCGTTCTGGAGAACTGGGGTCCACGAGAAGGGCCCTTACACCTCAGGCTGAACGTGAATGGGATGCAAAAGCTGCAAAAACCAGAGGAAGGAGCTGCCCCTCAGAAGTGTCCGTTGCTTCAGAGGTGATGCTGGCSATGCACTGATGGTGCTTCGACTGCCATTCAGGCAAGCAGTGGTCACCGTGGCTGTTCATTCGATGTTTGCCTGAATGTGAGCAAGTCAGAGCGCTCCCCTTCAGTGAGCACCTAATCTGCATGACACAAGAGAGCAGTACGGGTGGGAAAAAGCCTTAAAACTCCYTTCCAGGAGTATTCAGGTATGTTGCCCAAGATACAGTTATGTCTTAAAATAGTTGCAAATCAGTTCTTAAAATATTGCTGGTAGTAACTGTTTAGTTTGATTGCTTTCACTCTCATTCTGAAAAGTGTCTAACTCTTTGTTTGTCCTATTTTTTTAATTCTCATATTAAGAGATTTTTAGTTGTATGATTTGCTTTTGGTTTTGTTTCACTTGCTCTAGCTTTTTTCTTTTAATACTTAATCAAATCTTCCATTTCTTTTGAAACCATCCACAGAATATGAGCTTTTTGTTTATCTTACGTATTGTTCGGTTTATCTGTCTTGAGCCATGTTGGCTTCTCTTGTCATTTTGACGATGATTTACTGGAATGAACATACATTTTAAGTCTGTTACTGTTCTTTAAAGGCCTCCTATTCCACATTAACATTTCTCAACAATAGTTAGTTCTAATTAGTTTTTTCCAGCCTGTTCGCAACAGTGCGTTATGAAAACAAAAACACACTGAGGGATATCAAACATTTTAAGTTAATAGGTGATCAAGTGACTTTGCTGGTAGTTCCTCTGTGTTCTATTCATGCTTGTATCCAATTACATATATATCAAATAGTCATTTAGCTTTTAAAGAACAAAGTTTCATTTTATTAGGAGAAGATTATCTGCTTCAGAAAGTCATTCTTYTCAGTGACCTGTAGTAGGAGTTTCAAAGGCTTTTCAGGAGGACATGGATTTCTATTAAGCAGTTCCAAAAGATTTCTCATATTTCTATTGACATGTTTTGATAGAATTCTGCTGCCCTTTAATATGTCCTTGTCTTGATCTTCAATAGGTTTTCCATTCTTTTAGAGACGAGAGAAAGCTACAACAGTATCAGAATTTCTTTATAGGCCCTCAGTGAGGGAATTTGCATATATGTGAGCATTTTAATTCTGTTTTATTCCAAATGGCTGAAGAATTTGCTTCYTCATCTGTCTTTCATGTGCTGTTGCATACAAATCTTTTACCTGTATCTTCAGCAGCAGCAAAAAAATACATAAGGTTACTTTATTCCTTTTTATCTTGGAGGATTGTTTAAAACCAAATTTATTTTAAGCAGTGCCTGTGGATGTAAACGAGCATAGCTACATTGGGAGATGGAAAAAAATACATTTTTTGGAGCCATACCAATTCACACTAGCTGAGGGTCGATGCATTTGCAGTATGCCATTTTGATCAGTGTGATTGTTTGCTCTGTCATATGCCATTTCTTCATGGTTTGCTGGTTGGGAGGTATGAATTTTAGGCAAATAAAGTTGAAACTGTGATTGTATTATTACTTGTATTACTGTAACTCTTAGRAATCTATGTCAGGAGGCATGATTTCACTGTGCTAAGCACTGTATCAGCACTGAACCAAAAGACATTGCTAAAGAATTTACGACACAAGAAAGAGGGAAGCATTCAGAAGGAGACAAGAGGCAGAGTGCACTCAGACGGTGAAGCCATGGTGAATGTCTATAAGAGGGYTGGTGGACCTAAGACCTTTCTTCCTCCCCACCATCTGAAACATCTGTTGATCTATTAGAGAGCTTCCTCTCTGTTTTGTCTTGATGAAGGCAAACATCATAACATGCTGATTGGCTAACAGTTACATTTTTTAGAAGATATCATGGCTGAGGAGAATTTTTGGAAGAGTATTATTAGAATAATTCTAGAGATTATAGAAAATCTAGAATTACTAGAAAAACTAGAAATTTAGAATTTGCTCTCAAATACAAGGAACAGTATGGGAAAAAATGCACAAGAGTTTTGGCATCTATTTGCTCTTTAATAAATGGACCATTGGTGTTGCAGGTCAAAGGAATAAAACTTTCAGCTCTGGACATGAGATCATGAATAGGCTGTGAAGAGCTTTGAACGGGAAGACAAGCCGCTTGGAGTTGGTTGGGAGCAGAGGGATGTTGGTACTGCTCTGCAGTGCTGCTCTGATCTGAGTGGATGTGGCGCAAGGTTGCTGTTGTCAGGAGTAGGATATTGTCGTAACAGGGATATGAGTAATGAAGGCCTGGATAAAAGTTTTAGCTGTGTAGATGGACAGGAAAAGTCTTGTGTAAAAACAATCTGCAAGACTTTGAAGAATTCATTCCAGAAATTGGGTTTGGATGGACATCTAAGAAAAGTTTAACTAGAACTTGATCAAAGCCAGTGTTACACCTTGCATGAGCAGCTGTTTACAGCAAATTTGGCACTAGTGTTTTTCATTCCTCTCTCAGATTTTCAGAGGGAGCAGAGCACAAAAAGTGAGACTGATTTCGTCTGTGCAAAGCAGAGTTTTCCAGATCTGACTGAAGAGCGATTGGGTAGGTTAAGCTCCCCTCTCCGTTTGCAGTGCTCCTTTCTGCCTGCACACCCCCCGTCTTTGTGCTTACTATTTCTACACTAAGCCTCTATGCCAATCTGAGAGCACTTTAGGGTGACTGTGCAGGTCCAGTGGTTGGCTTGTTTCCTATATACCAGAAGCTCAGAGAGGTGTAAGGATGACCCATGAGCAAGCATAGCCTTGAGAGAGGAGAATTTGGGGATAAAAGAGCTATGGCAGTCTCAGCAAGAAAACTACCTCTTGCTTCGTTCTTCTGTGTTGTGCTGTGGTATCAAAAGCTCGAGTGCTGTCAGATTACCTGCCTTCCAGGACCACCCGCAGGATCAGCAATTTGAGCACAGCGCCCAGATTAAAAAAGCAAATGAGACTCTGCACAGTGCTGCTTAGCAGYTGTGACAGGAGTTTTGTGCGTTCCCTTCTGCATCCCGTGCCCTGGTCCATCCGCCCCTTTACGGCTCCTGCGTGCTCCTGTGTGGCAGACACGAGAGACGTGCGCGGCTCTGCAGGGTGAACCGCAGGAAGCAGCTCTGTTTCTTCAGTGCATCAGGAAGGAGCCTAGCGGGGAAGTGGAGAGTGTTACTCCGGTGCTGCAGGGCTCTGTTTTCTGAGATTGTTCTGAGTTTTACTGGGAGTAAGGTGGGACAGTCCGCAATGGAAGGGAGTACAGGAAATCCAAGGCTTTGCTTGTGTTCMTCTTGCCCATATTGTGGTTAGCTTATGACTTGCTCTTTGGGCTTAATTACAAAGTACCGGACTTTGTTCRCTATGTGTGTAATCTTTTTCCCATTTAATGCATTTTTCACTTAATTTTAAAATGTATAGATTGTTGGAGATGGTGTGACCTGTCCACACAGCGCCTCTGAAAATTTGGCATACAAATAGGTATAAAACATTTAAACTATGCTGTTCTAAACAATGCTTGTTAACTGTATAGCACACAGGGAGTGAAAATATGAAAGTACGGTGTAATGCAGTGGGACGCAAAAGTGTATTTTCAGTTCTATTCTGAGATTGTAGCAAAAATAGTCCAATGTCAAATGCTATTTGAATATCATTTCTTAATGTGTCTGATGCATTTATTCTTTATGTGAGCACACTGATATCTTGCTTATGTTGCAAAAATTTAAAAATACCCATTTTAAAAATATATTTTCTGCCTCTAGGTGTTCAGAATTAGCTTCTTGGTTTCATTCTCGACTCCTCATGCTTTTTTGCAATGATTGATTGATAGCATTCTTATGTTGAAGAAGAGAATTTGATAGTTCTAGCTTAAGAGTTGAATATACTTTATCCAAAATCTAGTACATTAGCAGGGGAATGAATCCTGCTCACTTTCACTTCTTGCTGTTGCAGTCTGGCAAAACTGAGTGAAGAAGGTTATAATAAATTCTTGCACTGGTCGGCCTGGTCTGGTATCTTTATATGTAGACAATGTTAGAAGAAATAGCAATAAGAAAGCTACAGCAAAAGCTTCTCTGTAAACCCTGACAGGCTGTGCACAGGCTGTGCAAGGCACTGGTGTGTATGGTTGAATTTTATTCCTTGCTATCAGGAGGCAGTAATAATACAGAAAGCCGGGGGCGGGGGGGAGAGGGAGATATTAAATGTGCTGCATATGTTAAAATGAAACAGTATTCTTAGATAAATTAGTTGGTTTTACATCCTAGTAGAACTGTCTTGCTATATTGTCTGTAACCTTTAGCCACATCTTGGATTGCAGACTTGAGTTACGTACTGACAATAACCACCCTGTTCCGCTGACTTATTTTGACAGTTTATGTCCGGTTACTTTCAGTGATTTGTAAAGCTGACATTTCCATTTAGTGAACCTGAAACTCTTTTCTACTGTATTGCCCAGATATTTTTTAACATATCAGACGTAATGAAAAGCAGAGAAAAGAGAACAGGGCCTCGCTCTCACTTAACCCATGGAGTGGGTCTTGCAGCATGAGAGGGGTGAAAGGAGCCTCAATATCAATGAGGGCTGGACCTAAGATTAGCACATTTGTGGTCAGAAGCATATTTTCATGAATTTCTTATGCTATAAATGTCACACTGTTGTTCGTTCCTTAGTAGATATTCTTCTGTTTCATAAACTGATACTGCAATGTTATATTTCATTATCATAAAGCATGTCTGATTGAGCCAAATTATACTGACAGCTTTCCTAAGTTAACTTGTCGGTGAATTCCCAGTTCATTTAGTATTTTTCCTCCTGCTTCCCACATATGAGCTACCTTTGTTCTGTTTCTGAAGGATAGCAAGCTGATAGTTATTTTATATTTATATTTCAAGGCTGCTTAATGTTTAATGAGGCTGAATATATTGTAAAAAGCTTCAGAACACTCAGACTGGTTAATATTTCATGCCGATCTACAGAGACAACTATATTGATCTTTTAAGCATCTGCTAAACAAGACAAGGAGTAAATTAGATTTTGGTCAGTTTGATTTGGCTGCTGAGTTAAATAGCTTTTAGAGCATTATCATCTTTTAAAATGTTTTGTTTCCAGTTGAATAAAGTAGATTTTAAAGGCAGTATTTCATTGTATTATTTCTTGTTGCTCTTCATCTTACCTGTTTTATTTCCATTATATTTATATGCCTTATGAAGGCATGCGGAAACATGAAGGGAGGATATTTGCACTGTTGGCTTTATACACCTATAATTGAACTTTCTGAAGCAGTATTTGGGGGAACCTGCTTCTCTGCATTGACTCTGTTCAGAATCTAGGCTTTCACTATTAAACTAATCTTTATTTATACCAAAGTTATATTCCTAAAAAAGTAAAATACTCTGAATAAACTGCAGYGTTGCACCAAAGGTATAATCTGATTTAGAGGAAAAACCTACCTTACCCCAGATTCTTAATTGTGACACACAGGTGGCTGAATAAACTTTGATTAGATCTAAGTTGTATCTAACACCTGATATTTATATGGTGTTTTTCATTCCAGAGGACCCATTTTAACAAACATGCAAAATGTTGGTTTCCCTGTAAAAAGAGGGAAAAGAGATGATTATCTGCATTCACATATCTGCCTAACTATTCTGTAAACTTAATGCTAGTTGGTGGCAAAACTTTCAAAAGGTCTTTTCATTCTTAAATAATTTCATGACTCTTTTGTGACGATCCAGTGTTTTCAAATTTTGCACACAGCAATGTACAGCAATTGAAGAGCCAGTAGAACATGGAGGGTTTTTTTAAGAGACTGAGTAGGCAGCCTCAGGTAAAGTCTTGAAGGTTAATTTTAGCTCAGAAGGTATCCTAGAATTGTAATGGTCACACAACTACATTTGAAAAAACATCCCTGCAGAAAACATTTGCTTCATAAGATGGAGCAGGTGTAACTGTAAATCTGCCCATTCCAGATTATGCATCTTTATGAATATCAATGAAAAGAACAGAATGATGCTATTTTTATTCTCTTACCTTTTTTTTTTTGTTTGTTTGTTTTTTTGTTTTTTTGTTTAAATACCCTTTGCTCTAGCCAGTTCAGAGCAGACGTAATGGTTGTGGAAACTTCCTGTCTTTGATGTGAAACATTTCAAAGTTACCAGTGACTGGGAGCTTTGGGGTTTCCCAAAAATGTAATGTCTGTGCCATTAGCAAAGATTAAAATTTGAGGATGAATAAGAAAGAATAGTAAGACTTTGGCAATGGAATTAGGAAGGAATTGATGCAAATTGGAATTTGCATCCCTAAATGGAGAGGAGGGATGGGGAAGAGCAGTTTTTATTTTTGTTAGATTATAATAGACATCTCCAGCCATATTTTTTCCTTAATTTCCACTGCCTGTGGAATGCACTTGTGACCTCCTTACAAAAGTCTCCCTGTGATTTTAAAATGTTTAATATATATTACCGGTTGTCAAATGAAGGTTTCAGGATGTTTTAGCTATCTATCTGAATTATTTTGCACTTCTCAACTAGCATTCTTTTCTTTTTCTGTGTCCCAGCAACCAGGGCCCAGTGAGATGCAGTGAAAACAATGTCAGCAGAACTGCAGTGTACCTGAATGTAAAGTGACGGGGGGAAGGTGTGTTGGGAGCAGTGCAAGGGTAGCTGTCTAACTTGTCAATCCAGTCAATACTCTTTTGGCATGTCTGTCTTACCTTGCAATTGATCTAATGCTAAAACTCTTTTTTTTTTTTTCTGCCTGAAACATGAAATTCACTGACTTTCACCCAAACAAAAGATATGCCAGTGCTGAGAATACCATATTCTAGGAGTTTAGTAATGGACAGTTAGAATGATCCCCCTCCCCATGGTACTATGGACTCGGTACCACTTTGTTAACTTTGTCAGCGGTGGGATTCATGGTGACCACATCATCCTGCTTCCTTAACATCCAGCATTGACCTTGGGTGTGGAGAAGATGGTGCACACCAGAGCAGCAAGTTAAGATTTATTTTTCCTTAAACCTCAGCAAGAATCTGTTGGGTGTCAATACAGCATCCTCAGTGACGGCTGTTTCTTGGGCAATCCTGTATTAGCGCTGTTTGAGAATGCATACCTGGGATTATCAACTCATGGTTTTGTAACATCAGCCACAAAAGCATCCAGGAGCCTTACTGAAGATTTTAAGGTGTGTCTTCAAAAGTTGTATTAATTTTTCTCTAGGTTTTTGTATCCCCCTTATATTCCCATATAAAGAAATGATTTCCCACTTAATTTGTGAAGGGTTTTTGATGCATATCTAAATTTTTGTTCATAAGATGAAACATTGTCATTTCTAATGTATGTGTCACCATTAATTACTATTCAGATTCAGTATCGTGCTGTGACTTGTTCTATATAGCTCTCCTGGAATTTCAGATATGTGGTGATGTCAGACACCACGAATGCGAGGCCAGCTCTGAAAAGTGTAAGCAAATACTAAAACTGCAAATGCTAGCTACATAAATCATAGTAGAGCTATTCAAGTTTATGAAATAAATTCTTCCACTGGTATATATAGTTATCAGGATTTTCACTACGTGGCAAGTTCTGAGGCGAGTTTGGCAAGGAAAATGGCAAGTATGCAGAATGTGCAAGCAACCTCCAGGAGTCTGCTGCCCTAACAAGAGCCGCCAGCGTCTCTGCTGAAGACAGGTATCCCTTAGTTATTACCAAGAATACTAACACAGGTGCTGCTACTGGTTGTTGTATTTTTGTGACTGGCGTAAGAGGAGACACTCTCATATGTTGAACAGATTTTGCTTTTTCCTGTGGAGACAGAATGCAGGTGCGAAAGTGCTTGTGCTGTGTCATATATGCGTGTATGTCCCTTGTACATTGTTTCACACTAAGGGAAAGCTAGCACCTGTTTCCTCTGAGGTTGTTTTAAATTCCATCAGATTTGGAATAATCCATCCACCACTAGTTCTGAAGCACAACAGTCTCATTTGTGCCTGAAACTTCAGTGGAAAATACTCCTAAAATTTTCCTTTGTAATTAGCAACTTTGATTAACTAGCTCCTTGCTGCACATATTAAATGTAATATAGCATACACTGAATTAGAGATGAAAAAAGAGGATATTGCTTATTATTGGTGGACACTTCCAAGCATTTGAGTACAAGCCAAACCAGGTTTTGCAATATCTTTGGCTCCAAAATGTTTTCCTTGGCCCTTTCTGCCACCCTTTAACAGTTTGCTTGCCTAGTTTTATTTTGCTGGTCACATTTGCTGATGGTCACTTGCTGTCTAGAAAGGACACAATCATCACGCAGTAAAATGGCTAAGTAGCACCTTAGACACTGTCTTTGTTGAAATAGACTTACACCCTACGCACAATCTTACATGAGTAAGAGTTAGGATAAACTCTTAAAAGTTACTGCTAAGTAGTAATAAAGAGATCAGAATCGGGACCTGATGGTCGTGACATTATTTCTAACCTCAAGTCCCACTGTCCTGTTATTCTTCCACTTGTCTTTGTATGGCTGGGACCTTCCTCCTCTATATAGTGACTAGGAGTTCTGCTATTAACTTCACTAGGATCAAGRACAGCTTCTATATTTCTAACAGTAAAGCATTATGCAACTATTTTAATATACTTGTGTAAATGTAATTAGATCAGGACGAGCTGCATTTTCCTTTCCTCAGGGAGTTAYGTACAATATCTTGATTGGAATAGGAGACAAATTTAACCTGATTGAATCATTAAATGGAAATATAAGACAATGAACATYAGCCACTTAGCTCATTTCATAAATTCTAATAATTAAAACTGTATGTGCAATAATAATGGCTATTCCAGATATCTTAAGTAAAGAAACATGCACCGTTGATAAGTTGTGGCACAGGCATAATGAAAACATGCAGTTAATGGAGGATCTATGTAATAAGAGTGACCACACAGAACCTGCATTTGGAAATATATAAACACGTTCCCCAACAGAATTTCACTACATCACAATTCATTAAGAAAATTGGAAATAACTGACAAGATAGGCACAAAATGGATTTTCATGTTGCTAGGATGAATTATGGCTCCCAGCAATTAATGGTTTTAGTCATATTAAGCAGATAAATAATGCTATTTGACATTACAGTATTTCACATTACACTAAAATTTTATAGCATTTGCTCATAATAAGACTTGAAATATGTTACCTAGAAAAAAAATGTTCTCTCTGGAACAGTCAAACCCCATTAGAAACCTTAGGCTTGAAAAATCACAATGTTAACAGTTATATCCCCTAGCAAAGGTTTGCTTTCCTTAAATAGTGTTAAATTTAAACCCAGAAGCTCTAGTCTCTTTTGGAGTTACTCTTCCTTAGTGCATTGAGCTTGAAAGGAGAATTTAGTGCAGAAAATGTACTATGCATTACCGAATGTTGGTAAGTGAAACACTATAAAGAGCTGTAGAAAGAGGATAGCCCTTAGAGTGAAATGACATCCATAGTAACTCATGTTCTATGTTTTTGTATCTTTATATTTTAGTATGACCCCATTACACTGACAATGGTTGATAATCTGATTATTTTAAGTCTCCTTTTAATTGTCACTTTGTCTTTTCCAAAGCTAAGCATAGCAAAGTCTATTCGAGTATCATTATTGTTGTTAAAAAAAATAACTGTAAAATATCATGGATCTGTATTTCCAGGTACTGCTTGCATGAATAGCTCCTCATTTTAGCAGTGTTACTCATGTAAGTATAGTTTTATAGTGGAAAATATTCAGGGTGTTGCAAGCATTAATGAATTGCGATCTCTCAGGGGACCACGATTTTTCTCTCAAATTTGACACTAATTCTCTTCCAAATTCATTGAGTAACGTGGAAGAAAATGTGATTGCTTGTCAAAGCAAAGATGCAGTTTTTTATTGGGACAGAATGCAGTAGATTTGGAAGTGTCATGTTTAGCTGAAGGCAGCAATGCTTAGTGTCTCAGCACCCAACTCCCACTGAATTTCAACGAGAGTTAGCAAACAACCTTCCCTTGGGCTCCAATGAAAATCCTTGGCTTAGTACCCAGTGTAAACTGCATTTCACTTGCAGGAAGCAAGCTTTGTTCTGAGGTCTTTTAAGGTATTGTTTCCTGAAASAGCAGAAAATAATCTAATTGCAGAGAGAACATGTCAATTCTGTTCCTAATGTATAAAACTGTCAAATGTAGTATGAAAGGAATAATCAAAAGGAAAAAAACAACAAAAAACAAAGCTCAAGATTACATTAAGATTATTGAATACAGTGAATCTTTCCAAATAGTAAACTAAACAGAGAACGTTCTGCATGTGCCAAGATACAATTTTATTGCTTCTCAGATAACACTGCATTTAAGCATTACTTTGACTTGAGGGTATTAGAAGAGCAAAAGCAGTTTGCTTATGGCTTATGACGTTTGTCCTACCGTACGTTAGTGGAGGAGGTAGGGACTTTTAGAAGACATTGCTGACAATGTCATAAGAAGTGCACACCAAAAGCTTAATAATTGTGCTAGCAAGAAGATGTGCTCTCTGCCAGACTCTGTGATCTAGAGTTTAGATTAATCTTCAACTGAAAAAAGTAAAATACTTAAACAGAGTTCTTATGTGACCTTATAAAAATGACACTGTTTATGGAGCTCATAGTTCTGCGTTGTTTCATGGTCATTTTCCCAAATTTGTTTCTTAAAAGCCRGAAGTACATCACAATCACAAAGCCACAAAGCTCTTCTCTCTGAATGGCTCTGTGATCACCGATGTATGATGCTGTATAGGAAATCTTCAAGGCACCTTGAAGTGAAGTGTCTTGTGGACTTCCCAGTGCCTGTTAACACCCTACGTATCAGATCTACTAGTATTAGTGTTCTGAACAGAGTCTAGTGACAGTGATAGCAACTGTATATGTTGAACTTCTTTCTAGGTGGGGTTTTTTTTTTTGGTTTGGTTTGGGGTTTTATTTTTAGATGAAGTGAAGCAGGAAGAAACAGTCGATGCCATATGACCAGCTGCAGTTTCTAGACAACCAGCCAGCCTACAGGAGATAGCCTCCTGTAMAGGAGCCTGCCAAATACAGCCTGCCAAAGATCCAGTGCTTTTGGAACTTCTGGCTTTAAAGGTTTGGTTCTGCTTTCACAGCATCTCTCAACGCTAGCCTGATTAGTGTTATTGCACCTTCATAGTATCAAAAAGGAAGTAATGGTTTTATTGTGCTTATTTAAAAACCAGTACATGTAAAAACAACCAAACTTTTCTAGGTTGTATRTATAAAAATTATACCTGTAACAGCTCACATTATACAATGTAAAACAAAACCAARCAAAACAAAACCAAAAAAAGAACAAACCACAGCTGTGTGGAAAAAGGAAAGCTTATCCTTTCCTTTGGAAGGAAAGCTCTCTCCACGCAGTTGCTTCAATAACGCATACTTACATACATACAAAACCACATGAATCTGTCCCCTTATGTGGCATGGAAGACAGAAAGCCCAGAGGGGGGGAATATGTCTCATTCTTTCTCCATCACAGAACTGCTGCCATTCACACTACATGAGTAGGAGTATGGCTTGGGTAAAGTGCGAAAAGCATGAGATAAATTATGCTCCATGTGGCATAATTCCTCCCAGGAAACAGCATAACCAACAGCCCACAAACAATTGTACACTATTCTGTTGTTCGAAGGAGCAGCTGTCACTATGAACTCTACACTCCTCATTAAGGAATGCCRGCACAAGCTGCTGGGCCACACGTGCTACCTCTGTATCGTGATGGGGTCACAGAGGAGGGCCAGATGTACATGTTGCACTTAAAGCTATGAACCACAGGGCTGCTGGATACCTTCTTYAGCACCACTGGACCAAACTGAGAAAAAAAATGCAGTGTGGAGAAAAAGGACGTGCATCTTGTTTATCAAGTCTTTTTTATATAAAAGGGTGGAACTATAATTCTCAGTTGTTATATGATGTTAAAGAAAGAGGACTAAACAACTTAGTCTATTTAAAATTAAGTTTCTTTCCAATCCTAGCTCTATTTCACTATAATAAAGTGGGTATTTGAAGAAAATATTTCACTACTGAAGATCCTCAGAATTATGTTTTAGAAGTGCAAAGTGCACTTCCCAGTTCAGGCTCTAACCTATTAAGGAAAGTTACTCTCCCTTCTTCTCCATCCTCCCTACCCCCTCCCCCCCCCCAAAAAAAAATAGAATTGTAGTAATAAGATTAACAGYTTAACAGTGTGAAAAGAGTAAAAGGCTATTTCTATGTAGTTTCTGAGGTAATRAGCTGGTATGTTAAAAATATATTGATACAAGTCATTCAGTTTGGAAAGTATCCCTTGTCCATTCCAAAAGGTGGGATGGACATGGTGACTTCTGTGATGTAGAGAAAAGGTCTGTGGCATACTGCTTTGTACACTCTATCATAGTTCATCGTGGTTTCTTGTGAGGTCCTCCCCATAATTAGTAGCTTGACTGCCAACAAACATATTCCAGTTGTCTAGAACCTCCTCTTTTGTTAGTTTTTGATCCTGGTGGGAAGAAAACAAAATTGCTGTAAGAACATTTTCAATGCTAAGTAAAAGACACCCCAGCACAGACTCATAAGAGACATGACAAATAGAAAGTTCTTCAAAGGGGCARGCTGCAGATTCAGGAATCACTGTAGCTGTCATGATGAGTGAAATYTGAATTCTAGTAGAAGTCAGAAGTCCCACTGTCTTCATTTGGGTTTAACTGTTAAWTAAAAGTGCTCTGCAATTAACTCACTGCCAAACAGAGTTATCTGGTATGCAGTTTTGCCTGTGGTTTTGTTTTGCCTTTCTAACTGTGAAAATGAAAATCTTCTGGTGTCTTTTGTTGAGGATGGTCACTGGCAAATATAAGTCTCTCTGCGTAAGGTCAGTTTAGTTTTTCAGGCTCCAACTTTGCTCATATTATAGTTCCGAAGATCACCATCTGGGATTTGCTAAACCATTAATCTCCCATCTTAGAGGAAGCAGATGTGCTGAACCAGTCTTTAAGACAAAGATGCGTTTGACGATATAAATTGGGGCTTTTTACTACCTCCAATTTAATGTGTATCTGATTTTTCTCTTGCAGTTTAAATTAACATATAAATATCCACAACCCCTCTTAAAAGAAGAAAGAATATTTTTACTATGTTAAAACTTGAAAGTGTATGAAGATAAAGAATTTGTTTTCTAACCTAAGGAAATCCAATGGGACTTCTACAACTAATAACACACTGCATTTTATCAACTGTACTTTGTTACCATACCAACTAAAGTTGCACTGATACATTAAGGCTCTAGCACTTACAGCCTTTAAAATTCCATTTAAAAAGTCATTAGGAATCATGGCTTGCTAGTTGATATTATACAAAAGAAACCAATTAAATATTTAATTTAACATCTTTTTTAAATATACCAAAGCACTAAGTACCTTGTCTACGTCTGATTCATAGACTAAGTGCCTGGCTTCAGCTAGTGCATGATCATAGTCTTGTGGGAGAATCCAGTGTCGAATCTCCTGTTTGTCCATCTTTCCATCCTTGTTGAGGTCACGAAAATCGGAAAACTGTTCACGCTCTGTAATCACCCAGTCAGGCTCTGGTCCACCTTCTTCATTTGCAAACATATCAGCTGGAGAAGAAATAAAGGTCTCACTCAAGTCACATATAATTTGCAAACTATGTAAAACTGAAGACATTTATATAATCTTCCTCAGAGGAAGACTAAACTTTCACTCTTTATAAAGAGTTTCTTTGTACAGAAAACAAAACATGGGATGTAAGTGGAGTAACTGCAGATCTTCTCTTCAGGCCTATTTCTTCACTGCAGGTGGTTCTGTCTATTCTTAAATTACCCTTACATCATAAGAGTGCACTGCTGGTGAAGCTAATCTCGATACACAGGAGAGATGTACCAGTCCAAAAGTCTTTATCCACTGAATTTCAGAGTGAAAAAAGTTCTTTAAGGATCTTTTCTTTAATAGCAATCATGAGTTTTTGTGCTGGGCTCAGATGCATGGGGAGAAAGGAGCTTAGCAATTTTATCTTATCCCTGTTAGCAAACGTCTTTGTGAGTAAGATCAGGCTCTAGCCAGCAGAGTGGTGAAGGGAATAAAAGGCATGGGGGAAATTTAAGAAAACAAAAATCTGATATGTGGAACTTGAATGTATCTGTCCTGCTTTTAGAGAGGCCTMTGTAAGAGAAATCCATCTTAGTAGATGAGTCCTTTCTAACCACCCAGTGCTGCAGCATGCTTCAGTAGAAGGTATTCTATACAAGGAAAGACTTGAAAAAGTTGTTACACATCAGTGGTACATTCTGCAAATGAGAAACATACASTGTGCACTTGTCACAGCTTGGGACCTTGGGCTGTGGTACCATTTGTGAYATAGGATGCATGTCTTGTGCTGTATTTAAAAAGCATCAGTAGGAAAATGCGGTAGTGACAGCTGTTACCTGTGTAACAAATTAAATGGATGTAAGAATGGCAGYGATTGTTAAGAGCAGATACTGATCTGATACCTGTTCTTTACAGTTTAGGCCTTACATAATAGTAAACCCTCTCCAGAGGTGTAAGTTTATTCACTTTATCCTTCTGATTTGCCAATCAACTGCTTCCTGGTCACTAGGGCTGCTTATCCCTCAAGCCTGCCATTTTCTATTATAACTAGCATGCTCTGTGGATGCTGCCCGTATCCTTTGTGGGTTTGGTTTTCAACAAGTGCCATGGAAARTGCACCGTGCATGGATGGTGTTAGGGCCAGAGGCTACAGGTATCTATAGGAGGCGCAGGTGCTGGTCTCAAACTGAGGAACAGCCTCCTACCACACCACAGCAGGAGTATGTGCACTAACTAGGCTGAACTGCCTACAATGTCCCTGAAATATGCTGTACCTGCTTATGCACAATGAGAATTTAGTTCTTACTGCTTAAAAGGTGTAACACAACTGGGAATATTTTGGTTTTTTTGCTTTCGCAAAATGGACCAAATTTTGTGACAATCAAAACAGGAGACAGGAAAGAAGAATTGTTCTACAACCCTCAGCAGATTTCCCCATCAMAGACCTGATCTAGAGGCTGCAATTTTTAAACTTTTTTTTTCCCTTATAAAATACAAAGAAGAGTTTTGGTTTTCTGTGTGCTTGTTTTTTAACTCTAGTTTGATAGAAAATAAAAAATGCTATATCTGAACAAGAGAAGTAGAAATATTTTAAGCGCAGTTTTTCCTCAACTCATAAAGAAAACTTCAGACAACACATTCATTTTCTTTTTTCGTTTCTTAACGTGTGAATTATATTGTTTATCTGAAGCAACTGACATGTCCTGTCAATTTGATTTTTATCATCCTTGCCAATGTGGGGTGATCGTGACTAGAACATTCTATGTTCCTATCTATAGAAGACAAGAAAAAACAGCATTCACATGGTAACAAATGTTGACAATTACCTTATAATTATATGTAGGTAATGTCACTGAATGAAATGAAATTACTGTGGAAATTATGCTGCTCTGTTATTTCAGTCATAAATGAATAGCATTCACATTCTAAGGCTAAATATAATTTACAAGGAATAGAAACACCCTGCCATTAATTAACATGTGTATATTGTTCCTGATTATATGTGAAATGAAATGATCTTTATAGCACCACTAGAAACAGAAAGATTCATTTGAGTTTGCTTTAATGCTTTCCTGGTGCTACTTTATTGATTAAAAAACCCATCGAAATGGGTGCAGTGGGAGAAGTTAGCTTTTGGTATCAGCATCATCATTCAAAATGGAAAAATGCATTACGTACTGCTGATCTTTAGTTATGTTTCCATTTGGTCCCCAAAGGTCTAAGTGCAAGAGAGCTTAACTGCCCAGTCTGATGGAAGCTAAAGCAAATTAACTGTGATCTGATGTTGATGCTTTCCATTCTGTTCTCTTTCTGCCAGTGGAGTAATGCACAGCTAACTTTCATGCACTTCACAACTGTCTGTGAGAACCTTAAATCTTAGCGTTAATTTTACATAGTTCATTTTTAATTCAACATTTTGTATTTCTGAAAGAAACATAATGGCCTTGCCACATAAGAACAAGCATTTTTTTTAGCTACTAATTCAACTAGGAAAATAACTAATAGAAAAAGGCATTTTTTTTAATACAGATCTGTTACAAGGTGTGATTCTTCATGTGTTGCCAGCCATGTTTCCCAGCTGTTTCGCATAGCCAAGCACTGTTCAAACTTGGGTAGAGACTAACTCACTTTATGATCTTCCATTTCTGAACAATGCTTTCAAAAGCTGTAAAACTAGTCAAATATTCAGAGAAACCGGGAAAGGCCCATTTCTGTTACAACAAACCCCTACAAATGTTATGGTCTCGTCTGGAAGAATGGAAATACTGTATCATTTCAAAAAAATGTTCTACCTTCTGTACTCTGTTTTTTGGAAATAGCAGCACTATTTTAGCAAGRTCTTCCTGTCAAAACCAGCCATGGGTAGCCTCTTGCCATGGAAAAATATCATTCTAGACCCTCTTAGTTAGCCAAGTTKTAAGAGGAAGATCTTGGGCTGGAAAATGCCAGGAATCTTTTCCTGTTGATGTTGCTATCTGCTTAAAATTAAATTAGGCTTGGTTGGTTGAAATGGAGCACAGAAATCTTTGTGTCATAAATACTGATCTAGAATTTGAGAAAAGACAAATTGACTGGAGATTTAACAAGAAACAAACCTCAACACTTACCAATGTACTCATCTTGATCCACAAAACCATCCTCATTTTTGTCTATGTCCTCTAAGGTTTCCTAGAAAACAGTTTTGCATTGAAGTAGTCAAGAGAGAACTGAGAATTCTGACTACTCTCCTCACTGATCATTTCACATTTGAGGCCTGCCCCAGAGAAACTTACTCCCTCTGAATCCAGTGTAATTACTGTTCATACAAGGAATATACAAATCTCCTTTCATGCTGAAGAAATTCCCTGCACACGAATGAACTGGGAAGTATACCTAAGTTTTCATTTAGGGAAGATACAAGCTTACCTTGAACTTTCATGCATGTCAGTAAACCCTTCCTTTTATTTTGGTGCAAGTCCATGGCAGGACGGTTTCTAGTTCCATTTCGGAACAGTCTAAGTGCATTTAACAAGTCTTCCTTGTACTGAAAGCTCTAAATCAAGTGATTTTCATGGAAGGCATCCCTTTCTGTTCCCCAACTGGCTACTGGAGTGTATCTTTCTAAACTCTACATGGAAAGGTTAGAGAAGCATTTCAATGATCATCTGAAAAGTAAAAGCAGAAAGAATGCCATTGTTTTGGTCTGCTTACTGAGACAACAATGTCTTTCATATGCTCAAATTCCTCCGGGTGAAGAAAGGCAGTGAATTCTTCACGAGTGGCAGCTAAGTCTCCATCCAGATCTGCAGTTTTGAACCGTCTTTCATCTCTGGGCAGCATTTTTTTAAAATTGTGCTGATCAGTTGCATCTTGGAATTCTTCTGGATTTTCTGCAATTAATCAGACAATCTTTAAACTATATTTGTTCTAAAACATACTACCACAATGAAGCCCTCCAATTTGCTAACACATACTCAGTAGGGTCTAGAAATACGAAGGTTTATTGCCAGAACAGCTGCTCTGTTAAAATGGAACTTCTCTTCCTTGTGAAGTTTTAAATTTGGAGTCARTTAGTTTGATTTTAAAGAAATTTGGTAGTTCAGGTAGATGGCCAAATGAGCCTTCTATTTGAATCTAGAATGAGGGATTTTGCAATACAGTATATTACCATTCATATAATTTTTTTAATCTGTTTTTTTAAGGTCTGTTTAGGCAGTTTCTGAGGTAATTTCATTCACAGACGGTTTATGCTTCTTAGGAATCAGTATGATCTATACAATCTTTCAATTTCAAAAAGCAAGCAAACCTAAGACTGGTTTCATAAGCTAGCAGACTGACGGAAATTACCTAACTACTACGCCTATGTTATGGGGAACCTAACAATTATTTTTCAGCTTAAAACAATAAGATTTTTCAGGGTGTTCAGTGGCATGACAGGAATGCTGTTTGATATAATTTTAAAAATAGGATCACTAAAAGGGGATCACTAAACTGACTTCACACATGGAAAATACACGTAACAATTTCTCAATTCACATTTTAGGAAACAAAGAGATTTGAAATTGTAGTCTTTTTCCTTATTACTGCTTTTGGAAGCTTGCCCCAGAAACTGCCCTATGGTAGCTAGCTTCCCATTTCCAGTATAAATGTACTCATGGTCAGTTAATACCCATTTGTTCTTCTGTCAGCATTGTCCTTTAGCTTAAATAATCTTCTCTCCTCTTGTCCCTTGATTAACTTACCAAAAGCAAATGGAATAAATATGAAAAATAATATAAATCAGGTGTATTTTTAGATAGATGTTTCTTTTGCCTGATTTGTTAAAGAGTTTCATTTACAGTTGATCACAACCTGCAGCATTTCATTCTGCAGGAACTATTTTCATCAGTAACTTTTYTATAGCTTAGACTCAGCCTGAATTTTTAGCAACTACTCATAAAATTTTGAGAGCATGAGTTGAGTAATTACTGGCTAATCATGCTATAAATTATTTTTGAATTAAAKTAGCATTTTTTAATGTTAAAAAATAATACTGAATTTCTAAACTGGAGTAGGAAACTTCAGTTCAGCTTTGTAAATACATCTAATAACCACTCTACAAAACCCTCTGTCTACAGGTGACCCATGTGGAAATGGTTGCAATGAACGACTAAAAAGTGCTTCTAATCTCTGAATGTCTCTAAGAGTTAATGCAATTTTCAAAGTCCTAAATGTGATACCCTGCTGACTGTAAGGTATGATTTCATGCCTAATAACCTCAGACTTCTTTTAACATGTAATCTGAAAATGTTGTCTTACCTAGATAATAGCCATATGTGGCTTGTTTGTATTCTTCCCAGGAGATTTTATTGTCCTTGTTTAGATCATAATCTTTCCAAACTTTGGCCACATTTTCATAGATGTAGCGTTTCTGTACCCTTTTAATCCAGTTTTTCAATTCCTCTGTTGTGAGATAGCCATCTTTGTTGTCATCTATTCTATCCACAATCTTCCTGTAAAAGGAGACAGGGATCTTTAACAGCTGACAGGAAAACAAAGTCCATTCCAGTCCAGTTTTAGTAAGCTTTATGGGGGCCTGATTTTTGTCTCACTGTTCTCCACAAAAATGCAATGCCCAAAACTCAGAAAGCTGTCCTGCTGGCTAAGGCCTTCTTATATTATGCAGATTATCTTAAAAGAAATCTTTTCCCATGCTTTACTTAATATTACCATGAATAGTTAAAACGGAACTTGCACAATCAAAATGAGCGAACAAAGCACCTCAAATGGTGTATGATTCTGGATTTCTTAAGATTGTATCTACCAGCATTCGAGGGAACCTGTTCAGTGTCTATAGGGAATGGTCACGCTGGGAGTAAGAGGCTAACCTCACCTCAGAAGCAAGCCTGCATTGCTGCTTGCCAGAGGCAATCAGGGCAAAAACCTAGGATTCTGCAGACTCCTGGAATTCCTTCTGTGGCCTTCCAGCAGACTGATGCTGGGTTGGAGTTGGCTATATGTCTGTGTAGTGCAGAGGATATGTGCCATGTACAGCTTCCTCTTCCAGTCCTGCCCCTTCACTTCTTTCTGTTTCTTTTCTTTCTTTCCCAGAGAAGCAATATTGTTTGTATTGCCAGGAATGCCCTTTATTCATTAATTCAATAGTTAGTCTGCAGCAGACTCCAGCCACTGTTGGCAACTTGGATCTAAGCCAGTACCCTGTGTAATGCTGCTTAGCCTCAAGTCCTCTTGAAATCGGCAGCTGTTAAGGTATTGGGGGTCTCCCAAAGAAGCCTCAACCTTTGACAAGTTCTGCATGTAGCTGCAAATAAAACTGGCCTGAAAAATGGTGCAAAAAGGGCAACTCTTCCTGGCACTTAAGTTCTCYGCAATAATCTATAAAGGGATGCCTGTAATTCTAAATGCCACTAATTTCGAGTTTGTGAAACTGGCTTCTTTTCTAGCTACAACGGTAGACCAGATGATAAAAGCCTTTATCTACAGTAAGAGTGCAATCTGAGTCTTGCAACTTGTAGGTAAACTTGTGTTAGTATTGTATTTTGGGCACTGGCCTGTGGGAAACTATGCACTCTACTCCTGGGACGAGGGTAATTGCCAGAGTGGCTTCAGTTACAGCAGCAGTTTTAACTCTTGAATCACTACTCATGAGACTACAGGAAGGATCTGTAGTTGCACAGCATCCAGCAGTTCAATGACTACCAGTGGCAGAAAAGTGGCAGTCGTAGAACATCTTGGTTCCCCACAAAGAAACTGGCACTGGCCGATGGGAACTGCTCAACTAGTGCAGCAATGGCCTTTCCTGAGCCTCAACTATGAAAGCAGTAAGTACAGAGTCAAAAACCAGCAGCAGATTCTGCTGAACTTCCAGCAATCTTGTGTTAGTCTGTTATCAGATTTGTAGTGTATGCCATTTACTGTAAATCAGAGCAAAATGGTATGCGTTTCAGATCTGGCTGCAGAATTCATAATAAGGTATTTCTGAGCTTGAGGGGGGAGAAGAATTACTGAATTCCTTCTCTGGGGTAGAAAAGCATGAGTGTTAACTGACTGGCAGACTGGAAAACTCTTTTTCTCTTTTATATAAATCTCAAGGGGATGTGACTGCTGAGTCCCTTTCACAGCACAATGGACTGTATTTATCAATGGATTTGCCCTACAATTAATTTGACTTAATTGGTTTAGCTGATATTTAGCGTCTATTGTTAAATGCAGTAAGTTAAATGCTATAAATGATTCTGCTAGCAGTTTGTTGTAAATTTTAACACTTCCTTCACACTCTGGAACTGGAAAGGTGAGGAACTGTGCTGCATGCAGGCAGCACTGTTTATCGGGATATGTTTCATGCCTTGTTCTTTCTACCTGAACTTTGTTTTTATAGATGCATTGCATCCATGCACACTCTGCTTCCCCATCAAAGATAGGGGACAAATGTCTTGTCTACTGGCTCCTAAAAGTAGGGTATGAAGCTTTTTATATTGATAATTACCCATTCAATATCTCAGGATCATTCAAAGTTTTGTAGTGGAGCTAACGGATACTGCTAAGTCTGAAAAATCTTAGTGCCTTCATTTTAAATGGTTAATTCTTGAATACAGCAAAAATTTCAAGCAGCATATAACAGACACAAAATGCCAGGTCATATTCAGTAACTTATGTGCCCGAAYGTGTAACACCTGCAGCCTTTCTCCCTTTAACTTCTGTGAGATTACACTCAGCGTTAGTTTTCCACCTTCTAACAAGAAAGCTGGAAGCCACATGCAAGAGGTACATACAACCTGCCATTAGAGAGAGAGAACAAAGTTGGGGCAGGGAAATCATTGCTATGAAGTGGCTGAAAGAACGCTTCCCTCTGTACTTGATGCCTGAGAACAACTGTATGTGGCTAAACTCTAACCTTTGTCTTTATAAATAACAGAAAGTTATATTGTGAGGATTTGTAATCATCCTTTACGTTCTCTGAAAATGACAGGCCTGCCACAAATGATGGGGAAAACATTCACAGGACTGCAGCCACACTCCCCTTCTTAACTGCTGTCCCTGCTCTCTCAGTGAAATCACTGGATGCTGCACTGGGACTAACTCCAACTTCTGCAAAGCCAGGTGAGTTACGGTACAGCACATAGCCTAGAAATATGTGAGTCTCCCCCTACGAAGTGATCCAGTGTGGCAGGAAAGGGAGAAGGGATGCTCCTGTCATTGAATCGGTCACAAGTGCAGGTCTGCTCCCACGTCATGGTATTTATGGGCTGGTATGTGCCACTGTCTCAAACTGGATCATACCGCACAGCTGCAGCCTCAGCTGCCAGGTAGCTGAGTTTGCAAGGTTTTTCTGTGTACTGGCTGTTTCTTTTCTCTCTCTCTCTCTTTTTCTCTCTCTCTCTCTTTTTTTTTTTTTTTTTTTTTTTGCTGGAGGAAGATGAGAGTAGCTTTGCATTACTGCTGTCTAGCCCTGGGATTCCAGAGCATAACTGATATGCTGTCACCCCTCATAGCCAAGTTAAACTGACTTGCCAAAGCAGCAGCATGCACTGTGGTTAGAGCAGCAGACTATACATTTTCTCCCAGAAACTTGTTAAATYATTTCCCTCAACTGAAATACCTACACTGATATAAGTTTAAAAGGAGACTTAACATAAGRGTGAGGCTGGTTTCTGGGCTTGGGCAATCCCATGTTATTGATAYACTTTATAAGAATCTAAGACAGATGATACACATTGAGAACATGGGTTTTGTTTCTGTCTTGAAATAAGGTGGACTAAATTGCTCACTTCTGATATCCACTTTATCTGTTTACCTGCTGAGATACAGGTAAATAACAGTGACAGCTTYCAGTCTCTGAGACAAGCCTTGATACTGTGCTAAGAGCTTACAAGGGAACTAGGCAGGATATATGACGAGTAAGTACCACTCCATAGGGAAGGAAAAGCAATGCTAATCTTAATGAGAGCATACAGACTTATAAAACTATTTTCTCTTTAAATATATATTTATGAATATATGATTATCTTATATAAGAGTATCTTTCTTCAATTACTGTTAAACCCAGCTCTAATTAGCCATCTTGCTTCTTGTAAAAGAAGGTATAAAGGAGGGAGAAGCAGTAAGAGAAGGCAACTGTTKCCTGGACCCTGTTATCAATGTAAAGAGCAGTGTGGAAAGTAAGGTCAACAGTACGAGAGAGCGAGCAAAAGTGTCAYGAGTGGAAAGGCTATGGAAAGATGGACTTGTAAACAGGAGCTGTAACCAGGCAAAGAGAAGAAATGACTTAAACTTGATTCAAACTAATATGGTCCAGGCAGGTGGCTCAAGAGGTAAGGAGCTGTAGCAGCAAAGCACTCCAGCGGCGATCTGTCTGGCACCTGGCACAGCACTGCACACAGCAGCTCCCTCCCGGAGGCACTGCGTTGTGGGGCCACGGAAGGCAGGAGAGAAAAATACAAAAGTGAGAATGAATGGTTTGTTGCTTGTCTGCAAAATCAGCCAGGTGGTGGAAAGCGGCGTGCCCGAAGAGATACCACGTAGCACAAGCCCTTCCAGGGCGCCTGCGCTGCGGGCCGCACGGCGCCGCGCTCCCGGTGCCGGGCTCCCGGTGCCCAGCGCCGCCGCCCCGCCAGGCCCAGGCGGGGAGCCCGCCCGAGCCGCCCGCGGCCCTCCCCTGCCACGTTAGCGGGCCGCGGCAGCCCCCGCCCGCCCCGCGCGGCGGCAAGCCGCTTACCCCAGCCTCTCCCTGCTCTCCTCCGGGCTGAGCTGGTCGAAGCTGCGCGCCTCCTCCTTGCCCAGAAAGGCCTCGTGGTCGTACTGGAAGCCGGGCCGGTCGTCGTGCTGCTGCGCGCCGCCGGGCCGCGCCCGCTCCTGCCGCGCC
>NW_028185816.1:2407063-2506291 GCF_003343005.1 Rhea americana
GGCGCGGCGCGCCACGTCTGCAGCGCGGCCGCCCAACGGCCCCCAACGGCCGCGGCGTGCAGGCGCGCGGCGCGTAACGGCCCGCGGCTTTTCGGGGCCCCTCAGGGCCCCTCCTGAGCGGGGYGCAGAACGGCAGCGCCGTCGGGGCGCGGCCGCGGCAGGTGATCCTGCCGGCCCGGAGGCCATGTGTCCCGGCTGCGGGCTCGGGAGCAGCTCACTCGGGCAAGCAGCCTGGCCGCCCGGTCCCTCCTGAGCAGCCAGCGCTGGGGGTGCCCGGGGGCTGGTACTGGGTGGCTTGTGGAGGCTCTACCTTGTGCAGCCAGTTCATAGCCAAAGTGCAGTTGTGGAGCATTCATTTCCACTCAGGTTTTCCACTCTTGCRACCTGCCCACAACTTTTTACCTGCGTTTCTGTTTGAAGGCTCAGGCTTCCGTAAAGCTCAGGCTTGCTTTTTCCATTTGGAAGGTGAACTACAGTTGCCACTGAAAACGAGCTCACTGATAATGGAGTTCCACCAGAAAATTGTCTGATTCCTTTTTGCTGCTTTATGACACAGTTTGCCATGTAGACTTGTTACTTTGGACCTCAGAGTACTGCTATTTTCAAATTGCAGCATCTAATTAGTTACCCGAGTCTGCAGGGTATGTGGTTCATATTTATGATACTGCCTGTCGCAGTGCCATCAGCACTGACGTGCTTTGATTTTCGTACTGTTTACTTGGATGAAACACTGAAGATGCTGACCCAAACCATGGCCTGCCTTCCACCATGGTTAACCTGGTAGAGATACCCTTTTGACCTAAACTTTGGATATAGCTGAACTGTGCTTGGCACAGGACTTGACTGTAATGACAATAAAAAGGTCATGTCAGAGATTTCCACATTTTCTTCTATCTTTAGTGATTCTTGCAAAGTTTGAACGAGAGCTGTGTGGAGCAAATTTGTCACTTTGCCACAGAACCATTTGTGGTAGTAGCAGGTTTCAAACGTTAAAACAGTCAAAATACTTTGCGTTTCTTAAGTTTAGATAGAGCAAAAGTGTAATGCACCCTTTTCACTTCAGTCACATGAATTGCTCTTTGCTTTACACCTGGCTAGACTATCTGGTGGATTATTTGTATGTTCGGCCTGAAGGAGGTGCTCCARTGCCGTTTCAGTGGGAGCTGTGATGTGCATCACATCATCTTGAAAATGCTCCAGCTGATCGTTCTAACTTTGTTTKGAGTTTACGAAACCAATGAGATGCAGTACTTTTACTGTTTTTCTTGTACTGAGCAAATACCTGTAAAACAAATAGTTGTCACTGAAGTATTCAGGAATACAGAGGCATGGTGGGATAGCTCACATGACTGGAATGCTGTCATGGATGGCTACATGCTTTTTAGAAAAGACAGGCCAGGAAGGCGAGGTGGTGGAGCTGTGAGAGAGCAAACGGATTGTATCAGGCTCTGCCTAGGGGCAGATGAAGAGCGAGTTGAGAGCTTACTCGTAAGGATTAAAGGGCAGGCTAACATGGGCAACACTGTTGTGGGTGTTTATTACAGCTCATCCTGGATGTGATCTCTAAGCATGTGGAGGAAAAGAAGGTGATCACGAGTAGTCAGCATGGATTCACCAAGGGGAAATCATGCTTAACCAATCTGACAGCCTGTGATGGAATGACTGGCTGAATAGATGAGGGGAGAGCAGTGGCCTTGTGTACCTTCACTTCAGCAAGGCTTTCGACACTGTCTCCCATAACATCCTTATAGGTAAGCTCAGGAAGTGTGGGTTAGATGAGTGAAGAGCGAGGTGGATTGAGAACTGGCTGAAAGGCAGAGCTCAGAGGGTCGTCATCAGTGGCACGGAATCTAGCTGGAAGCCTGCAGCTAGCAGTGTGCCCCAAGGATCAGTACTGGGTCCGATTTGTTCAGCTTATTCATCAGYGACCTGGATGAGAGGACAGAGTGCCTCCTCAGCAACTTTGCTGATGATACCAAACTGGGAGGAGAGGCTGRTACACCAGAGGGCTGTGCTGCCATTCAGAGACACCTGGACAGGCGGAGAGTTGAGTGGAGAGGAACCGCATGAAGTTCAACAAGGGCAAGTGCAGGGTCCTGCACCTAGGGAGGAATAACCCCATGCACCTGTACAGGTTGAGGATTGACCTGCTGGAAAGCTACTCTGCAGAGAAGGACCTGGGAGTGYGGTGGACGAGTTAACCATGCGTCAGCAACATGCCATTGTGGCCAAGAAGGCCAACGGCATGCTGGGGTGCATTAGGAAGAGTGTTGCCAGCAGGTCAAGGGAGGTGATCCTGCCCCTTTACTCAGCCCTGCTGAGGCCTCATCTCGAGTACTGTGTCCAGTTCTGGGCTCCCCAGAAAAGAGAGACATGGAGCTACTGGAGAGAGTCCAGCGTGGGGCTACGAAGATGATCAGAGGGCTGGAGCATYTGCCCTACGAGGAACGGCTGTGACAGCTGGGCTTCTTCAGCCCRGGGAAGAGAAGRCTGAGGGGGGATCTTATCAATGTCTACAAATACCTTWAGGGAAGGTGTCAAGAGGATGGGGCCAGACTCTTTTCAGTGGTRCTAGGCAACAGGACAAGAGGCAACGGGGACAAACTGAACCACAGGAAGTTCCACCTGAATATGAGGAAAAACTTCTTTACTGTGAGAGTGACAGAGCACTGGAACAGGTTGCCCAGATAGATTGTGGAGTCTTTTTCTCTGGAGATATTCAGAACCTGCCTGGACGCAACCCTGTCTAACATGCTGTAGGTGACCCTGCTTGAGCAGGAGGGTTGGACTAGATGATCTCCGGGGGTCCCTTCCAACTTTAACCTTTCTGTGATTCTGTGATCCTGTTAATCTCGTATTTGTGCAACAATTCAGATATAGCTGTTCATCTCAGTCTTCTAATGTTCCTGTCCCTGATTCCTGCATCTAATGTTGTTTCCAATGTTGTTCCAAAAATGAGGATGTGCTGAGGTGCTGTATTTTTATCTCATTCCTGATGCACATGGTGTTGGAGTGTGCTGCTAGTTAAGAGGTAAGTCATATACATGGAGAAGAGGTACATTTTACTGTCCATTCACTGGTCCATGACGTCATGTTGTAGCTTGATATATGATCTTAGTAACAAAGGAATATGAAGTTATTGGAGGAGGAGGGCAATTAATCTGTATAAATGTTCTGGCACATTTTTGTCAGAACAATTTGGAGCTGCTTCTGTGAGGAAAAAAAGTGTGGAATGGGCTAAGTACATACACGATCATTCATTTGAAAGCCTCCAGACACTGAGAGAGAGTGTGCCTCAGAGATTTCTTTTCTGATTGGAACATTTTAATTTTGCTTTCAGGAATCACAGTTTCTGTGAGTCCTGAAACGCAATAATTTTATGTAAGACAAGAAATCATGAGTGTTTTGATCCTTCCAGATTTGGTTTGGTACCATATCCAATATGATTTTCATGGAAAAGGAAAGACATTGCAATTACTTGTCCTTAAAAGGCTGAAGTCCTAGATTTTAACACTGAGAACAGATTCCATGTTCAGTCAAAATAGTTGTTAATCTGAATGTTGCTAGATTTATCTACCACTCATCAACATTTACAGACTTTGCTGTCAGGCTATCATGACCTCATCGAACACCTTGTAACTCTTCTGCAGAAACTTGTATTTCTTACTCCTTTTACTCAATTTACAAAATGGTAGAAGTTTTCCTGTAAATTCTTTATCAACCACATACTGAACAATTTCTCTGAGATGCTGGTATTTTTTTTTTGTTTGTTTTAATAATATTACTGTGAACATCTCTGCTGAGAGAAACCTATTGCTACTGAATGATTAATGTTAATCAGGTTTAGACTTTACTATTTTCATAATACACACTTTTTTCAGTAATGTGTCTGAGTTTTATACACATAAGATTTCTTTGAAACACTGGAAAATACTGGGTCTGCAACATCGGCAATGTTTTTTAGCAATACATTTATGTAGCAGCAGGCATGCTGGGTAGTTTATAAGCTTTTAATGAAACGCTGGCAGATATTAGGGTTTTATGGGCTGGAAAACAGTGCAAATCAAAGAGCTTTGCTTACTGTTTATAGCATTTTCTCCCTGAATCTAACAATATTTATCTCACTCTTTCCATCTTGCATTTTGCTCTTTACATATTTACTTTCCTTTTCGCTGATACATTCTTAGTGAACAAACTATTTTCCATGAAGTACACTTAGAGCTGCAATATGCCTGTTATCATTTGGGTCCAGTTCCCCAGATTAGGCCAAAGATGATTTGTGTTGAAGATGGTATAGAACAAAGATGTTCCATATCCTATTCCATCATAAATGTGTATTTTTCCTAATAAAGGTACATTTATATCTTTAGTGAGTATTTCTGGGCATCGTTAATTATGCCCTTCTTATGGCCCCAATGGCTCCCTAAGGGATGCCATTTTTTCTCACTGCCTGCTTGCTATTACCTTTCTGCAGCATAACTCTTTTCAAAGCGCATYATCTCTATCAGTATGGTTTCTGAGTCTCATGTGCTAAAATTGTCAAAAAACTTGATGGCATCATAGTGTAGTTGTAGCTTTCAAAGGAAGGACTTCAGTATTCTCTTACTTAAGTTTAAAGTCCATATTAAAACTAGAACAAGATTTAGGCCAAAACCTCAGTCACAGTTTTCTTTGAAAGGGTACGATGAAAGTAGTAGAGTGCCATAGTACCTACCRTTTCTGTGCAATGCTGTGCAAATATATCTTCAGTTAAAAAGTCAGTGTCCAAAACTGCTTTAAATCTTCTACCTTATCTACATTTTTATGGCCTGTATAGCTCTCATAACCATCGTGCAAAAGCATGCTTGTCCTGGGTGATTCCTAGAACTGATACTTTCATCTTCTGTCTTTGCAAAATTAATATGCTTTGTCTCCTGCTCGTATGCAGTATCTCATGAAGCTTAACTCCATTTACATAAAGATCCTGATGTAAATAGGTGAAGTACCACTACACTCATTGGTTTTCTCATCAACAAATCAAGTACATTTCAGTATCTTTATTTCACTATGATTAATGGCCCTTGAGGAAACCTAGAGAAATGRGAGAGTAGATTTAACTCAGCAGTCCAGGCTGTAATGGTGGCACTTTGTTATTACGGTTTGTTGGGGCTGGATGCTGAAACATAGACAAGCTTAGCTTACTGTGGGTGAATGTAGAGAACTGCCAGTGTTGCTAGGGTCTGTGTGGTAGTCTGACCAGTTTCCTAGGGAAAGCTCTGAAAGGCTAAGGCTAAGGCTAAGACGAGCCTGTTTCAGCACTGGAAAATCAACTCTGTAGCTCAGTTAGGGAGAACAATATTCTTTCATGATAATTGTCCTTATATTATACTAATATTGAAACAAGGTAAAGATTAATGTCTGTAAGAAGCAGCTGATTCCTAAGATCAGTAATGGAAGAACTTATTTTTCAGGGAAGCTAGGAATGGAAAATATAACATTTTTTTTCCCCTCAACTCTACTGCACTCTGTAAATCCAGAATAAATATAGTATTCCTCTGTACACAGAGTATGTGATTGGTTTGGATAGCTATGACACAATGATATATGTCACCCCAAATTAAATCTAGAAACTTATTTTGTATTTTCCAGATTCATATTTTACATTCCAGTTAGCCTAATGTGCTTTACATGGACTTAGATTATAGCAGCAGCACTATTTTTTTAAAACCTTATCTTTTCCTTAGGGCATAGAACACATTCGTCAAAGCTGTTGAAAAATCTCCATTGACACCAATAGACTTTAGTTCAAGCTGTTTGTACACACTGCTGCTGTACTTTACTTGAAGTGAAACCACAGCAGTATTTCAGAGTGAACTTTTTTATGTCTGTTTTATTTTGGATAATCTAGCATTAGATACCCTGTATTTGGACTTTCAGTCAAATTCTGTTAGGTGTTAATTGTTTTATTCAGTTTGGACCTACATCATTAGGTGGCATGTAACTACTGTCCCAGACCCTGTGGTGAATGAGAGGGTAAGAGAACAATTAGATCCCAGCCTGCAGGGTGGCTGCAGTAACATTGGAGAAGGATAATTTGGGGAACTTTCAGAGAGCCTCTTTGATGAGACTTCCTTTGGCCTGTCCTAACTGGCTGTTTGGTCAGAGTTTCTTCAACAGCATCTCTTCTTTTTTGCCTAGGTGTAGCCTACATCACTCCTTCATCTTCCTTTTCTTTTCAYGTCTGTCTTCTTTCATTTCTTCTGGTGCCTAACTTGCCAAAGWCAAGTTTCTGGACATAATCTACCAAAAATATCATCCCTGTACCATGAAGCTGACAACCTTGCTTTTCCTGTTTGATACACTCTTGCTCTGTACCCATCTTATCTAGCTGCACTGTARACTCTTTGGGCAAGGATTTTCTACTATTCGGAGTCCATGTGGGCTCCCTTGGGCATGGTCTGAGTTGACCCTTTACTGTTGTCAGTAGCATGGTTAACAATCATTTTAGATCACTTCGAAGCACTTTCGAAGTTTCTCTCTTATCAGGAATCCTTGTGATTAGTGTTTTTCTAGCATTTACATTTTCAAGTGTATGAAAAGATCCTTTGCTTCTGACAGCATGAATCTGTGTGCTGTATGTGCAATTTGCCCTGGTAATTACTTATGTATGGTGATAACCATAGCAACATCCCAGGTAGATAATGTCATGCAAATTACTGCAGCTCCAGGGATGGAAGATGTTAATACAAGTGTGTACTCGTACCTCTGATCTTCAACATTTTGCAGTGACTCTTCTCCCTCCCCCATACACGTTGTTTTTGAATTTGCTTTCCTCAGTGTGATCAGGAAGGAAAAAAACCTCTTGCTATTTTTCTCATTGATATTCACATAGAGGGAGGGGGAAGGTGGTCCTTCARTGTTTCTGTCATGAATAATTTTGTATGCACGGTGGAAATTCCACAGTGTATGTAGGGCATAAAAGTCTACAGACATGGATATGTTGCAGGGCTGTATTGTACTTAAGCCCAAGTTCTGCATTTGTAAACATTAAGTGCAAGTATGTGGGGATGGAATGGTAACCGCAGATGTTTTGACTGAGGAGTAAACCTCCCCCAAATCATTTACAGAGGAGATGGGCAAGCAGCTTTGTTTTTCAAAGCASACATGCTGTGGCTGAATACTTATCAGGGCCAGTGCATTGTCACTGAAATGAAGAAATAGCAGAGAGGAAGCTGGTAGCAGTTATCCCTTGTTTGGTCATAAGCAAGGGCAACACATAAATCTAYATGAATGCTAAGCTGCATATACACTAGTCATTGTGTAGCCTTAGAACTCTGGGAGCCTTAAAATAAGATAAACCTCTAATCCACAACTAGAGCTTTTTTGTTAAAAATATAAAAATTGAAGCAAGAAAACTGGTTAAGTAAAGGTTTTGCTTTGCTGATAGAGAATGAAGTTGTTGCTGAATCTTTAGCTTTGTGGTTAAATAGTGGGAATGTGGGTGTTCTGCAATCAGTGCTGAAATCACTGATTACCGAAGGCCGAACTGTCCCAGCTATTAAACTGGGAGATAACCTGATTAAACAGAGTGGAGATTTGCAGAGCGTCAGAGAAGGACTGAGCAGATAGCTAGAGGTACCTATGTAATTAGATCCCAGTTTGTAAGAAAAAAGCTCCCAAGGTAAGATGAGCTGTTTACCAGCACTGAATTATCTTCATTGTAGAAACATGCTCTCTTTCAAACAGAAGCATGGTGGGGAGTGGAAACAACATTACTTAAGTCACTGAGCAACTTGCTTTGCACTAGAGGTAGTAAATATAGTGAGTGTTAATTTATTGGAAATAAAATACTCCCAGTCTGTATTCCGCACCAGAAAGAAATATATAAAATCATTCTTTGTATCATCTAACAGAAAGTACTGAGCATAATTGACTGCTGGAGTTTTTGCCCATTTCCGTCTACATTACACATAATGTCATTTCACAGAATCACAGAATGGTTGAGGTTGGAAGGGGCCTCTGGAGATCTAGTCCAACTGCCTGCTCAAGCAGGGTCACCTAGAGCAYGCTGGACAGGGTTGCATCCAGGCGAGCCTTGACTATCTCCAGAGAAGGAGACTGCACATCCTCTCTGGGCAACCTGTTCCAGTGCTCYGTCGCCCTCACAGTAAAGAAGTTTTTCCTCATATTTTCCTCATTTCTCTATTCAATTTGAAAATCTTGCAGTGATTCCCTGGGGATGGCCTCTCCTTAGACTCCACATCATATTRAAGAGAATAATAGATGCTTTGAAAGTTCAGGATTAGCAAAACTGAGGTCCTGCAAGTTAAATGCACTCTTCATAATAGCAGCACTGCCAAACCTCTTAAAACCTTGTTTATAGACCATTTTCTTTGAATGACCAATATCACAGCCAGACAAAATATCTGACTGTAATTATCCAGCACTTTGCTTTCCATGGTTAGGGTGCTTCAGAACAGAACTGACCTCTTCCAAAATAAGCTTGAGGGAAGTAGGGATCAGCATTTACATAATATCTTTTGTTTCCCTCCTCTCTTCTTGTTYAAGCCTATGTTCTTTGGTTTTGGTTTACTTTTTTTTTGATCAGAGAGTGAGGTATTATTAACACTGGATTAAAAATGAAAAGAATGCAAGTAATCTGGGAATGTCTGAAAAATGGTGTCAGTTGTMTAAGAAACTCACAGTAGCATAGGCTTGCAATTGAAGATATCAGAGCTCGTAACAGAATCTGACTGCTGGCATTGCAAACCTTCCCTCAGAGCTGCAGTATCATTCCAACAAAAGGAGAAAGATGTGCATGCAAAAAGATTTGCCTGGGTTACTGTCACATTTGGGTTTAACATCTGTGTTTAATGATTCTGGTTCCCTATTCTAGTGGTGGTGGTGTCTCCCCACCCCGCACTACATAATCTCAATGTATTTTTGTTTCTGACTAACATATAGAAGGGGACCTGCTGACATGTAAGAAAGTACTATATTAGCCAGCTATGCAGATCGTATATTTTATCAGAAGACAAAGGAAATAATTATATCAAAATCATATGTCAAAAAAGCATATTTAATAAGTAATGTCTGATATGCATGATTTTATTTACGGTCTCTTCTTTTTCCGCCTCACCAGCTGCTTACCTTTGCTAGTATATGATGCTAGTATATGACATGATGTTCAAGGAAACATTGCATTGTCACATGCTGCAGACATCACATTGAGAAATTGGCTTGTCATTATAAAAATTGTAAAACCAACCCTACAATAAAGGATGCTTGTGGTCACAACCTCTGCTTTCTGGGAGTAGATGTGAAACAACATCCGCAGCTCTCATCTGTTGAACATTTTAACCCAGGCTTAAAATCTCCATGTGCAAAGGCCAAGCGTAAATGGGGCTTACCATAGGACTGGAAGAGATGCATAAGGCCTATTGCCGCAGAGCAGCCTGGAATTTAGGTATCTAGGGGAACAGGGGAGCTCAGCTTTCCTTCCTACATTTGCTCTTTCTTAGGGTATCATTAAAATGGCAAACTACAGGTTAGGATTTTGTGTCTGATGAGYCTGGTGCGAAAGGCATCAGGAAGCCTTGACAGCAGTTTGCTTCCTGAAGTGCTAGTGGATCCCTCCTGGACTCGTGTAGGTATTTCTGACAGGCTGCTGCAGCTATGAGTGACCATGGCTCTGTGGCTGCTTCCTATTCCCTCCTGGCAGTTGATGTTTCCTACCTCTCAGAATTCAGATGTATTAGTGATTTCCCTGGATGGAAAGGATGAAGGTGCTCATTTTGACAATATTAGGACCCAATAAAATGACATGTAGGTCTAAAGCAAGTAACTTTATCAAATGTAAAGAACTATGACAGAGGTGCCACAGACTCATATCTCTGTAGTTTGGGGAGTAACTGGGAAGAAACATGAATACTCAGCCCTTAGTGAGCAGCTTTGCCTTCGGAGAGAGGCAGACCTGATCTGGCTTGAGAATCAGGGGGATACTGCCTCTAAGTTTAATTACTGTTTGCTGATAGTACATAGCACAATTACCTGCTAACATTAAGCTACCTCAGAAGTGAGGCACACCAGCTGCTAATGGAGACTGTCCAATGTCCACTGAAATCAGCTGAAATCTTTTCAGTAACTGTAGTGAGTTTGGTGTAGTTCTCAATAGTACAAAGCAATGCTGCATGGCTTGCAGGGCAGGACATGCAGAATGCTGTAGGCAGTATGAATTCCTTTTGCTCTTGTTTGGATCACTGATTTTTAAGTTGATCATACAAACAAATCAGAAACTACATGTAAACTTAAATGCAGATCTAGTGTACATTACTGCAATAATGGAGAAGCCATGCTCTTTTAACCAAATAAGAAAAATAGAAGTAGGCATCTTGACTGAATTGTCCTCAGCAGAACATTCAAATTGTTTTTCCAAATCTTTAAATTCTAACTTGTCTGTTAAGGACGCGAAAGTGTAGTTACACTAAATTATGCTCACAAAGGGCAACGCATCAGCTAAATTTCTTCAGACAACAGCATCTGAATGTCCAAAGACTTGGTTGAAAGACTTTTATATGGGGCCTTGCACTCAAGCATTTTCTGAGTTTTGTTGTAGATTTGCTATTTGGAATTTACCAAACCGCTCAGATAGAATGCACGGCAATTGCAAAGTTTTGAGCATGTGTATAAACAGCACTTTTTATAAAAAAGGTTAGCTGCTTAAAAAAATYAAGGCAAGTCTACATTTCCAATTATTATTTTGTTTTGCAGCCATCAAGTCCACTGCATACCGGTTCCTAATTGATCACATGTGTAACGAACTACATAGACAAAGCCAAACATCTATGAAAAAAACATATTAACAAGTGCTACAGTTGTGAAGTGAATAGAAGATTATTTAGATAAACTGAATTATGTCCTGAAAATAGCTGTAGTACATAGTTGAAAATGTCAGTGAACCAGACAAGCTAATTCCTTGCCTGTGAAGTAATGTCGGAATGCATATTATATGCAGTTTATGTTTAAATATAAATAGGGGATTACCTTTTAGGTTGTGAAATGGAATCGTATATGCAACAAACAGTACATCTAGGGTCTTTTATGAGTGAAAACTGTTATGTCAAATATTGTTAGTTTAGTAGGGTTGATGGGCTTTATTCAAGGTTCCTAGAATTTATCTGCCAACCATAAATAATTATTTAACAACTAATAGGGCAAGGCCAGAAATATAATAGCTTTTATGTTGAAATTAACATCAAGTGATCTGTAGACATCTGCTAAGCAAGCCAAATGTGGTCTATGTGCTGTATGTTTTGCCTCACTGCCTCAAAATAACAAGCAGTGCTTATATTTGGAGGGGCAGTTTTCCTTGTTAAAATGGAAAAAAGTGCTCTGATAGAAAATCACTTGCACTGTTAGGATCAAGTGTGTGGTGAACATTAAATAGCCCTACAAATTTAAATAATGCTTGATGCTGAGATTTCAGCTTTGCAAATGCTCTTGTTTCCTGATATGTGCTTAGTTTAGTTTGGAGGAAAATGCAAGTCCTTTTTTATTAGAAGTATCACCCAGGGTAAGCCAGCATTTAGCCATGGCAGCTTTCTGGGGTTCAGCAACTGTGGGAGCCTAGGCTTCAGAGAACTTAGTTTCCCAGATGACCGGAAGGGTGAGAGAATCGTAAGAAAAGCCACAGCATCCACCAAGGCTGAAAAAGCTCTGTGCTAGCAGAGCCCTTCCATGCCTTGCAGAGATCAGTAGTGTGTGTAAAAGCATTCACATTATGTGGATGCCAGAACTGAAGCTGTACTTCCTTTACATGAGAGCACCACTGTTGGCATGGTTTGTTTGCTTTACTGACTGTTGCATTTCATCTGCTTTCAGGACCAACCATTTGGTCTTTSGCATCTTTTCTAGGGGTCCTGCCCTTTCCTCTGTTTTTAAAGTTTTGGAAGGAGGTTGAATTGCTAAGTGGGGAATGCAATGTTTGTGAGGCAAAGTCTAAAGATGTTAATAAGCTGAAAGGATTGCACTGGCAATTTACTGTGYACTATGAAGGAGTGAATGGGAAACTCATAATCATTGTGCTTATGTATACTCGAGTTCTTTATTTCCATATTTAGATCTATTAACACAAWAAGATTAAGCCAATTTGACTTTTTTGAATGAACAAAGGAGTAAATGGCAGAGCCTCAACAACAGGCCCCATAAATGTGTACTATCACCAGCAGCATGACTAACACTGGCCCCAACATCCCATGGGGTTTGGCAGTGACACAGAAGACGGTGTTCTGAACAAGCTGGATTCCCATTCTTACAGGAGGTTTGGCACTGACCTTATTGCAAGCTGGCTCAAGCTTTTATGGAGGCAATGAAGGCTGGATTCCGTGCTGAACTCAGTGTCTCTGACCCAGCCTTTTCCTGAATACAGACGTGCAGCCAGAGGCTGCAGTGGTTTGCACTGCCAGGAGTCCCTGGGGATTCGCTTGCCAGCTGGGGTTAGCCAGAACACACATTGCTCCAGCCAAAGTCAACTTCCCACTCTGTGGGAGACCACACGGAGGAAATTTCAGATGTGGACTACGCCAGGTCTCAAACCACAGCTTACCCTTCCTCAGCAGACAAGCAGCAGCAGTCTCTGTGCCTCTGTTGGGGACTCAGGGGGCAGATGCAGAAGAACAGGACAAGGGGTCTGGCTTGGGAAAGAGGGAGACTGAGCTAACTAAGTCAGGCTACTCCACAACAAGCCAACTTTTGAATGACGTTTTTATGTGCTGCTTCAAAGTACACATGGTGAGAAGGAAGAAATGCCCTTTGCAAAAGTCCTGCTCTGGGATTTCTATTTTGAAGTATCCACAAGGGAGTTAGAAATGTCCTGAGACAGGAATGCTGCTTAATTCTGCCTGTGGATTAAACTTCTGCAGTCCGGCACAGCTAGAGAGGGCAATATCCAGGCTGGATGGCAGGAGTGAGCCACAAGTTCTGTGGTTTGGATGTTGCAGCTTTGACTTCCATGAGGACCAAGTATGGGAAATTATTCTAGCTGGTATAGTTCGACTTCTTTGCAGGTATTCATATGATGTGCGTGAGCGTGGGAGTTTCTCTCTGCCACTTGATCTTGGTTTAGTATGAGAAATGTGAATTGTAGTTTCCAAATCACATCATTTAAGAGCTTCAGGGCTGCACTGAGAGTGCATAACAGCCCATTCGGCTGCACACAGATGATTAGGTTACTGCTTATAGTACAAAATACATGGCAAAGCAGTCATTTCTATGCATGTTCTGGAGCTGTACATTATTGCATTTTTAGCACTTGACATCAGAGTAATTTCCGCACAGTCACTGCTTTGTCTTCCTTGAAAAACAAACCCTCTACAAGCAGATGCAAAAAGTCTGCTGAAGATTTCGTATTATTAATGTTAACGGCATTTGTTGTAGTGCTTCCTGTTAATTACCACATTTAAGAGTGTGCCCTTCTCCTGTGAGGGGTGGGCGTCTATTTGGAATGACGCTTCTTGAAAAAAAAMCACTAATTCAGCATCGTTGCATCTCAAAAGATCTGTGGGCCTGATTCTGTTCTCAAGCAAAGTACAGATCAGGACTAAATCTACTAATAAAGCAAATTTGAAATGGCTTGAAGGCAGAGTCATAACCCTGGATTCTAAGGCTCCTTATGATCCTGGTGTAGTACAGGTTAGTGAGAAAACAGGCCAAGTGTTGGAGAGGCACTTGTTGGCACTTGTTAAGCTGTAACATTGAGGAGCAGGTCTTCTAGTGAGACCTGCCTGAGCATACGGCCCCATCACAAGTACGCTGCGTTCGGTTGCCGTGAGCGTTGCGCTGAGACCGTAGGGCTAAGGAGAGCTGGCCGGTTGGTCATGGTCAGGCCTAGCCAAGTATTCGTGCAATGTACGGTGGGAGTAGGAGAGATGCTGTGGCACTGCATTGCTGATATGGCAGATGCAGATGTGGGAGTGAGGCAGGGACCAGCTGCAGGAGTGTCTATCCAATTCTATGGCTGTGACAGACTGAGGCTTTGCCTCCAGCACTTACCGTCATTCAGAGAGCAACTTCTGCTTCCTCCTTTCCCCGGGCAGTGCCCCTGCTGGGGCAGGCATTTTACAGGGGGTGCAAAAATCACTAGAAAAATTATGATTTGGCCTGTCTTTTATGCATCTGTCTTCTCTCACTGTGATCAGAGACTCTCTTTTGATTGGGAGCTCTCTTTATCTCCATAGGTCTGCCCAGCAAAATTAAGGTGTGATTGCAGCATGTTGATCTACCTTAATTTAACTGGCAGCGGTAATAGCAGCAGTGAGGATACAGCAGCAATGGCTGACAACCAAGTTCTACAGTCTCCAGAGATCTTGTGTTTACCTACAGAGGTCGGTTGGCAGCTGCTGCTTGCAAGGATACCCCGAGATAGCTGCTAACAGTACTGTGATAAGTGAATCGTTACTTGGATGTGAGTGAATTAACCAACTGTCACAGCATTTCCTCTGCTTCTCGGGTGGGTTTTGCAGCTCATGCTGAGTTCCAAGCAGCTGTGGATGGGCCGTGCCTCTCCTCGCTAAGGGGGAGCAGTGGCAGTCGTGTAACTTCACCCCCAGACACATCCTCAGTACACACAGAATCAAAGCCGAGGAACTAGAGGCAGAGAGGGAAGGAAACAGAGTGAGGATTGGTTCTGCATAGACTGACTTTACAGCTGGTCCTCTGACATAGCAGAGGAGAGATGAAGGGACAGTCATACCACAAAGGTCCACAGAATTGATCTGAACATCTGGGAGAATACAGGTGGTTTTGCAGTGGCAGGCAGTAGTTTTCATCACTGAACGGTGCCTTGACAGCATCTAGAGCTTGAATCTATCATCCTTGCAGGCATCCTTCAGATGCTAATACAACACCTTTCTGTGCCCAGCCTCTCTCCTGGAAAAGGGCCTAGCTTCCCGCTCATTCCAGCAGAACTGGACCTTTGGCCTTGAAATAAGCTCAGTTCTTTTGCAAACAAAGTTTGTCCTCGTTTGTCCTCCCCCCCCCCTTTTTTTGCATTCTATTTTGAACATCATTTCTACATGCTATTAGCTTTAATAAGGTAATGTGGAGGAACTGCATATGGAGATGACCCTTGTATTACAAGTAGCTAACTCTGATCTACAGTATGTGCAATAAATGAGATGCACCAGCTGAGGAGCTTTTTTAGGAGTCTTTGAAGTATGCTCCTCATCTGGTGTAGACTGGCTTTGTACCACAAGCTGGTGGAGCTTTGCCACTAAAGGGCTGATCTAGCTTTAGGAAGAGCCTGTGGTCTGTATCTTTTGAATCTGTGTTATACGTGTAAAAGCACTCTGATTTACAGAGTCTCAGCAAACTTTATTGAAGCCAACAGGAATGAGAAGTAAATAGTTTGAAAATCAGGCCATTTATGGCCTGACACATTCAGGAGTTCTGAATTTAAGACTTCATTTTTCTCATGTGAGCTTGAAATGCCAGAGATTCCCATTTTTGRGGGTCCTTTTAAGGCTGATATACCAGTACAGATTGCAGCTGTGTCTCCTAGCAAAGGTTGGTACTGCAGTAGCCCCACCTGCTGTTGGATGGGAAAGAAGCGGCTTTGTCTTTTCGATGCAATCTGCTTATGCAATAGAAGTGGATTACTTTAGATTACTCTATCTTTTATCACATTCTTTTATCCTTGCATTCTCACTGTTAACCACATTCCTTGCAGTCCTTTTGTTTGTCATAACTTATGTTGATTCTAGGCTCTTTGAGATAGGAAATACATCTTACCTGTGCTTGCAAAGCATGGTGTAAATTTACACACAATGTTCAGTGCTTGGCAGTAATAACTATGATCTTTTGCTTTTACTAGCATTTGATTCCAAGTGCTCTTTGTGAATCTGAATGAGAAAAAGTTACACAGGCACAAATATCGTTAGGGTTCCTGAGATGGTTTTAAACTAATGGGTCTGACTTGATACATTTTTTTTTCCTTTAGAAATGAGAACACAGTAAGTTTGCCTAACATATGAAATAAAATTAATGAGATTTGTTTATTGACCAATACTTGTAAAAAGGATAGGGTATTAAATGATGTATTAAGAGACTTTTTCTTAAACTGAATGACTGCTTTCATAAATATGAGATGAGTACAATAATCAGGAATAAGTCTTATTTACACAGCAGAATTCATTTGAGATCAAGATGCCTTAGGACCAGAAAAAGCTTCTACATCTAAAAGCTCTTTTCTTTATCAGCCATTCATAACTTTTAGGGACAAATTCTAGAAGATACTTCCTCTCATGCCTGTTTTTAGTAGCAGTCATTTTTCAGTTAACATAAGGTGAATGCTGCTGCATCAGGATCTAGACCATCAGCTTTCCTTCACCTAGAATAAACCTACAATTAAAGCAATCAGAATCTCCCGATCTGCCTCATGCTAGAACAGTTTGTTAGCCTGCAGTGTGACACTTTATATTGCATTTGAGATTAGAGAGGGGCTCGAAAAGACAAAATTTGGATCCAGATCCAGATTTTAAACACCTTGCATATTAGGATTGTTCAGACTTTAGAGATGGAAATTTGAGAGAGCAAGAATGTGTATGTCGTTATTCCTATTCATAGGTGATGATAGTTATGGGTAGAAGTAGAGTGAAAAGGTGTTGTATTTATTTTGGGAGATTGTGGGGTGCTCAGGATAGCTGACTTAATTTAATTTGTTACTGCGGTGAATAGAATTCAAGTCCTGGCATTCATCTGAGATGGACAGGGCTTCTTTTTAGTCACCTGCTCTGTGTAGTGCAGGGAAGCTGCCTTCAGCTGACATTGTGAAATGCTTTGCATTTGTGACATAATCGGCAATTTCCACCTGGCCTAATACAACTTAAAAAAAAAATGGTATTAAACTTTTGTGTGCCATTTTGATGGACAGATAGACTCATGTTGAGCATCTGCTCATTTTCTGCATATTGAGAGTGAGATTAATAGATGAAACAAGATTTTAAAAGTTAATAAAACCAAAAATTGCTTAAGGCCAGATTCTTAATAGATATAAAGATATTTATGTTGTTCATAAGCGTAATACAGTTCCCCTCAAAAGATAGTTTAGACCTTGATTTTTAAGAGAATGTTTGGATTTTTAAGACAAGCAAATGTGTTTGCTTCTCTCTCTGCCTAATCTGCTTTGTGCTTGTGTAACCCAGCAGGGAGAGCAGAGCGCTTTTGGTATTCTCAGAGGGGGTGAATCTGTCTTACTTTGAAGATGAGGAAGGCGCAGTAGTGGTGCATAGACCATGTGCATGCTCTCCACAGAGGTTACACTTTACCCTGCAAGAACTTACAATGTCACGACTGCCTCAAATTGCAGAGTTTCCAGAAATTCAGTGCATGGACGTACAAAGTAAAGAAGAGAAAGGACAATATAGCTGCTGCATTTCTTGATGCCTTTGAAAATTTCACCATAGGTATATTAGGTATATGTTAGATATATATTATATTTCACTGCAAGATATAAAGGAGCTGGAGGTTGCCGTGTTTGTTTGTTTGTTTGTTTTTTAGTGTAAAGCATGCCTGTAGGTACCTCCAATGCTAGAGTCACTGCAATGGCATGTAACTTGTAAGGATATACGCTTGCTTTAACATACAGACAAAACAATCCTTCCCTTTCTAGGAATATTAGTATTCATTTATCCTGGAATCTAGCAGCACCCAGGCTGAGACATCTGGTGACGACATCTGTGTGGCCGCTAAGTGTTCTGGTGTCTGTAACATTCATATGTGACTGCAAAGTAGATTCAAATGATCAGAAATTTAAAACAAGAAATGATTGCAAGTTTTTGCTGAGGAATTCTATAGGCAAGTAAGTCATTCTTTATACTTATGTTTGCAAATAGTATAGTAAAGACTGATGAACAAGGATCTGGATCTTAGAAAGGTAAAAGCATCATAAAAGCCTTTTTAGAAAGTAGAAAATACTGTTTCTGATATTAGGTACGGGTAATAAACAGAAAGGAGACTCTAGAGTGACTGATTAATCCTTTCTTAAAATGCTAGTTAATAATGTGTAACTCTTCATAAATCATATAAAAATGGAATCCTTATAGCAGTTTAACAGATGCATGATTGTATCTTTGCATGGGCTGCTGTCTGTCTGTTCCTTCAAGGATGGGGCAAAGGAATGAAGCAGAGGTATTTTACTCTATATCCAAGATTTTAGCTGAATATGTTAGAAGGATCTGAGTTAGCTAACACTCTGAACATGCCCAGAGTCTGTGGCTGAGGTAAGGTTTGTAAGCTGTCTATTACATCTGCTGCTASAGTTGGAAAAAAATACGCAAGGTTCTGGTCATATGAACTATCATTAGGGTACTTCAGAGGGATTGATGGCAGTATTTGCCACACTGAAAGCTCAGTGGATATGAACTTATGTCTGTTTGGCTCAATTACTGTGCTCTGAGCAGTGTAATTTAAATATTGTGTGTTTCCAGAAGGTTAACGCTGGTACACTTCCATGCTCCTCAATGTAAAAAGCAAGCACTTTAAAAACAAGTGACAATCTTCYATTTCTCGCTATGCAATCAGTGAGACTGTTTTGTTAAAATCAAAATTTCCAAGGCAAAAGGCAACTAGAGTGAGGTATGTAAATTCCTTGGGCTTCCTCCTTAGTCCACGTAAAACAAATGCAGAAATGACACTGTAAAACCGGTGGTAAGAGGTAGGCAGTACACCATCCAAGTTATGGTCTAAATTTGCTTAACATTACTTTCTGTAAGGGGAAAGGCTCTGGTCGGAGGCAGAGTTGCCTAGCTTTGCACAATCACACCTAAACTTTTGCTGCAGTAATTTGTTCCTGCAACTTTGTTCTGTGATAAAATATCAGTCTCTAGTAACTCAAATCTCATTAGAATTTATTGTAAGCTCAGTCTGTGCTGTTTAATTCTAGATGTTATTACAGATCTCATAGCGAACTTTGGGGGAATCCAGCTACAATATAACAGACTTTGCAGAACAATTGTTTATATTTAGATTATCTTCTTGACTGCTAGTCACTTCAGTCAAGTGGCCCATGATTTGTATGTTGTAGGACATTGCATAAGATACACGTGCCAGTTTATTTCTGTTTGCATACTGCTGGAAGAGGCTTGGAAGTTTGACTTGAGTATATCTGTGAATGTTGAGATGTTCCTCTGAATTTCTGCAATCTGCTGGAGGATTATTGTGGCATTTGTTTTGCTGGAGGGCAACCCAGAGTCTTAAAGGTCCTTTTATCATCCTTGATTCTTGGAATCAAAAATGTGGGTCCCAACTTATGAGTAGCTACATGAGGATCTCTAGTGAATTCGGTGAAAATCTTTAAGTCATGTATGCTGTCACATGCTGTGTTGTCTTCTGGGCGGATCAAAAATATCATGCATCAACATTTCTCATGGAATCTATCTTTGACTCAGTAGCATGTGAGTAGAAGATGGACATGACATAGAATGCAAGAGAAAAACAAATATGAACAAGAAGAAATCTTTCTTTACCAATTTATGGACTGAATATGTGAAAGCATCTGATATGTATGTATCTATTTTAAGGACGGAAACAACATTTGAAATGTGTCACTCTTATGTGATTTGAATCATAAATGTAGCTTGTGGTTATGAATCTGTATTTAGTGTTTTGCCATGTGCTGCCCCAAAGCCTTTAAGTCATATAAACTTATCTCCGATTTAATTTTCTTTTAGTTGTGATATTAATTTAATAATTGTTACATTTTGTTTGCTTTAAAAAAATCTGTGTGATTTTCCTTTGCATTTTGCATACCTCATCACTTTGGAATTCCAAATGAACTGTTAAAATAACTATTTGTTATAATCCTATTATATTGATGTATTTTGACAAAGAATGTGCATGAGCTTGATGGTGCATTAAAGCAAAAATATCTAAAATGGTCTTTGACTTTAAGAAAAAGGCTTGAACCTCTGTCAAGATCAAAGTATATTTTGTGTATTAGAATCCTGATTCAGCAAAGCATGTAAAAAGGAATTTCAAGTACAGTGAGCTTTGATGGTGGCAGCTATTGGCCATGGTTCCATTTCCTGCTGTGATTCTTGCTTTTGAAAAATCCTGACAAAACAAAGCACTTCCCCAACAAACAAGTAATTAAAAACATCGTAATCTTCTATTTTGCATCCCCTCTCAGTATTCTTACATAATTTGCATTATTGATAATGATCTGCATTAATCTGAAGTTTTAGAAGTTCTTATATTTACTCATCCATTTCTCTTGGTAAGTGTACTTAGTTGACAGTGAGAAATATCTTATATGCTTTTCCATGTTCTAGAAATATTTTATTCACATATGCTTTATGCAACAGACATGCTCTCTACTCCTCTTCTACATCACCTAGCGTCCTAGAATATGTGTGCTGACGCTAAATACATTAAAGCAGTACTTTCTTCTCTTAATGGAAAACGCCTGGTAAGACACTCTGATTCCCTGCATCCCCTTTTGTTTTTCAAACACATCCGTGCTGTAAGAGAACTGTCAGCCAGACAAATGTTTTATGGCATAGTGCTTTATGTTTTCATAACACCCTTCTTCTAAGGATCTCAGATGCTTTACAGCAGTAATAAATTAAGCCTTACAACATCCCGTGTGGTAGGTAACTATTATACCTATTTTAGGGGTGCCTGACTTCATGCAATAAGCCACATTCATTATGCTAGCCCACAGTGAACAGCCATTCAGAGTTTGGTCCTAGAAATGGTAAGGTCTATAAAAGAGGTACCTACAATGCAGGGCATCAGGACATTTAGGAGCAGTGTTTGTCTTTGGGCCTTGAGCAATGGCCCATAAAAAAAGTTTGGGAAGAAAGCTGTGATCAGATACTGAGAAAAGTCTTGGAAAGGACTGGGGACAGAAAACCTGATAAATGATGGACTGGAGGGTCAGCAATCTGGAAAGAAAACTAGTGTGGAAAGGGGTTTGGGGGAATGAAAGGAAAGCTTCTAGGGCAGAGGAGACATGACCAGATTTTCTYGGTTGCAATCCAAAATATATAGGATAGTTTGGCCTCCATGTAATACTTGAGCTGAGTTACAAAAACTCATGACTGTTGTTAACAACACTTATTCCCAGTCTGGAACCTAAATAACTGTATGTAGCTGTACTAACACAGTTTTAAAGTCAGCTGAAGAGCTGAGCTGCAGCTCTGAATGGTTAAATGGCAAACTAGAGATCAGCAATGTATTTACATCTGAAATGGGTACCTGACTGGTAGCAYCCCACAAGCCCCTGCAGGTACGCTACATTTCTTACATCCTCTTCTGCTGTAAGAGTTGGAAGTCTCTTCAGAGTTTGTAATGATAATGTCCAGTTAATATTAAGGAAAAGAATCACCAAATCSGAGAAGAAACTGCAACCAAGCCCATGATCTTGTGACCTGAACTCAGAGCACAGATAGGCTAATTTGGTGGGCTAGAGCAAGGCCTAGAGGGCTGGCTAGTGAACTCAGGGGGAAAAAAAGGCTAAATCATTTGGAAAAAAACAAAGACTTTTGCTTTGTAAAAACTATTTTATATGCATGTATATTCCTGTTCCCCATTGTTGTCCTGTTCCCCTCTACCACAGTTACATGCTGAAAATGCTTCTTCCAGCAAGCAAATTCCAATTTTCAGTTTCTCAGAATCAATTAATTGGGGATTTCTGGAGGGATCTTCAATACAGAGGAGGACCAGAACATGATGTAGAATGGGCAGATTTGGTAACTGCAGTGGTGCACTTGGGATGTAACTTCCTATATGAAGAGCAAGATCATGAATTTGGGGCTCAACATTTCCAGCTGTAAGCTGAAGATTCATTAGTTCATCATCTGTCAAAAACAGAAAAAGTATGTGGGTAGACAGGATGACCATGAACTGCCAGCTTTTTGTGACACTGAACAGGAAACTTATGAGTTGAAGGATGTCTGGTGTACTTGTAGAGAATAACAGCTACTCCATCTGCAGTACTGCTTTTGCTGTTGCTTACTGTGTTCAAGAGGAAGTGCCAAGAAGATCTGTTAAGATGATGAGAGAAACAGAAAGTCTGCGTGAGGAAAGGAGATGCCAGAAGAATTTGAGTAGCTCAGCCCAGCAGAGTGAGGGCTGGGAAGGGTACGCTGGGTTCTGTACATATGTTTAAAGTGAGAAAAAAACTAGGGAACTATTAGTGCAAGTGTCAGTTCATACAAACTAGGTTTGAATTCATTTAGGATGGAAACAAGGCAGGGAGGTTCTTGTGTGGAGTGCACAGGAGAAGGGGAATAGGAAAACCTATACTAGCTTTGAAATGAAGCCCAGTTGGTGTATAAAAGGGCACACAGGCTGTGGTTGTCTGGATTRGCAGGGGTCAGGATGTATTGATCAATTTATCCCAAGATAAATTGACCTCATGTGATGAAATCAGTGCTTCATGACATGCTTTTTGTTAAGCTGCAAAAAAAGTAATATCATACAGGAATAAACCTCATTATTCTACTGAGATGAAATAGAGTCACTAAGGAATATCTTCTGTTCTGRAATATTCATAAGTTTTTCTGTTTTCTTTTTCTCCTGACACAAACAGTCAAAAAGCAGCCTGGAGGAAATGTCCTTCGCTTTTGGAAAATGAGTTGGTAATTTATTCAAATAAGGCCATGTAGTCATTTTGAATTAGCACATTGTAGACTCTACTAATAAAATGAAGTCAGTTTACATTTTAAACAACCTTTAGTATTTGTAAAAGTAAATATCCCTTAATTTCTCAGCAATTTAGATGTAATGGAAATTGTCAGAAATTTTAATTTCTCCCCGTTTAGCTCACTCACAATGGCTGTCAAACAGTCAAGTGATATGACGTAAAGTACTGCTAATCGTTTCAGCACAAGACAGTACTTCAAAGGTAAGGCAAAGGATGTGCAGACACTAATGAAATTTTATTATCAGAACATAGAATTAGAATTGTGACAAGAGACAATGGTGGCAGTGACATGCAGCTAGAATGTTAAGCTTCTGAAATCTCCAAACTCCAATCTGAGTCTCACAGACAAAAATAGCTAGAGCTACAGACTTCTTAATAGTCTTAAATAGAAGTTGAATGAGCTCAATTTATCAAAAGAGTAACATACAGAAAATTACAGAAAAGGTTCACTCTATTTTTTGGCTATTAATATGCATGGCCATTGCGTCCTGGTCTAATGGTGTGGTTTGCAATCCATATGCTGCTTCTCTGAGAGCATACATTTTTGTAATTCATGGGGAAACAGAGAGAGCTCAGAAGACAGCCTGGCATGCTGATCTGTTAGCACACACTTGGGCAGGTGCCAGTGAAAGCCTGTCTTGTTTCAGATGATCAAGCCAGTTCTGCCTGTGAAATAGTACTGCAGATTTTTGAGTAAGTGAGCGAGAGAAGTTTACTTCAGAACAGGTCTCCAACATTTCTGAGGTTAAAGGATGACTTTAGCTGACCCACAGGCATTTGCTGCTATTTTGGAGTTCACTAGAAGAATATTTACTTTACASAAGTCTATGAGAATGCTAAATGTTAAGAAGAAACAGCTTTGATTTTGGGAGTTGACTTGAATGTAGTCCTTGAATAATTACAAAGTAACAGTCCCTGTCCTCAGTGCACTTCTCAGGTCCCTCAACTCTGATAGATGTTCTGCTGGCTTGTGAGTCTCACCGRCTGCATTGGGAAATGGAAGGTGCCAGCTGGAATTTATTAAATTTACTTCTTTTTGAATTTCAGTTTTACTTAGGAAGAGTGATCAAAGTCAGGAAAATCCTCTCTTCTGTGGAGGAACCTGTCCTCCGCTGATAGGAATTTGGTCTCCAACTCTCAGATTAGTTTGAGCTACAATGGCACCTGGGATAGAAAAGTATTTGAGGAAGAGTTGTAGAGAAAAGACACCCATCACTGCATTCTATAAAGTACAGTTYTGGCCCTTTTAGGGAATGTCTATTGTCGAGGGGCCATGAATGCAAATATATATCTATATAGATATATATATGACTGGTGCCTTTTCTTCAGAGCTGTTTCATTTTAATTCTAGAGAATGTTTCTCTTACCTTCCCTTTCCCTATTCCCCRTCTACAGTGGCTACACTTTCATTCCAGTTTTCCTCTAAGCTCTTCCATTTTCTCTCTCCCACCCTTGCCTTTTCCTTCTCTGTAGTTTTTATTCTTGCAGAGGCCGTCTCCAGAGAGTCCTAAAATAGATAATTCATTTCACTCATGCTATCTGCTATGCCACACTACTGCTCTGCTGCCAGAGCTGAGTGTAAATATGTAAGGATTCAAGCTATGCTAGTACACATACTTGCCAAAGGCAAACTGTAACCCAGAGTGCTTGATCATTAGCTAAAAGCAGATTGCACGTCGTACATGCACATATGTTGTCTGTTTACAGTTTTGGTTCTATTGCTAAGTTATGCAAGTCTACCAGTCAAGGAACAAAACAAATACCACATAAGTTTGGTAACTAACCAAAAACATAATTGTCCTCACAATTTAATAAAATCGAGTTAAAAGCTAGTATTCCATTTAGTAATGCAGTTTGGAGGAGAGGTAATGCCACATATTTAAAAATATTTCGGGTGTTGTGGTAATAGTAAATCCAGAACAAATTCTGCATGAACAATATTCAGCTAATGTTACTGCAGAGAAAAGAAATATTGCCACATGGTCTATGTAATCCAGCCAGTATCAGGCATTTAGTGATTATCTGTATGTGCAGAATTTAACTGCTGAAGAAACGAAAGTTTCCATGGCTGAGTTTCAGACTCACAATTAGTTCATGTGCAGCTGAATACAAAAAGAAAAGTGGTCATAAAATGAACCCTTGTGACTTGTTTGCTCAGCTCTATCCCAGGCGCTGGAGGTTGCTGGCTGTAATGACGTGACCCCTCTGGCCCTGCTTCACACCAGCAACGTGGCGTGGAGCTCCCCTCTCTCCCCTCTAGCTAGAGAATATGTTGGAGGTTTAATGCACTGAAGACTGCGGTGTGCTTACGGGATCACAAAGCTGCTTAAAATGGTTGGMTCTCCTGTGCAGCCTGCCATGGCCAGTGCTAGCTACTCTGATACTTTAAAAGACCTTATTGGTGATGTTAGTGAAGCATCAGGTGAATGCTGGAATCCCACCATGAGGCTGGGAAAAGAAATATGTAACCGCCCAGTAGAAAACTTCTAATTTCCCTATGTTATTCTCTAGCTACTAAACTTAACCCGATTTGCAAAACTTCTTGTGCATGGCATTCATACACATTTTGGGAAGGTTTTTAATTACATTAAATGGACTGCAAGGAAAATTCAAACAAAAAACATTATTAYTGGGAGCAAGAAATTGTCTGAGCTACAGCAAGATCTGTTTTTTTTCTCTCTCTCTCTTTTTTTTTTGGGGGGGGGGGGCTTGCATTAGATTTGCATTACCCTGCAAGAGGTCTTTCAGACTTTAGCTGTTCCTCCTAGCCACTGTCATGAGAATGAAAGCTGGTTCTGTATGCAGACGTCCACATAGGACTTGAACAGTCATCTTTCTTTGAGCCTGTAAGACCTGCCCACATTCAGCACAGAACAGCCAAGCAAAGACAGAGACTGAGAACAGTGCAATGCAAAAGCTGTCTTGGTGGTAGATGAGAGTTTTTATCTACCTAGTTCAAAAGGCTATACCCTGTGCCCAAGACTCAGTCTTAAGAGAATTTTGAAGATTTGTTTCCCATAATTTGTTTTCTTTTCTATAGAGTTCCAAAGGTCCAGTGCAAATCTGGCAGACTTCATGTGCTGAGTAAGCTGAGGGTACCGAGCTTTGCCAGAAGAGTGAAAGGGAGCTAGGGCTRCAGATGGATTGTGCCCAGACTGCTTTAAAACATTTGACTGTGAGCCACGTGCTGACCTTTCCTCACTGACACAGAATGATTTCTTGCGCCCAGGTATGTTGTGCTGCAATGGCCAGGTTCCTCGCTCAAGTAAAGTTTCATGCAGGGGAGGTCTTGACATGGATTCTTCTCTTACTGATCTCAGTAAGTTGACATAAAGCTGACTTAGKAGAATAAAGTCCATTCCTGGGTGAGAAGATCTGTTTTAGCTAAGGAGACCTGCTGCTCAAATCTTACATTAAAAGGCACTTGTGCACTTTAAGGAAACAACAGTTTTTGGAAATGAAAAGCTTCATGTGCAGACAGAAATTACATGGAACTTATTTTCCTTTAAATAAAAGTGGTTCATGGCAGATGAATAGAAAAGCTGCAGAAGCTCTAACTGGCTCATCTAAAGTCTTGGTACTAATATTGTGTATCGAACTGGGATAAATTAACAGTTGTTAATCTGTACCTCTCCTAAAAGAGTTAAAAATGCAAGCACAATATTTTGGCAAGGGGGAAAAAACCTTGAAATTGTCATAAACCTCTTCTCTTCACCTTTAATACAACCTCTTGGTTTTTAATTACTCCTGTAAAGTGGAGCAATCACAGGATCCTCCTGTGACATTTTCAAGTTTTCTGTCTGCTCCACTTACGAGAAACAAATGGGTCTGCTCAGCTCCATCTAGATTGAGTTTTTCATGAAGTCATTACTTCTGTCACAGGGACTATTTTCAAATTGAAAAATCTGAAACAATAAATGATGGTGAAGCAGTTAATAACTGTTAAGAAATCACATTTGGAAAATTGCATTTAAGCAATAACCTTTCTCCCTGTAATTAAATGACAGAAAGGTCCTGGTTTTAATTAAGTCAGCAATTTATAGTTATGAAGCCATACTTCACTATGCAGATTAGAAGATGATAGGTCACAGAACACCCTGAGTGCATTTTTAGCGGAGCTGATCTGGTAATTACTCCACTGTTCAGTGGTGACCACAGTGAACCGTATCTCTAGATTAAACAATTTTCTTTTCCCTGCTCCATGATGTATAACCACGATGAGTAAATGTACCACTAGGACTGCCTCGAACATCTTTAAATTAAAATGGATTTTAAATGAGGGGGCATGAGCGAAGAAAGTAATGTTTGAAGAACAGCGGTAGAAATGAATGGGCCACTAGGCAAGTCTTGCAAGCAGAGAATATATCATTGTTTTACAGGGCTTTCTATCATGCGCCTGAATGTTTGGTGCAGATTTATGAGGAAGTAAAATGCTAATGTTAGTGTATTTATAAACATATGATGGGGGTTTCATCTATAATTTATTCCCAGGCCCTGCATTATGCAGCCTATGAAAGAAAATGAAATGCTGTGTTGGACAGCGAAAGGGTTCATTAATACAGCTTTCACATTTTATTTAACTAACCCCTAGCTCGTATTACACATTGATTATTACATTGTGAGATGTTTTTGAACACTTATTGTGTTCTCTTCCTCAGGCCTTTTTGCTAGATACTTCAGCAGAATTTCAGCAGCATTCAACTGTCTTATTTCAACTAGCACTAAGTATATTCACTTGGCCTTTAGGCATATGAACAATGTATGTATATTTATGGATGGGCGGACTTTTTGGAAAGAGTTGGGGGAAGAGAGGTGGAGTTCAGTATTACTGTTTATTAGTAAAATGTGTTATTTTAGACACTTGTTAAATAACCTATACTCAAGTTGCAGCACAGAATGAGCTCTAATTTGATACATGTACAGTATGAGCCTTGCTAAACTAGAGTTTGTAAATAAGAAATATTCAAATAGCACTTTAGTTCACAGTTTTTACTGGCTTTTACTTGTAGTAAACAATCTAATTCATTGACCAGAGTAACTTCTTTAATGGATCAAATTCGCTATCAGTATAAATTGCYGGTACTATGTGGAAATCTGTTGAGATTTCCTAATACACCAGGCTGGAATTCCCTTACAGAGTACATTTTTCCTGTACATTACAAAAGAGTGCGTGTGGCAGGGGGAGGGGAGACATGTAAGGAAAGGGATGAAAAGCTGGTTACAAGATGATATTTATGAGACTGGACATCAGTAACTATTGACATTAAGTGAAGACAGCAGATGATGTTTGTCAAGTTTACTGATACAGATACTGGTTTACCATTTCCTGAGAGTGACTTTCTTTTTACCCTGTTTGCTCGGTGATTGTTTTAGTTTTATTACTGCATTTTTGCAAAACATGTTCTGAGCCTACCTGACTTTAACAGAAAGGGGCTTAAGCCTGGAGCTGGCTATGGCAGGATTCTTTCAAAGTTGAATTTCTCTAAACAGGGCAAGGAAAAGAAAGAAAAGAATAGCATTTCTCAAGCCTAGCTACTGGTGCCTTTTCTTACAGGTTATTGGTATTAAACAGTCTCTTTTCATGTAGCTGTAGCTTTAGGTTTGCTGAGAGCATCAGAGCATCAATAAGGAGTAATATACAAGACTGAATGCCAGGTTTYTAAAATATTCAGTGATTTAAGTGAATAAGAAGGTGTTTGGATAAGCCTGGAAAGGTCAGAAGTTTTTGGAGGTTTCTTCCTTTAAAATATGAGGAGTCTTTGTTAAAAGTCATTCCTGAATGCTAGGAGAAAATTCAAAAAGAGTGGAACAACCTCTTGTTTCAAGCACTTTGCTGATTTATTTTTCTGTTGAAAAGATTAACATTTAAATTAATCAATGGCAGAACTATGTAACTTTTCCACTACCACACACACATGCACCCAATCCTCCATTGGTATTTATTCTACATGTACAGAAACAAGTTTAATGCTTCCTGCATACATGAATAACTTTATCATGAGCTATCTAGGTATTTATAATGAAGTTGAGAGACTTTGGCTGATTTCTTTTTTTCTTTTTTAACAAGGAACAAAGCAAGGGGACAGCTCTTTAGCTACAATGCAAGCAGGGGGAATTCAGCCCAAAGCACTGGTTATCTTGTGTAAAGGACACATTTTGTATAGTTTCAAAGTCCTAGAGAAGTTGGGTAAGCAGACGTTAAAGGTCAGCAGAGTGGTCAACAGTTAGCTATCAGACGTGCCTTGGGTTCAGTGACCTTGACATATTTTCACATCACTGAGCTGTGAGTTGTTTTCASAAGTCCCCAATGTATTATGGTAAGAACATCTTTCCTCATTTCAGTTGGCTTATCTTCCTTCTCTTTCCATTCTCTCTTTTTTATTTCATATTTTTATGGTACTTAACTACTGCAAAAAGAAATCCTTTTTTTYATCCCTACCGATGTTTACAGTCCTCAGGGGGTGTCACAACATCTCATGGTGAAGATGTTTAAGAATGCTGTTGTGATAAAGGGATCTAGTGCTGTAGATCAAATTTTAGGTATTGTTAAAATTCCCTAGCAATAGCTGCGAGATATTTGGAGTTAAGAGGGTGGAGATATCACCAAATCAGAATTACAAAGCCCTAATCCCTGAACCTCTACAGCAAATAAAGTAGTCACCCAAATGCCTTCTATATAACACTGGGGAGAGAGTCAGAGTAGCCAAAAAGTCATGTGCATCCAAATTGCAGGGTCCAGAGTCTGTTAGAGCTCTGTGAAACTTGAAGAGTAGAAATGAACACCTACTGTTTTCTAGAAATTACTATGTATCGCACAAACCTCTTGTTATCAACAGTTCTGCTGATAAGCTGACTGGAAGTTTTTAAAGGTAAATAGGAATGTGTTAGATCTTAACCAGCTTCTACAGAAGTGAAAAGTTATCCTCATGACCTATGTTAAGACAATCAGCTAAATCAGGATTTGTTTTGCTGTCTCTGAGGAAGATGACATTTTGCTTTCTCCTGAAACATCTGGAATTACTTGCACTTGCAGAAGCAAATTTCCTTTCAGTCTTGCAGAGTCTAAGGAAGTTCAGGGCAACATTCCCTGTAGACATGGCTATCAAAATGGCTGTCATGAAGCATGGGGACATAAAATAAATTGATGAAAGGGTTGTGCATGGGACTTATCCTTCAATGATCATGCATACCTGCCATATAAGAACATCCAAAGGAAATCTCCCTGGGAGACAGCGCTTTCTTACTGTGTTACRTCTTGAAGAGAGACATACAGTTAAGGTGGACAGGAAGGAATTTGAATTATGGAGAGGTTTGTGCTTCCTGATGTGTTTGACAGCAGAAATCAGACAGGGAAATCTAGTGAAATCTTATACTTCTCAGAGGAAGAAGTGAATTTGAATCGATGTGACAAAAAGTTGTCAAGTGATACTAGCATGCTTTGGAGAAAGTGGTGAAATCCCTCCCTCTCTCTTTTTTTACTAGGGGGTTCTTGAAGAACACCTTTTCAAGCTCATTTTGGTTATGGTAGCTTTGCAGAGAAGCCTATCCCAAAGTGCTCTCAATCCAGGTACAAAATAACATATGATGTATAAACCCTGAGATGTGGTCTTGTACTGTCTAATGGAAAGAACGGAGGATCGAAAGCTAGCGACTGGTGAAAAAAATTCTCAAGCGAATGGCCTCTTTGGTAAGTGCAAGGTGTGAACTCAGGCTGCTGGTCGGGTGAAGACATGCAGGAGGAATGTGCAGCTCAATGGTTGCATGGATCGTGAACACCAAAGTCGCAGTGACCACGGCTGAATGTAGGGGTCAGAGCCATGAGCAGGGATGGGAAAGGAAAGCTGTTACTAGCCATTAACTAGCCCTATGTAGCCTTAATACATTTGTGTCTATGTCYTTAACAGCTGTTGGGAGCTCTGGTTGGAAGCCTTCTGACACTTTATTTCAGGGATTACAAAGGCATCAAAATAGACATTTTATTAAAGATTAGGGAAGTCAGCACTATTGAACATTTGGATTTGAAAGTAAAATGTGAAAAAGCTATAGGCTGCATAAACCTGATTATACATTTTCAGTAGATTATACCTAGTACGTGATGTTCAGCAAGGCCCAAGCCTTGTTCATTTTGGACAGGATATAAACATGTAACTATCTGTAGCAGTGTGAGCCTCAGCTCCTACAGACTCTGCAGGTCYGTGTGTTTTCAGAACAAGTTAGACAAGCTTTGCAGCAACTTTATTGATGTTGGGGATCAAAAGAGGAAGCCACAAACATCAGGTCACCTGTGCACTCCTTTCTGTCCTGTCCTGCAGACAGAACCTGGGCTGTTAAATGACCTGCTGAAGTCTATGCTGCCAGTCTTGTCCTATATTCTGTTGAAACCTAAATTCTGTTGCCTGTGTTGTCCTTTTGGTTCACAGGGGATAGGAGGGAGATGGGAGATGGTTCTGCAGTCTTCTCTGCAGTCCTAGGGATAGATCCACTGATGGCATTAATGAGTGCGTTGCACAGGGCCAAGAGAGGGCCAGTGAGCTTGCAGCATTTGCAAAGTGCTGCATGAAAGTTCTTCCGCTTTATCAAAATATCAATGGGGAGGGCATATGAGATTTTCAAGTTGAATCCTGAAGTTTTACATTTTTTCAGATATTTTTCTGTCAGAGCGCTATCAGTTCTATTGGTGACTCAGTGTTCAGTCTTCTGGCATCCAGGGTGGGGATAATCAGGACAACATTTCTGGCCTCTGCTTGTAAGCTAGGAAACTGACAGTCAATATTAAAATATTATATGTTTTGTTGGGCAGCCTGACGGTGCTACCAAGAGATTCCTTAAATCCCCTCAGATTTTTTAAAATGTCTTTTGGAGCATTTCACTGACTCTTCTGCTAGCACAAGCACACTTGACTGTGTTTAGAAAAGCTGTAACACAGGGCACTTTACTGATGTATATTGAAAATTGTCAAAACAAGTCACTTATGGATCAAAAGCCACCATTTCTTCTATCTGTTGTTTTAACTGTATCAGCTTGCACAAGCAACAGTTAGCAATATGATATTACCATGTAATAAGGTAATATCTAGAGAATTTTAATACCAGTCTGCTAATGAGAAATAAGCCCTCCTTGCTCATCCACACAGGTTTCTGCCAACCTTGTACCAAGGGCAGTCAGGAGTCCCAYGTTGTGTAAATAGTCACTATTACATTCTGTTCCCTGTATGAACTGCAGACTTCACAGTGGGATACTTTATATTTGATAGCAGCATTCATGTCTAGCAAGAATAGGACATCTCAAACACTGGTTTTACACTTCTCAACACCCAAACGGGARCTGCGGAGCGTATGTGTTACGTCTCATCTCATGTTTGTGGAGAGGATATGGTCCTCTTTGCTCAAAGTCCCACGCTCAGTTGCAATTTTGCCTGGCTTATGGTTGGAGTTGTCTGGTCTTTTTTAATAACCAATCATCTAAAATCTCCTGTGTGGCATCATATGTGGTTCTTCTAAGTTTCCTATGTGAGCTTTTAAAATTTTGCTTTAGAAGCGTGAAGCAATGAAGGTAATTTGATTTCCTTCTGTGCTTTGAATCTATGCAGAGGCTATTTAAAGCATTTCTTCTGTGAAATGCCTGTTGCAGATGAAGGTTGAACATTAAGTCTGTCACATAACAGATTATATTTGAGTTTCTCTGTCCCAGCACCCCTCAGTGTCTCCCACTGATTCACTGTAACCCAACAAAGGTCACAGTGTTTGCCTTAGTCCCCTATCTAAAAGTAAGCATAATAGCTCACTGGAGGTATAGCAGAGCTAACTGGTGGAAAAGGCTTAAACGCTATGGAGAAAGGTGCCAYGGCAATAGCTAAGAAAGCAACTTGGTGGGGGTACTTTGATATTGTAGCTTCAGGAACTGTTTCCCTGAAGTCTGCAGGGTGAACAGTGTTCACTGCAACGCTGCTGGCAGCAATTTGCAGTCGTATCTGGTGCAAATGGACACAGTTCTGTCCTATTTATGGAAGTTTTCTGTAATGTGTGCAAGTCTCCCACTGACTTCAGAGAAGCTCTGCCCAGTTACAGGGACGGTGAACCTGGCCCATGAGCTCTGCCAGTCATTTGTTAGGGCTGGGATACAAAGCCAGCCTGAAAGGTGTCAATATGGACGTAGTCCTGTCTTGCTGTTTTGGGGTGAGCCCAGCAAGGAAGAGAAATTTCGCATGCTTAGACCAAACCCAGTAACATTTAAGTACTTAGTCTTTTTTTTCTGGGAGATTTGTCCATTAACTTTAACGAAGCCTTTTCTAGGCTTACAAGTCTGAAGGGAGCTATTAAACAAAAGAGAGAGCGTTTGCTTGCCAGGCATTTTCTCTGCTCTCTCAGTTCGGTTTATGGCCGGAGAAGCACTTTCAGCCATATGTCTTTAAAGCAATGCTAACACTTAGTGACCAGTTAAGTAAATCCCACTTGTTAAATTCTTGTGGCTGCATTATGCTGGAAGGCTTACTCTAAGGGCCCTGTTCTGTCATTGCTTGTTTTTTTTCACATTAAATGAAGTGACTTGGATGGGATACACAGACTGGTGATGCAGGAGAAATTCCCTTCTACCACTGAAAGGTGGCACAGTGCAAAACTGTAAGTGTTATTTTTCTCTTCTCTGAAAGGTAAGCCAAGAAACCTATTTGATTTCCTGCACCTCAGGCTAACAGGTCAAGGCCTGCATGTAAGCCAGGCTGCAGATGGCCTTCTTTACTTGTGGTTCCCATTGCTGAGGTAGGAGCTGAAAGATTCGTGCAGAATTCCTTGAAGGTCTTTGCTTTCTTAGGCCTCCTCGGTTCGCACTTGGACCAGTGGAATTAAAAGGTCAATTCCAATGAGCCAGTTGGGATGCAGTGTCTCACCTCTGTGGCGCCCGCTGTGCCCTCTTCCGTTCATAGCAATGGACATAAATGCCCCTAAAAATCTTTCATGTTTGAGTTCACATTTGTAATTCCTGAGCTTTCTCAGGCCAGAAACCATGACTGCTGATGTCTTTCCCACAGACCAGACAAATGAGACCTAAATCCATTTGCCTGCTTTCTCTGCAGAGTGCATGTCCCTCCTGTAGCCCTCGTACTTACCAGACGTTGACTCCCTTCACAGACGCCTGGGTACCACATTTATCTTTTACTCTTCTATGGGATGAAGACTTAGTGCACTCTGGATAGGCTGTAATTTAAAATTAGCACCTAATCTGTTATAGTCCTGCCAAAAATTGCTCAGGATTTCTTTGGGTACCACATCTCTTCTTTCAATTACAAAATACTGTTCAGAAGTTATAGCTCAGGAGTTCTGACCTTATTTCTCTTACAAATTGCTTATAAGGATTTTTCTTGCTTTCAAATTAATTGACCATACAATAAACTGTTTTCCCTTGAGCAGGGACTATTCTGTTTCCTATGACGTTACAGAGAGCTGTCTTTGGGCCAAATATTTAAAGGTATTTAGGTGCTTAAAGATGCAGGTAATGTGAATTTTCCATAGTATCTAGCTGCCTAACACACAGTGATTTCAGTGGAAGCTGCCATCTAAGAGCTTCTAAAAATCCCACTGTGCACCCATCTGCTTCCTTAAGCATCTAAATTCCTTTTAAAAACTAGTCCTTCATTCCATCAGTTCCGACAGATTTTATTTTTCTTAGTGCAAACAGAGCATCTTAATACATTTTCACAGATATTGCCTGCCACCTTTAACTTATTTTCATTGTTTTGAGTATGATGTCAAATCTAGTTGATGATCATGTTTATGCAGTTCCAAGCAGAGTGTGGGCACACAGCATCTATCCTGTATGACATGAACTTGGCACAGCATCTAATGTTAATAAATCAGGGCTAAGAGGTTTGTAGGCAAGCAAACTGTCAGGAAGTTACTGCAACTTTTGCAGTATATTAAGTGAGCTGTGCTTTTGTTTTGTCGAAACTTTTTAAATGCTCTTGGAAAACCAGTGTTCTGTTTCTCATTAGTCTGTCTTTGATTTAGTGAAAATATCAGTCCCTTGAGTTAATACTTCATCTGACTATAGGGCCATGTAATTTGCTGCAACACTAACTCAATAGATCTCTACTGGCTTACCCCAGCAGGACCTTTATGTGTAGGCAAAAAATTCTCTGCAAAACATGAATAATGTGGATCTTACCAAGAATTTATTTCTTTGGTTAACCAAAGGAAAAAAGTGGAGTGTGAACATCAGTCCATCTAGGCACAAAAGGAGCTTGAGGGAAAGCAAACATTTCACTTCATATCAATTCACATTCTCCATTTAATACATAAGCAGGAGTGTCAGAACATGTGCATCTTGCAGAGCCACAGAAATAGCGGCAGATTGATTTATCATTATTTACCAGTGTAGCCATCCTATTCCTGTGCTTTCTATTATGATATACTTGGAAAGCTCACAGTCCCTCTGCATTAACCTCCACCTTCTGTCATCATCTTCCCCTCTGGCTGCCCTGTGATACATTCTCAAATTTTAATTTCATTACACAAGGTGCTACAGAAGGAAAATAAACATTTGTCTGTGAAGAGCTCGCTGAGTCTAGAATATTGAGTTTGGCTTTAGCTAATTTAAGAACAAATGACCAAAACTGTGCTTTTACTTTTTAAAGCTTTTCTAGGGTTATTTCATTTTGTGGACTCCAAAGAAGCAAAGCATTTAAGAATATGCATTAATCCTCACTGGGAATTGATCCAGAGCCTATTTTAAGCATATGCTTAAGTGGTTTGTTGAACTGGGGCCATAGCTGCCCAGGCCCATTTCTGGCTGAGCTTTAATTGAGCAATGTGAACATTTGAATTCATTTACTTGTACTYGTGTGTTTTGTTATATGTATTTTAAATAACCCTTAATAGAGTTTATAAGAATTTGTGCACATCTTGTATTTGGATCTACTATGTGAAAAAGGGTCAACTCAGATCTTTGATACAACTTTGACCAAAAAAAGTCATCTTTAGTTCAGCACCTGCCTAATACTGTGTCTAAAGGGCAGGTAAACCTTTAACATATTTGCAGTGAGCTGAACAAAGTCTTAGATCACRTGTGTTGTGTGATTTTTGATGCTTGCTTGGTTTGACTTGCTGTGGGAATTTTATGACTTCCGTCTCTCTCTTGGCTATGTGATAGGAAGAACTCCCATGTACAGGAACCTCCTGCTTTGGCTGAGATGTTTGCATGTCACTGACCCACTGCAGCTCATTCATGAGTTTTCAGCTCTGACACAGTGAATGCCCAGAGTGGTCACTGATTAGGCTGCCATTCCTAATATTCACATCCCTGCAGTTATCAAGCAAGAAAATAGTGACAAGTAAATCAAAGCAGCRTGGGAAATGCAGTATCTGAGAAACCATCAGCTTGTAGCATCTTAAGGCATTACTGAGACTGCAACGGCGTTCAGCGTGATAGCACAATAGTCTGGATCGGAAGAGGAAGCCAAATCTTGGTGAATAGAAGGCAAATCACACATCACATTTGCAACTTGTACATTGCTTCATGATGCCCTAGGGGGAGGAAAAGAATTTCAGAGCACTGGGGGATTCCTTTGAGCTCGATTGTTTTGTGTTCAGTTGTGCTGCTCAAGAGACCTGACCCTGAAATTTCAAGGCCACCTCCTGAACTCCAAAATCTCTATTCATCAACTCAAAACTCTTAATAAAGTCACTGAGAGTTTTCCTCAGATTTTGGGATATTAGAATCTTATATTAGAAAATATAAGAATGATCCTTATATTTTGTTTAAGAAGATGATTAAAGCATGTTTATCACTGAAAATGAGGATTTCAGTCCTGATGGAATAAATTCTGTTTTTTCCTGTTTTCAAAGTGGAAGAACTAGGCATCTTATTGTTTAGAGCCACTCTGACTGACACATTTTAAAAATGAAATGTTTTTTTCATTTCGTTTGTTCAAATTTCTTTTTCTTCTTGTTTGCTTTCCTGTTATTTATGCAAGTTTGGATCCCAATCCTGACATTGTCCTGCTCCCTGGTGAGTAACTCTAGCCCCAAGCTACAGCATCKCTCTTTCTTAGCTTCCGTAAATTCCCTGGACTAGCAGCAGCAGCCAGGATGCACATAGAGGCTCAGGGCATTCACCTGAGATGTGCTGAGGCCAAAAGAAAATCAGGTAGAGCTCCAAGTTTTATCTGGGTCTCCTGCGCTTCAGGTAAATACAGCGATGTCTTTATTCTCTATAGCTTTTTTACAGGAAATTCTATTTGGGCTATGAAAAATATTTCTCTGAACTTCTTCCAAAAAAAAAAAAAAAAAAAAAAAAAAAAAAAAAAAAAAAAAAAAAAAAAAAAGAAAAAAGGAAAAGAAAGGACTAAATTCTATGAATCATCACTTTCCAATGAAAAAAATTTGTCAGAACATTCTTGGTTGTTTGTGGCTGTTTCCTTAAAAGCACTTTTACTTACTTAAGCTCTTGTCTCAATATGTGAATTTTTCTCAGAATATGGGAAGAGCTGCGGACCTTTCATAAATGCAGTACGTGCTTCTGAAGTTGCATACATCTGAGCTGGGTTATCCAATTAATGTGTTCATGTGCAGGAGCTAGAAAAACAAACTGCATTTGTGGCACAGGCTGGTGTATGTGTATGCCCCCTGGCTAAGCTGCCTCGTTCCCAGTGTATCTCGCCTATCTTTGTATGCTACTCACTGCTGTCTTTTAAAACTCTCTGGTATAGTTTGGAAATGTAGCTATGATATGAGTGAGTCCATTCTATGTCCTCTAAAAACGTTTTTATCTACAGACTTGAATGTGGCTTGAATGCCACATTGGACTGCGCTAATGGCAGACAGAGAGCAAGTATTCATGCTCTACCACATAGCCAGAAGTGAGCAATCTTCCCAACTCCAAATCTGTTGGAACCTGAGGACTTTGGTATGAGCTGAATTTCAGTGAGAGACCAAGGATCTGTATTCAAAGCCATGTAGCTTTGTGCAGGCAAGCAGCTGGATGGGCATTTCTCACATGTGTGCATGTGTGGGGGCTGGCAGTACTCCATCAGTAGTGCCAGGCTCAATGGAAGAATAAAACAGAAAAATAAATTTGGTAAGATGTTGACTAAAAATTGATCTTCATAAGTTTTAAGTGCAGCCTTACCAACAACTTTTATATATCTTAGTTGCAAATATTTCCATCAATAGAAATATTCCAATATTTTGTGGGGAATGTTAGAGTATTAGATATATGCGGAATTGCTTATGTTTATTATTGAGTCTAATCCCAAGGTCCTCATAAAGTCAGTCAGTTCTCAGAGATGTTCTTGTAGACGTTCCTCAGAAGCCTCCTGTAGATTCATTTAGGTTGTACAATGTGCTCTGTAGCCCACTCTTCCCCTTCGGGAACTTGGATGATTCTTTTCTCATCCTGCTAATTCCCCTGCACRAGGGAAGGAAAGGGAAGTCGGTGAGCACGGAGGGAATCCTAAGCTTGAGCAGTAAGAAAGGAGCATAGCCTAGGGGCAGGGTAATTGATAAAACATGGCAGGTCACAAGTGTGCTACTTGTATAAATCATTTTCCTTTTAAAATTACCCAGTTGTGTAGAGAGACACTGGGGAAAACTATGTAGAGGGGAGASTATATAGAAAGAGATTTGTTTTAAAAGAGAATAAAATTAGAGGTGGGAGTAGTAGTGGAGCAGAATGTGATGACAGTTTGTCTTGTACTTCCAGCTGATGCACTGGAAAGGGAGGGAGCCCTGTYTGTACATGCCTCTTGCCCAAGGTGGTAGGGAGTTTGGACCCAGGTGTCTGAATTCTCCTCCGAAAGCTTTGCTGTGCACAAGGAACATTTCAGGACACTATTGCAAGCGCGAGTGCACCCTTAATTCTGTTTTAAAGACCAATCATTTCAAGCAGAGTGCATAGAGTTCATGACACAAACACATCTGGACTTCAGCTGCTGTTCTGAAATATTCACAGTCCAATATGGTAAAAGCAGATGTTGGATTGACAGTCATAGTAAATGTGAATGATCACATCAAAAGTCCCATATGTAGCTTAGCTGAGAGCAGCAAAGTCTACCTGGCCMCTCTTGATTGTCTTCTGGGTTTACAAATATTTGCTTACACACCTAACATTATTCATCACTCTTTTTTTTTCAGCTATAGAGATGGAAGATTATTATAAACCGTATATGTTTATAAATGTTTTAGATGCAAACCGAGACAGGACTTGAACTCGTTGTCTTAATCAGAAATACTTGGTTTGAAATGAAACATTTAAAATTTTTCTGAAGTTTGTTTATGATTGTCCTATTCTGTGCRTAGTAAGCAGTGCCAGAGGCCAACAGCATCAGACCGAATGGGTTGGTCATTAGAAGGCATCAAGCATCTATACTTTGCACTGAAGCGTGTGGAGGCTGCAGAACTTTTGACTCCTTTGAAGAAAAGTAGCCAAGGCAAGAAGAGTGTAGMTATGTATGTGATATGAGTGGTCCATAAAAAGGTCACCTGATTTTTAGGAGACTTTTAATATCCCCAGCGTTTTCACTTTAAAGGTGAGGGGGTTTTTTGGTGAGAGAACTGTGTGTTTTGTACCTCTTTATATATTTGCTTATGAGCGTACCCACGAAGTGGAGTATATTGAAGATTATTTTGGATTCTTAAAGTACCAATGTATACTAGTGAAGCAGAATACTTCTGGACTGAACAACTGGGACCAGAACTTCTGCAGAAGAAATAAACAGGCCATGTCCCCTTTCCTTTCTTCAAATCTACATTGATTAAATGAGCATCATCAGATCTAGAGAACCGTGATCTGTTCTTGCTGTCACTTCTCTGTGCAGTGGTGCTGTGAAGGGGTTACAACTCTCTGGTGGACTGAGGGCGCCAAAGAGAAGGAAGAGGAGGGTCGGTTTGGGCACTGTGGGAGGCAATACATCATAGGCTGGAGTTTCCTGCCTCGTGGCTGKCTGAGCTGCAGAACTGCTCACAGATCACCCATGTGATTCCACAAATGAGGGATGCTCAAGCTGGCATAGAGCTGCTGTTTCTCAAGACCTTTTCCCTTTCTAGGTTGCATTTGGTGACAAGGAGCACCTCACAAGGTGCCTGCAGGTGCAGTGCAGAATTCTGCTTAGATGTTTTAATAGAACMATTTACCCAAAGGGTAAATATTTAAATTAAGCTGCAGCATTCATCATTTCATCAGAAACAATCCATTGTTACAGGAGCTTTCACACTTGCCTTTATAGGGATTTTAATGACGAATCCACATYTGAGAGGGAAGTGAATAAAGACTGAACTTCAATGTGTGACCAGGAATGAGTGGAAGATGATGGGTAGGATACTTAGCAGTCAAGGAGAGAATTAGGCATGGAGTTGAAACTTCCATCTCAAGCACTGGAGAAAAAAGAACCACAGTTTCAAGAGAGAGGGAATGACAGTGCTGGGTAAATGAAAATCGTGTTGTCCACAGCATTTTAAACAAGGTGAGGGAACAAAAGGGAAAGAGAAGTCTGTGCAGAAGATAAAGAGGTTCTGAGGAGGAGTTTGAGGAAGGGATAGAAACAATTGGAGTGCATTGGGAAAAATACATGTTGACATCCAGGAAATGTGAGTGTGGTTTCATATTTCAAAATGTACCTCCTAAATTGAGCCATCTCAGAGCTTAAAGGGATTCAGATCTTAGTTAGACTTCCTTTCATAAAAAAGGGTTTTATTTCTGAAAAGGCAAACATTTAAAATCGTAAACAGCAAGTGCATTTCTTGGAAGGATGGACAAAATATAAATCTTGAGCAGAACTGGAAACTGTTGAGACAAGAGGCTCCTTCTCTGGAGACTATCTAACATGCTTTAGGTGACCCTGCTGAGCAGGGAGGTTGGACTAGATGATGTCCAGAGGTCTCTTCCAACCTTACTGATTCTGTGATTCTATGATTCTAAGGCAATTTTGCCCTATCATATAGTAATATTTTGGCGAGTCTGTCCTGAAGGCCCCAACATTTCTTTGASTGGGGTTAAAATTGACAACAGAGAAACTAACATCTGGCCTAAAACCTGGATGTTTGGAGTACCATCCCTGATGTAAATGAAATTTACCTAGCAGCTGAGTTTGACCTGTTGTGAGCATTGCCAGTACCCTTCCAAATACATTTCTGCCTTTACTCGCTTGGATCATCCCACTGAGATACAAAGTTCTGCACGTATGTGCTGCTCAGAGCCTAACTAGATAGAGTTTTATAATAATCAATTTTGAGCAAAACAGTGACTTACTGGATATGATGGAAGTATCTTAGCAATGGGTACCAGCCACTAACATTAGTCAATACCCACTTGCTCTTGCATTTTGGAAATGTATGTTTTATACTGAGAATTCCTGAGTTTCAGGCCAGCAAACCCATTCCAGTGATGGAAATAAAATCCCTATTGGGCTCTATACGGTGTTTCCAGATCTTCCAGCTAGAAGTACCTGTCATAAGCCTTGTAGCTGAGCTTTCCAAGCTAATAGATAAATATTCATCCAGTATCAAGTATGTCTGTTTTGTTTGTTGAAATTAAATGAAAGGATAACTTCAATCTTAAATTGTTGAGGGTGTGGGCAGGGTATAGAGAGGGATTCCTGTCTTTCTTAATTCAGAAGAAATAAACTTAATGGACATATTAAAAAAAAAGAGGAAAAAGAGAAGAGAGAAATTGCTATATATCAGGTCTCCTATTGAAAGACAAACAAACAAATATTGAGGACACAAGATCTTATAAATGGGAATTACTAGAACATGCCAGACATGGTGACTTGAAGAGAAGCAGGCACTTCTACCACTGCTGGAACATAGTGAGACATGGAGAACCTAGGAAAACTTGCAAGTGTTTGTTTACCACYGGTCTAGCAGCAGATGATGACCTATCTATGAACATATGTTATGAAGAAAAGACCAATATCACAAACTATGGAAAGATAGGGTAAGTGAATATTTTTAGGTGCAGTTCTGGTTCTGCTTGGCCTGCGTAGCATCTTGAGTTTCAACATGCTCTTTAGTTCAGTCTCCCTACAGAGTAATATGCTGGTGCTTTAAGTGCATTTATTCGTAAGGGAACTCTGGTATTTGAATACAACATAATTATAGTTACRGTCCAAGCCTAGACAATTTTAAGTGGACAGTCTTAGAATTCAGCAGTAGAAACACAGAGTTCAACTATAAAAAATGCTCTACTTGCACTACTTGAAAGTGCAATGATACTTCAGCAAGTAGTTCTTTAAAGTCTCTCTCATTTTTGGTGCCAGAGAAGTGCTTTCTTTGCACTTCATACCAGATGATGTGCCATCCTTAAAATAGGGAGGCATGGAACACCATGAAAACAAGTTCCTGGCTTAGYTCAAAATATTCTTATCTGTTTAAAAAATCAAAATCAAAAGATTCTTTTCCAAAAGCTTGTCTGTATGTGAAGCTTGCCTAAGGGCACATTTGAGACAGGCTCTGGCTATTTATGTGCCTTTTATACAACAGCTTGTTCTAGTATTGAATAAAAAATGAATTTTGTACCAATCAGCCAGGGACTGGACAGTGAAGCATGGGATTGTCCACATACTATTTCTGGTAATCTTTTTCTTAAAGAAAACATCTTGATGATGTATTCCTCTCCACACCATTTCTCAAAGCACAAATATTCAACTGAGGAAGTGTGTTTCTAGTCTCATTGTTTACTTTTTGCTCTTACTGCTATTATAATCCCATTTTTACCTCTCCTTCTTTACTTACAGCCATGCAGTACAAAGAAAAAAGAGAGAGAGAGAGAGAGAGAGAGAGAGAGAGAAAAGACAGAAAAAAAAAGTAGCTATTTGCAAATGGCAAATCAGTCCATGGGGGCTGCTTGGATTTTAAGGGCAGCTGTTGTTCAATGTATCTGGTGTGTCACTTTCTGTTTTGTGCTACTGTTTTATTGCTGCTGTGGGAATGGAGCAAAAATAGCGGCTACTGCAGTTCTGTTGAATAACCATCAACGTGATTCTAGCTGATGTGTCAGTCCCTCACTGGGCAAAAAAAAAAGGCCGTTATTTGATATCCGGATGCCACTACCCTACCTTGTCCTGCAAACGAAAATAGTAACATGCTAAATAGCTCCAGAAAGAATAATTAGCTAATATGCATAGCTGTTTGTGCTGCTGTGCTTATGTGAGTGTGCAAAAGAGAACGCATGTGCATCTCCAGAAAGGTTGGGTGAAGTAAATAATTCATAAGGTGCTGYTTATTTAGATGTTAAATACATTGGCTTTTGAATTCAGTGCAATGATCAAAACCTACATGTGGCTGCAACCGTTCAACTGCTGTATATTTAAAGAGAAATCACTAAGAGTGCGCGAACGCTGTGTAAAAATTACGCAAGCCCCARTTATTGACAGAGCCTCGAAGCACAGCCCTTTGCGGAGCTCGGGCCGATCTTCCCCCACGGAGGATCGCTGCTTGTTTTGGTGCGCGTGGAAAGTCCTGCCACCCGAGGTGCTGACTCATGAAACAGAGAGGAGGGAAAATTCCTGTTCCTGCTACCGTGACTGAAGTCACATGGATTTACCGCACCATGGCTTTTCCTGTCGTCCTCGCTCAAATCTGTGCCCCGTGTTTGGGCTTTGGGGGATCTGAAAGCGCTGCAAAGGTATTTTAAAGACATCTTATAGCTGCTACTTAACACGGTTCACTTTTGAATGCGTCTAGATTGTTTTACCTCTCCAGTCTATTCATCAGCAAAAGTTTATCCTGCGTCAAAACCAGGTTGTCGCCTACGGATTTAAGCCGGCTTTTGTTCTGCCAAACGCAAAGCGGCAGCGTGCCCGGCGCGCTTCCCTGAACTGGCTGCTTTTCTCCAACAGATGGCAGTGCCTTTCTCTCTAGTTAGCCAAAAGTTTAAAAACATTTTGTTAAAAATAGATGCCCCACATTCTTAACTGGCAATCCTTTTTCTATTTATTGTTAGGCACAAATCAGATGCTGTTTAGCTCTTAGGCAAGCTAAATGCACAGTACATAAAAGCATAATGTAAAACACCCAGATACTTTCTGATTCTGTTCYGTATCCATGTGTTATACTGGAAAATACCGAACAATTTACGATTTGCCACTCAGCTCTCTAGAAACTTAGTTACAATAAAGTGTTATTTTTTTACCATTATTAGGACGCACCCTGTAGTTAAACTGCAGAACTTGCTACCCAGCCGGGCATCTAAGCCTGTCCGCAGCCGTCCTTTCCACGTAAGCGGAGCCAGCACCGTTCCAGCCTCTCTGGAAGCAGCTACAGCTACTGTGGGGCTTAAAGCATCCKGCCGCTGGCCTCATCCCGAAGCAGGCACCGACCGCTCCCGGGCGGTAGGTCTTTMCCGCGGGAGGGGACCGGGAGGCCGGTGCTGCCTCGGCGCCCTGAGGGTAGCCCCAGCTCCCAGGGGTAATTTGCTGCCGCTCTTTGCCGGAGCCCCGTGCTGCCGGCTCGGCTCCTGGGGAAGCGCGCTGCCGCGTGAGCCTCCTCTCTGCTCACTCCTCACCGAGCTAATCATTTCTGTGGCCTCTGCTGGGACCTGCCTCGTTTCTGCAATTCCTTGGCAGAAAGGCCAAATCAATCCTTTACAAAATGGAATTATAATGGCCTCGCTGTTTCCTGGGTTAGCCTGTACCTCGCCCTTCTGCAAGTGGCTGAGTTGTTTATGGAAGGGGTTTTGTTCTGCTTTATTCCTTTGCCTGTGCTTACAYGTGGAACAGATTTTTAACCAGCTGCCCACAGTTTTGCTCTGCTCCACCTCCCTACACAACGGTCACAAATTTGKTGTGGATCCACATCAAGACAAACGTTTCATTTCCATTCTGGCGACGTTCCCGCAAGGTCAGGAGCAGCACACAAATACGGTTCTGTACGTGCTCGAAGGCAGCATCATTGCAGGCCTTTCAACACAGATGCATGGGAGCAATTCTTTCTAATACACATTTACAAGCATCTCTCTCTAGTGACCTTCATTTGCCATCTCTCTGCCTATTTAGTTAGTTTATTAGGGCCTTCTGAAGTGGTTCATAATATTCTCATGATATTGGGCAAGTGTCAATAATTGTATTTAATTCCATTGTTATCAGCTGGATTTTGAAGCCCTTTCTCCTGTTTGCTGACATTAAACAACACTGTACCTAGGAGTTCTTGGAGTCACCTCAKGGACAAAAAGATTGAAAGCCTTTTCCTCTTCCTCTTCCTCTTCYTCTTCTTCTTCTTTGGTGATTTTTCTGATGTTGGAGAAAGGTTTAACAGGCTGCAATTTTCAAGTCTAGTTCCACATGTTTTTTTTTAAGCTAGTACATAAAACGGCATCCAGCTTTCCAGTAGATGATGTTAATGAGCAAGCATGTAGGGTTTTTTAATTAGTGCCTCCGACACTTCCTTAAAAATGTTTGCATGCACACAAGCCAGTTCTGGAGATATATTGCTCTCGAATGCAAACACTGCAGCACTTTCTGCCTTGACAAATTAGTCTCTAATACTGATATCTTTTTTCTTGCAAGAGAAAACAGGTGGGCTGAAATATCTTTTTAAAATCCTCTTTTGAATATCAATGTAAATAAAATATTTAGGATCTTTGCCCACATCACTCACTGCTCATTTGTTCCACTTTCAATCCTCCTGCTTCTCAGGTATGCCTGTGTGCATGCAGGAAAGAGTTGCTTTTATGGTTTTGGCTACTTGCTTTTCAAAATTTTTTATGGACCTAATTTCTATCTTGCTTTTAGTTGTCTAACAATAGCTTGTGTATTTCTGTGTCAGTTCTGTTGATCTAGGTTTTCCTGTTCTGAAAGCTAACTGGGAAATTGCTTACCATTTAAACATATTTTATTTTTCCTTACTTTCTGCTTCCTCTTTGTTTCAAAATSAAACAGTCACTCCAGTGACTGTACTGTGATTTTGTGGTTCTGCGGTTATTAACAATATCCAGTGTTATTTCCTGCATAATRCCAGCCATGTGATTTCAGCCCCTGAGTCCCAGATGAGCTGCAGTGAATCTTTTATAAAGGCAGTCATTTCTACTGAAAAGATAYTGGTTTATCACAACCACTGCTCTTAAGTACTTAGTTTTAACCTAATACTTACTTTACTTGATTAAAAAAAATAATAATAATAATAATTTCCAGCCTGTATTTGTCTGGCTTCTATTTCTAAGCACTAATCACTTTTATACCTTTGCCTCCTAGCTGGAACTCTGCTCCTTCCAAGTGTGTCCCTTGCACTGTGGTGAGTTACCTCTGCCTTCTTCGGAGGGACCCTCAGATTTCTCACACACAGCAGGAGTCCATGATTTCCATCACTGAGTAGCTCATTTTTGATTCCCTTCTAGTATCATTATTATCTGGAAATTGGACATAGCAATATGGTCCCATCATATACCTGTAATATCATCAGCTCCTGCATAATCATGCAAGTATTGCATTAACGTTAGCCCATGGATTGCATAGGGAATTCATGGCAAATTGATTTTCTGAAGCCCTTTTCAGTGTCACTGCATTTCAGGATATGGTCTTCTGTGTTGTTAGTGTGACCTACATTCTTTCTTTTGACATGTCTGACTTCGTGTCTGCCTGCATTAAAACTCTTTTTAAAAATTACTTCATTTTACAGCTGATTCAAATAGGACATTATAACTGATCAATCCTTACCGCTGCAATGGTTACTTGACCAATTTTTTCTTTGCATACTGTTATGCAAATAATCTTTGTTTCTCTACTAGAGAGATAAATATATTTCCATCAATTTCTGTTCTGATTTTAGTCAAAAGGGTTTTACAAAATCATAATACAAACAGTAGAAATACTACTAGATGCATCTATATTCAGATATATCTAATAATAATACTTTTGTCAATTTTAGTACATTTTACTGTTATACATTGTGTAGTGTTACTTTTTAACAGAATATAATGCAAATACTTTCAACAAAGTTATCATTGCTTGTTTAAAAAAATACACTTCCCATCAGATATACTGATTAGGCATTAAGCTCTCATTTCTCAATCTTTTTTTTGATCACAACCTRTGGTAACTTCTCCAAAGCATCATCTTTGCCCCAGTACCTAATTCAAATGGTTCCTCCACACATTGTAAATGTCTCTGTGTAGGACTTGCGTTTTGTCTTGGTCAAAAACTTTTTCTTGTCTGAAAACAGTTCTGCTGCCCTAATCCTTTCTTTATTACATCTTTATGTAATTAGCATTCAGACATTCTCACTTCTAATATTCCCTTTAGCCACACTAGAAGTATTTCACACCAAATACTTGTGTAGACTGTATTTAAGCCTTTTCTCTGGACATCTTATATAGATGATYACCAGAACCTTTCTCTTCTCGTTCCCTGCGTCACTATACCTGCATGTACCATGGCCACAAGCTAACAACAACACTAGTTTGCAGACAGGCTTTCTTTGCTTTCTCTCGTGTGCATACCCTGTGAGCACGTCCTTAGAAGTCCTTTAAAGTCCAGTCCCTTAAATTACTTAAGGCTTGCCACTCTTGAATGCTCTTTCTTCATACATAATTGGCATAACTGTATTTGGACACAAGGAGCTGGCGGATGTTATACACCAATGTCTTCCCACTGCCTGAGAATTCATCTGTCAAATCATTATAACTTCTAGTACTAAAACAATTATGCTAAATTTTTGAGGAAAGCGCAAGAAAGAAGGAAACAGGGCATCAGGCTCAAAAGCCTCTGGCTGGATCCTTTCTGTAGGTAAATGTATTTGCAGTCTGCCCTGGGGTGGACAGTCACTGGGGCTGGATATGAATTTCTCATTTCTTGAGAGGAAATGTGAAACTTTTATCCAGCAACAAGTAAGTAGCAATGGATTCCATTTTTCCATTTCTATTCAGAAGCATAGGGAAAGAAGTTATTTTCACATACCTATTTCGAGACAGTTATTTGTCAATTGACATGAGTGCTTTTAGATGCCTGCTTAAGCTGTTTAGTATTTTCTTAACAATAGCRAAGGAGACTTGTCATTTTAGTGTTTCCTCAGAGAAAATTCAAGTATCCACTGATTTAAAAGATCAAAGAAAACAGCAATGCTCTTGGTTACGCTGAGCGTGATACGTGGGGGCATTTTCTTGCATAATTATTGATAGCTTGTCTGGATCTCTGTCACCTGCACAGGTTTTGTGCACCAAACAAGAGCCTGGATGCTTAACTATGTAGGTCACTAAGGATGCTTATTCTCAGGGATTGTTAGAAGAAATCAATTCCAGATCCCAATGAAGTAGCCTCAGTTACTGTCTATGCATTGCTGACTGCTGTTTCAGGCAGTATAAAAACCACTTTTTGAACAAGAAAGTTTTGTTTCACTTGGAAAAAAGAGTCATTAAGAGAAAATTGTAATGAGAACAAGGCAGTTTGTAAAGGTCATGTAGGCTGTAGGAGACTCAACCTGTAAAGGATTGAACGAGTTGCAGACTGTCATATCCTGTTTTAACTCCAGTTAGCTAACTGTAGCTRTGCACATGCTTTCTCCTATTGAAGGGGTGCCCCTGATTTTCTAGTGGGTTGGAGGAACGGCAAGAGTTTGCCACCACAGAGCAGGCAATGCTCTGTGCCTGACTCCTARTACAGGTGCCTTTGAGAGAGTCCAGAGGTACAGCTGCCTCTAGAAGTGTCTTATTAAAATACTGTGCTCTTCAGCAGAAGTCTACCTTAGTTGCTGCCTTCAGAAGAGAAAAAGTGTTATGCTGACCATGCATAAGAAAACCAATCTTGTTGCTAACAGATACTTGATAATGTATGAGAGGATATTTGTTCGGCTGAGTCACTTGCAGCCAGAGGTAAGTGACAGTTCTAGCAAGTAATAAGCTGTCATGTAGTGTTTCTTAAATGCATGGATTTTCTGAAATCCTGTTCAAGGGGTCAATAGTAGAGCAGATGCAATTGTCTGCTGTATGACAGGGACCTCGGGAGTCAGCTCTGCATTTCCCTTTATATTTCATTCCCCTGAAGTGGTAAACTTCTTAGAGAATATCCTTCCAGAGCAAAGAAGCTTTCACTAGATGTCAGGAAAAGAACTGACTGTTTAGTTTTACAAAGAATCTTGTGATTTTTTACTTCCACTTTTTTTTTCAGTCTCACACAGTTCCTTAAGAAACCAGTCTGTTTATTATTTCTACTTTCTGATAGTCAATACTATTTTAATTATTATTTTGCTTTTTGTTTTTGTCCTGGCCAGGTCTGTGCAATTTAGTCACAAGAAAGACCAGTCAAATCAGACTATTAAAATCCATGCTGCACACATTTCTAGTGTGCCCTCGTGTTGAATCTTGTATTCAGTTGATTGCTGCATTTCAAAGGGATRGAATTAGGAGAGGTACATAGAAAGATAACAAGGAGAGAGTAAATAATCTGAATCCTTCGGTGGATCCACTAAGAGGAAAAGACAGAGATGTGCACAATCATGAGTGTCATGGAGAAGCGATTAGGGAGTGACTAATGCATTGTTTCTGACAATACAGGACCTAAGGGGGTTCCCAGTGTAATCATCAGGCAGGGAATTTAAGGCAAACTTTTGTCATGCAGGGCATAATTATTTTGTGGAACTCATTCCACAGGRCGTTAGGAGTTCAAAAAAACAAGATATATTACTGACGATAGGTCCATGGGGGACTATTAACATGATAGTACTCTGGCAAGCTCTAGTTCAGAAAGTCCTCTAAGCAGCTGATTGCTGGGAGCTGGGAAAGTAGGCAGCGGGATTTCTGATTTSTTCTGTTTCTTATTCTCATGCTCTAAGAATCTCCTGCTAATAGCTTAAAGACAGGATACTGGGCAAGGACAGATTTTGGTCTGTGTGGCCTACAGGGACATGCCCTTGGAAATAGCTAGCTGTCCCACGGAGCAACATAGGCAGCAGAGGATGCATTCCTATGCATCTTGCACAGGGTTTGCTCACCCGTACATGTGACCTGGCCTCCTGATCCTTGTCAACAGCCAGATAATGCAACGCCAAATCCATTGCAACTTTATGCAGTTCAGCTGACCTCAGTGGAGTGAGGAAGTGCTGTAGTATGGACATTGCTGGTATACAGTAGGGGACGTTTTTTTCCCCGGATCATCCAGGCTGGGGGATTTTGTGGAGTCTGTTGTAGCATCCTCCCGAGGCGCAGCCAGTTTTCTTTCAAAGGAAATGAGGCCGTACAAGGAAATCAGAATGTACGCAGCTCCCTGCTGTGCAGCTGAACTGCGGCAGGAGTACCCAGTGGGGTGTGCAGGGTGTACTGTGGAGCGTATCTGCTTGGCGTGATAGACCCAGCTGTTTTGAGATGTCGAAGAAAGACATGCTATGCAAACAAGACACTACAAGACCTGCCAGGGTAGGAGTTTACAGATCACCASTGAGAGTTCATGTGTTCTCTTATCCTTTTGATAAATATGGAATATCTGCCCTTAGTCATGAAGATTCAGGAAGTATATGGGGAAGTAATTAATTTATAAATCAGCATGGAGAGAAATTCTGTGTGTGGAGTTGCCATGGAAAAATGATAGAAATGCTTAAAGACTGGACTAAAGCTTCTCTGGCCTGGTATCATTGAGAAGTTGTAAGAAAGAGAGGATGCTTTTGATGGAGGGCATGGGATGATAAAAAGGCTAGGGCAAAATTATGCAGCAAATTTGGATGTAATATGATGAAATAGGAGAGAGAAAGGTTGCTAGGAGAGAGCAGCGAGGAGATTCAAAAAGCGTTATGATCACATCAGGCACAGAGATGGAGCTGGCTGCCTTCTGTGTAGACTGGACACTGAACAAGGCAATAGGAATAGGGATTTGTTCAACTGTGAGCAGTGACGTAGGCATGTTATATATTCATGTCTAGTACTGAGAGCTGAAGGGGAAAGCTTGGAGTATCAGTGGCAACGGAAAGGATACTTTCTGACAAAGCTTCAAGGATTCTTTCATCCCCTGTCCCGGGGACAAACGGGGTTCCAGCAGGAATACCCCGAGCGAGGAGGACATGGTCCACCCACTGGACCCATCACAGGTAGCTATGTGCCCTGAGGTGGGGGAAATTGTCTTTTGCACTGGGACAAGAGCTTTGCGAGGTGAACAGCAAGTGAATAATAAACTCAATAACGCCTCAGAAATACCAAGCCTCTAAAAGAATTGCTGCAGGGTCAGGGAGAAGCCTGCAGTGTTTCTTGYCCTGTTCTTGGTAAGGAGGGGGAATACGGCTCTCTGCAGGGCTCCTTCTAGAGACACAGACTTTTCCCTCAAAGAAGGGAAAGTGTTTTCTGCTGAGCAGTCAGCATGACATAGATTCAATTCTCACTCACAATTTAATTCAGCAGGTAACAGGTCCCAATAAAAATCAGGTGCAGAAAAGAATTCTGAAAATCTTTTGCTTTGGGAACAGGGAATGGGTAAAATGGGATTTTGTCTTTTCATTCTTTGTTAAAYATTTTTTGCCAAATTCAGTGGCCTTTTACAAAATACGCAAGCAAATATTAAATTGCTAAATTTCCTCAAAATGATTTGTGGACAGTTCAGGTTATTGTATCTCTATACATTATACCTTTATATAAGCAGCCATGTCATACATATTTCATATATTTCATAATTCATTCTTATATGTCATAATTCACATGCATCTATGTATAATATGAAATTGTTGAGTTATAGGAAATTGTAGGAAAGTGTTTTTGAGTATTGTTAAAAACCTAGATAATACTGTTCTTCAACTATATTTCTCCTAGAAGTGTCAGATAGAATGTGATTGCAACAGTTTTACTTTGAAATCTTATAAATGCTTATGAAAATCAGGACAACCTCTGCAATAAATTCTACCTTGCACAAAAACAAATGCTGATGTCCACTAAAATTATAGACGGACTATGACTTTAATATAATTTCARTAATCACAATCACAATGTTGTACCTCAACATATAAATAATGTCTGCATGTTCCTATCCAGGAAGCACAGTTTCTCTCAAGCCTYTCTCAAAACAAAGAGGTGTAAATGTGCAATAGCCATTTACACATCTCTCATTCTAAATTGGCACTTCGTATTATTGAATTTAATTTTGGGAGGACTTTCCAACAGCAGATCAAGTGTTGAAGAATGTACAGTACACTTGTAATGATACAAGTCACTTATTTATTTAACTGTTGAAGGCTTGAAAGCCTCTTTTAGCTCCCTAAATCTACTTCTATATGTACAAATTATGAGTCCCTGAATAATGAACATGTTATTTAAATTGTGCTGTGACACTRCATAATGCTGAGAAGTCATTTTCTACAGTTCACTATTCTCATAGTCAATGGTGCTTGACTTGATTACCAGTGCCTCATAGCTAGAATAGATATGGGCAGTGTTTTAAATTTGTTAGAAATCAGTTAGATAAAATTGTCCTGAACAAAATAGCCTAGGTTGGAGAGCCTATTCCTTCTGATAGTTTCCTAGATGAATCTTAATTGTCATGCATAAAATATTCACATTTTATAACATTTTTGTGTAAAAAAATAAAACAGTAAAAGAACAGCTGAATGTCCCACCTGGGCTCTGCAAGACAGTAGTAGAGAATGCGACCCCTTCTTTACATCCTTCCTTACGTTCGTAAACCAGGACAGTTCAGGACAGTGTGGTAACTATGGTGAAGATAGYGCTGCACCCTCACTTGTTCCTTCATGGGAAAGGAAAGGATGAGTAAAGAAGTAAGTTCACTGTGTCCACTAGATCCTCATGTGTCAGCTTATGAGACATATAACTGGTATTGTTACTGCGAGCTAAAAACTTCCTGCAGAGAGGAAGGAGGAAGGAGAGGGCACTGGTGTCCTACACTGGCTCTGCGCTACAGCGTGCTCTGCCTGCACAGCTTGGTTGCACAGGCATCTAGCATAGCGGTGCCAGCAGAATACCCTGCTAAAGACTCAGTTATCTGAGCAAAACTGAACTGCTTTTGTCCCGCGATACTGGTTTGCTCAGGGATGCTAGTTTGACTCTCCCAGCAAAGTCGCTATTTGTATTATCACGGTGGGTCCATATAAGAAGTGCTTTGCTATTATGGTGGTTCCTGTATGATAAAGCACTAAGAGGTAAACTTACAACATCGCAGGAACCTGGAAAGAATATATTTTAATAGATGTGAAAAATTTTCTCTGAGTGGCAGAACTACCAAAGCCTGGTTTGCTTTGAGGTTGTGTGTTCCTTGAGGCCTGTGTTTCTGACACCCAGACGGCCCTTGTTGATCTCCTGCTCTGCAGAGACACCTCACATAGCAAGAAGCAAGACTAGGCCAGGGACAGGCATATGATTGACTGGTGGGTCTGGCACATGCTTTTAGCTAGCACACTGCTCCCGAACAGCATGTGTAATGACCGAGATGTCTGCCTTGCCCCAGTGGAGGTCATTAAATTGGGTTTCTCTCCTCTGYTAAATCCTGCACAATTTTCGTATGTTAGATTTTTCTACCTCTAGAACATAAAACATACTTGAAAGGTAGTTCTGAAACAGAGAGGTGTTTCAGTAAGATTAAGACTGATGTGTCACTGAAATTGGTTCACCTTTGGAGTATGCTTCAATTTCAAAGAATTTTCTGAGGAGGAATAAAAAGATCCATGGGAAACATATTGACCCAGTGTCCATATAAGTTACCAGTCTTCAGCTTTCACATCTGCTTCTCAGAACTGAATAACAGGCCACAGGCCAGGGCTAGCAATAGCCATAGCACAACTCCTTTGCTTGCTCTTACATGCTTTTCTTCCTTTTCAGGCTGATGGAGRAGACATTCCCTGTGATTCTGGGAAGGGAGGTGCAATTAATTTTGACATCTCAGTTTGAACCACCCCACCTATGTCACAGATACACACATATGTACACACAGAGGACACAGATACACACACACACACATGGCTTATTTCACTCTTTGCTCTTGCATAAGCAAGAGGTAATCCATACATCCTTTTCCCCACACCTTTTTGCTCAGTTCAAATATCTAATGAGATATTAACAAAATAAATGAAGAAAGAGATCATTATTCTGAAATACCAGAATTCTTGTGACATGGATTTGAAGCAGTTTATGATCAAATAGTATTTTTTTAATTTGTCTTGAKTCATGTGAAAGTAATTCAAATCCACATTAGTATTCTGTGAACTGATCATTAACACTTTTCAACTGATTTAGTAAACATACATTGCTTCCAAAATAAATAGAAACAGGAAAGAAGTACAGTTAGTGTAGTTGAGGCATGAAAACATACACATTAACATGCAAAGCAAAACTCCAGTGTTGAAAAGGGAGCAGCACACTGAAGTTATTTTTCTAGCTATGTTTTTGCTTCTCTAGAGGAAGCTTAAAAACAATAGGTTTTAATCATGCTGCTTCATACTTCACTACAAAGTGATGTCTCAACAGTGATACATTAATTTGAACAGCCTGTCTGAACATATAGGGTACTTAGGAGAAGATGACATGGAGATGCTAAAGTGCACATTTCCCCAACAGGCTGGCTCTGCGATACCCAGCGTGACAGTGCCTGGCTTAGAGAGCCCCGTTTGGCACACAGGGYTTGCATAGGGGCAGACCCACTGGAGCCTCTCAGCGTCCCAGATGAACCTGATGCCAGATCTGCTCCAGAAGCTGTAAAGCTGTAGTTAACACACTGGTATGTCCAAACTAATAAGTCCTTCTAAGAGCTTGAGCCTGTCAGTACAGCACTAATGCAGCGCTCTCATKCTCAGATCAAGATAGGCTCTTGTGCCGTCAGTGTGGCAAGCAGGTCTTAGCAGGCTTAGGTCTACCCGCCTATACCTTGCCTTTGCTGCAAAATGCACAAAACATTAGCAGAGTGAGTATGATAGGTTTGTTCTCTGTGATTTAGTATTTACCTGATAATAGAGGCCTTTTCCTGAAGGCAGAGAGAGAGGCACCTTTTTTCAAAAATGCACCCAGCAGCCAAAAATGCACTCAGCAAAAATCAGCATGGGTCAGTTTTGCGAGAGAGAAGTGTTTCTTGTTAGGAAAGAGTGTGTTAGCCATTATCTTGCCCAACTTGATCAGCTTCTCTCTCTGAAAGCTCCGTAATGATTCCTCTGTGAAAGCTGCAGGGTTTTTTGGCACAATGTAGCTCTCCGACAGCTCACTTTGTGTGGAGTGGCCATACAGAAGGGAAAAGGACATCATATTTGTATTTCCAAGACTTCTAGAGTGGTCCCCATGCTGCTAAAATTGACAGTGTTTGAGTTGTTTCAGGACGGATGCTACCAGCAGTCGAGAAGCATTTGGCGCAGCTCAGGAGAAGTGCAAAGGTGGCAGACCCCTTCGCTAGCTAGCTGAGGCCACTTCAGTTTACACCACCTGCCAACAGACCCCACTGCTCTAGGACAGCGAGCCCATCCGTCGTGGAATTCTTCTGCACTTGAAAGGCAGGGAGAAGTTTTGGATTCAACCTTACACCTCAGCTGGGGAAGGATACAGCTGAGAGCCTGCTTCTATGTAAACTCTTTCTCTGTAACATCACAGAGATGGATAATTATCATGGATAAATAGGGTAAATCATCTCCAATGCTCGACTTTGGTCTGTGTTTTCCGTCGAGTCCCTTAGGATTGCTCTTGCCTCAGTAAGATGTGCTCCAAATTTTTCCTTTCAGCTCAGTGGTACCTCCACACTAATTGATTATTCCYCCCCTTGAGAAACTAAGCACCTTATTCTGAAATTTTAAATTCTGATTCCATGTTAAAGCAAAGATTTCTGCAAATACTGCAAACACTATTGCTGACTGGCAGCTATGTCTCAGCTGCACATATGGAAAGATGGAAAWTTTTTGTAAAGTGCTTCTTGAAGCAGAGATGTGAATTCAGATCAAATGAAATATGTGCAGGGGGTCCTTTTCTGCATTACATTATAGAAAATGGTTCATTGTAGATTATAAATAGTAATGATCTGGACCACAYTCTTGTGTTTTCAATTCTAATTAGAAATGCACTGAGCCACCAAAAATAATGCACCCAAGCCAGCTTTCTTAGGACTGCAGTTATCTTCTACATAAACACACCTTTAACCAACAGCTTATAAAAAGAGCAATGATGACATCCAGAGGACAGATAGTTTAATCATAGGTACTGTAGGTAATCTCAGCAAATTTCCTGGGGATATGTCCCTCATCTACTTTTTCTATTTAAAGTCTGTTCCTATTAAATCAGTTACTGACAGCCTGGTGAGTTCCCCTAATTCTTATTTCTTAAGAAACTGACTTTGTAAAGTTGAGTATTTCAATCTCAGTGCAAAATTTTAYGTACAAGGTAAACTTTTATTAGTTTCGTCATTTTTTTATGTATTATCATTGTATGTTATCACCGAATCCAAGTAAACAGTAGAGCAGTGTTAAGCTGTTGGTAAACTTCAGGTTAATCGCTGTCTGGCTTGCTTCACCTTAAGTATTCCTGCTGTGGAACCTCACCTGATATGTAGGTTTTTATCTAATCTGCCTTAGGAACCTTCCATAGTCTGGTCTGGCAATTACTTTCGGGTTTGATTTTGTTTGCAACTGCAAGAATACAGGCCAGGTGCACTGTATGTAGGAGCTACTGTGTAGAAAAGCCTCTGAATTCTACGGAAATATCTATGGATAGATGTCTGTTTTATTGACAAAATTGAAAGAGATATACATTACCAATGTTAGTCTGTTAAGCACAGCTCCACAATCAGAATTTAATTGAAGCATGTTATCTATAATAGTTTCAGGTATTTGTGTTCTTCAGCATTTTAAGAATTCAGAAACAGATGGGCTATGACCAGGAAGCAGTGGAGAACAGACTGGCGTAAAGCAGGTTGGCTCTCTGACAAGTGCAGGTACAGCTGTGGTATGTATTTTATTCAGCATGCCCACCTACTGTATCAGCAGCCTGCCCTACCAGCAATTCAACTACAACTGACTTAATGAAGAGTAGAAGTAAGCATGAATCCAGACTTTCCATGGATCATAATATTTGAGAACCCAGAAGAATCAACATGACAAAAATCATGCCAAGTAATTTTTTTCCTATCTTCACATGCAAGAGATAACAAAAGCATTGGCATTTTGAGGAAAAAAATCTGCACAAAATGTAATCAAGTTATAGCATATTAAAATATTTCCCTTTTGGAATTTCTTAATTGCTTTTTTAAAATAAAGAAAGAAACCTTAGTGAGTATTAGCTTATAGTTAAAATCACCAGAATTGTGCCAAGGAACGTGATGAAATGCAGGRTAAGAGTGCTGCTGTTGATTAAAGAAGAGAGATTATATGGATGTATGAGAGGCCAGTTATCCAAGGTTTCATGCAAGAAGTATGCAAAAGATACTTTTGCTCCCATTTGCACCAAATGTAATCCTTGCACTTTTGCAACTACCATGGAGAAAGAAATTTCAGGGGTTAAAGAAATGGTAGAAAAGGACCCTTGATCCGGACATTCCTTAATTGGAAATGTGGTATCTGCTATTTTATGTATTTATATTTCAGAAAAGAGGTGCGTCTCTTTGTCTTCTGGCATTCSTTGCACATCAGGTTGAATAATCTTTCATTTAGGTATATTATACATTTCCATCTCTATTTCTATATCTATGTAACATCATATATTGTAACCTGCAGTAACCACAGTAACCCACAAAGTGAATTTGGAAAAACAACAACCCATAATTATTTTATATAGTGATTATCTGACTTGAAATATTGAGGTAATTATCAAGTTAAATTCGTATGATCCCTGCAATTTCTATGAAACCTGGAGATGTCAGTACTTGAGTTCTGGCATATCTCTTAAAGTAAAATTATACCACCTAATCCTAAGGTCATAATTAAAGATGTAACAAAGCTAAGTGAAAAATGGGTATATGATTAAAATGAAAAGCAGAATAATCCCAGTAATTATAGAGGGTGCAAAATTAAGCTAACTGGCYGTGAGGTCCATCATTCAGGAGCTGCATGTGGCAATCTGCAGCTAGACAAGACTCTTGTTGACAAACTCACGAATGCGAAGGAGAAAACTGTGATGTGGGTCCGGCCAAGAGCCCATGGGACCACTTGATTTGGAAGGCGAATGGCTTCTTCAAGCATGCAGGGAAGGCACAGGAAAAGCCCAGTTATATTTTGTAAAACCTCCACTGTATTTTTTCTTTGGGAGACTAAAAAATACCAATTTGATTCAAGCCATTTCGATGTCCAAAGAGAGATTGGGGAGATATTTGCATAAAAGACTTCCATTTTTGTGTAGATTCCTGAGAAAAACTTTAAAATGCAACTAAATAATATTTCCAGATCCCGATCAGCAGCAGAATATGCAACTTAATCGATACGTTTGTATGTACGTGTGTGCACACGTGCATATATAATGTAAGCACGTACGAGAACCGATGATTACATTTGAAAACAAAATTCTGGCAGACCAGTGTAATTTTAATGAACCTGCCACAGCCTTCTCAAAGGCTCCTTCCTTTGTTGTGCAGCTTCTGAGGACACSGCCGTGGCTCAGGTGCTGTGACAGTGGAAGACAGCAGGGCTCAAACGACAGCAGAGCTGCGAGTGCTGCTTTAGGTCCGTGAAGCACAGAGCTGTGTTCAGGAATTCAGTTTCACAGTGCAGTTTTGCTAGTTGAGCTGTACATGCCATGTATCTTGCTTACATCTTGGACTCGACAATTTTTTTTTCTCTCGTTCTCTTGTCCAAGCTTCACATTTAACCTTTGAGGCAGTTCTGAATGTATCCTTCCATAAATCGTAGTCCAGTAGCACTAACCTCAGGCAGCTCTTTAGTGTTTTTGACTCCCTTCTCACGCTGTTCCTCCTCAGGCTTCTGCTGGTCATTCTCATTTCTCTCCTGATGATTTTGTCACTTCTCTTCAATGTAAAACTCAGGGGATCTATGAGACTGTACACTGTGACTATGTTTGTGATGTTGGGGCCTCTGCCTGATGCTACACTTCGCTTCATTTACCTTTCTCATTTCATTGCTTTCCCCATGTTCCCGTAGTGCTGACTGCCCCCCGCCCCCTGTTACTACTATGGGGCTGACATACTGTCCATCAGCTCCTGTCCCCTCCAGCCTCCACCAAAATATGTTACCTTTCATGTTGGTGACTCCCTCAAACACGCTAAATCTTCTGTGTCCTCTAGAATTTTTTCCGTTTAGTTTTAAATGTCCCCTAGCTGTTCCTATGCTGAAAAAAACACCTCTGGACCTACTGATCCTTCACAAGCTTTTTAAAACCATTCTCTGGTATTTCTTCTGTCAGCATTTTTACAGCATTTCAAGACTAGTTGGTGTCACAAAAGGGAAGAATATTCACACTGAGGGTAAAATACTACAGTCAGTTCCATACAAGCTTGGTTCTGAAAAGTCACTTAAGTGAAGGATGATGTTGGATGAAAGGATTAAGTGACGGCTCTTTGAGATTTGTCCAGACTCAAAATTGTGCCTAAGCTGTAGCCTCAATTTTTCTTCAGAAAACAGGGGAAAAAAAGTGTTAGGTATGGCAAACAACTAGGCTCCTTTCTGCTCTCAAGGTGGAGAAAGGGTCCCGTCCAAAACCTATGAGAAGAGACTGCTTTCTAGAGCACTGCTGAGGTAGCAGGGCTCAGGACAAGAACCCTGGGCACTGACTGCTGGTTTGGCTGGCAGAATACCCATTTATTGATAGAAATGTTGGAGTGTGATCTCCTGCATGTAATGATGTCCCATGAGTGCTGGATAAACCCCAGAGTAGTTTCAGCCTTGTCTGTCTTTGGAAGCTGGGTGGATCTGCCAGCCAGGGCCACAGGCAGTCACACTGCATGTGAGCCGTGTAAAGATAAGGAAAGCTTTAGGGGCTTTAGGGGGTCTAAGTATGAGAAAAGCATGATTTGAGCCCTACATTATTTTCATAACTGCAACAACAGACACAATTCTGCCTTCAGATCTGCACAAGTGTATGTAGCAAAAGCAGGTCTGCTCTCATGCACTAGATTGCAAGTGTATTTGCCCAGAAGCCTCAGTCAGCTGGGAAAATTCAGGGAGGAGGCACTCCACCTGAAATGGGCGTTCCCCCCCCCCCCCCCCCCCCCCCCAGATGAAGAGGTCCATGGTTACTTTAAAAGAAGGTTCAAGGGAGATAAAAGGTTGATGCCTTAGAAGTCAGGATCAGTGATCTACACCTTGCACCATTTCATCAGCTGTGTAGGCAGCTGTGGTTCTGGGCATGCTCCTTGCATACAGGCTGCTTCTTGCATCCTCGGGGAGGATTGGACTGGACTTTTCTGCTCTGCTCTGCTCTTCACAGAGGTGAAGCTGGAGAAGGGAACAAACATGGTATGTTTGATGGGAATTACTATTTCTGAGTGCCTGGTGTCCTGTACTGAGCTCAGCCACCAGGCTGTAGGGTGATAGTGTGCAGGTTACTTCAACTGCTTCTGTAAGTAGTAAGTGGGGGATATTTAAGGGGGCCAGTTAAAGAGTACCCAAAGTTACTAGTAGAATAAAGGTGTCATTTGATGTTCAGCAAGGAGAATTCAGATGCTTGTAAGCACAAGGCAGAGGAGTGGAGAAGAAGAAAGAGAAGCTGTAATGGGAGATGATGGTATGTAAGAAGTAAAAGAGAGGAGTTAAAACTTAGTAGAGAAGGATTTTCATGAGGCAATGTGGTTACAGTGACAGAGGAAGATATCACTTTAGAAGCCATCATAGGATATACTGAAGGAGAAGGAAGTAAGAAAGTAAATGGTGAGAAAATTGGAACAGCAGTATTATTTCCCTATCCCTCCTTCTGGTTCTGTACTTTCCACTGAGTGAGCTGTGAATGGGTCAAAAGCAAGAGCCAGAAAATTCTGTAGAATGTGAAGTGCTCTGTATTGTCTCTGCCAGACAGTGTATATCCCTGCTGGAAAGGATGTAAGAGAAATAGCATCCTTTTTGGTAGTGACTCAGACCTGAAAGTGAGAATAATAGCTTTGACTCAATCACAGGCTGTTGTGGAGAGAGATTAATGCCAGGAGACATGGCCAATTCTTTTTCTGTGTGTCAATCCATCTGCAGAACACAGTACATGCCAGTTATTTGACTTGGAGAGGAGAAGGAGAGTGCCGATATGAGATAGAGAGATAAAATCCGTAGCATAATTGAACAGACATTTTTCACATCTTTATCATACTGTCTCTCTCTTTCCTCTTATGCTTCTGTGTGTTGTTCTTTCAAAAGCTTTTGCAGGTGGGATGGATATTGAAGGTTGGCATCTGGTTTGGATGCTAAGTACTCCATGTTTTATCTGATATRTGATAAGATATGTGCAGACATTTTCATTGTGTATCTGATTGTATAAGGCATTTTATTAATAGCCCATCATACAAAGGCATTGTGTTACCAGAATCATCAAAACTTAATATTACTTTTCAATTCAGCTTCTGCATTTTCCTCACATTGCCAACATTGTTTAAATACAATTACTTCAAATATTTAAACAGATGTGCARGTAACTTTGCCTTGAATTGATGTTATATTACATTAATTTTCTTTGAGACCTAATATTGCAGGTTGGCTTAGGATGGGAGGAGGGATACGTACCTTTTTGCTGCTGGACTGATACTTCAAGTCTGTCTTCAATCTAGAATGACCTAGTGTTTTTAGTATCTCTTGGCTATTTGGTGACTGAGGAGGGATGGTCCAAGCTGCATTTTTACTGTGCAGAACTGGAACTGAACTTCCTGCACTAAGTGCTGATGGTTGACTCYGATCCCCTGCTCTGAGGACACTCAGAGTAAAACTTGAAAAACTGACACTCTATGAAGCTGATATGACCCTTAAAGGCTCTCCCACTACCCTGAGGTTGGGATAGTCCCAGCTGTAAGTTTTGGTTTTAGATGATGCTAGCTTGTTCTTGCTTTTGTCATCCTAAGAGGCAGCTAAAAATAATCAGACTAYAGAAAGGCTCAGCCACAGCCTGTCTCCCAGGTTAGACTCAACAGTAGAACTCTTTTYCTTTTGCCTGCTATGACTGGCAGTTCTGACTTGAAAGCCTTTCCTCAATGCAGAGAAGAGCCTTATGTATTAGGTTTTAGTAATGATAACATTCTATTTTCATATTCCCTAAATTCCTATAGAATGCAGAGCATGTCTAGATTGGATTAGTATGTGAAACTGACTTTTGGAATAAAAAGGTCTAATAAACAACTTGCAAATCTAATTCCAAAACTACATGAAGCAACAATAGCTTTACAGATACCCATTTGGTGCAGAAACTATTCACTATAAGATTTCTTAAAGATACTTACCCAACCTTCCCTCCTGGATCTCTACACATGTCACTAATGGCAGATAATTTCAGCTCTATCCCGTCCCACCCACCTTCTCTTGCCACTGCAACACCAATAGGAATGTAATCAATGACAACGACTTGAGCCAGGAGCTAGTGGATGGAATATGTAAAATGGAGCCAAGCTTCTGCTCTGATGGAGAGCTTGCTTCAGGAAAGCAGACTATTGATTTATTTAGAGGCTTATGCTCTAAGTTTTTGTGCTTCCTTTTGCAGCTTGTGTTTGCCTTTCACCTTCACACTGATATTTACAGTGAGTCTTGTGGGACTGTTTCCAAACTCACAGTGATGGTATCTGTCRTCATTAATTTTCCTGTTACATTTAACAGCATATAAAATTATAGCATCAGGTTGGCATAGTTGGCAGGAGAAAGGCAGGAAATGCTTTTCCCTTCTCTTTTGGGGGTCTTTAGAGGGTGTGAGGATATGTAAACTGGGCATGCTGGACTTGCCCCTGCCTGAGGCTCCTCGTGGGATGGCAGGTGTCTTGGAACAAATTCCCTTTCTCTTGAGCTGCATGAGGAAATCCCAACACAGGAGTTGCAGGTGTCATATGCTGTAGATGTGAGTGTTACCTGATTCTTCTAAATTGGCTTGTATTTTGAAGGCTGTGTTTTTTGTATTACCGTGGTTCCCAGTGCTCTCCAGTAATGCCAGAGATACTGTGAAAGTGAAGAATGTGCCAAAAGGGAGCCGACACTGAATTCTGCACCTGCTACTGTCCAAGAAAGCCATAGGTCTATGGCTGCAAGCTGAGCTAGAAGGAGCCTGAGAAGCAGAGGTGCGCATAAGCTAGCGAAATGTGTGTGGTGGTTTGCTAGGGGCCTTAGGCATCAAGCTGTCTTGCTGTGTTTCTGCACTAATGTTATGTGTGTGATCCACAGGGATACAGTGGAGCTCATCTGTGCTCTCATCTATCAAACCATATTGTGTGCTTGCACACTGGACAAATGCAGCTCCATGCACATCTCTTTATCGTTGGGAAGGGAAGGTTTGTGGCGCCAAAGCTTGCTATCAAGCATTTTCCCATGGCTTCACTAATATTTGTTTCTTGTTGCTGGGAGCTTGAAGGTCGTCTTCCACCAGGATTTGGATAATCAGATGGAGCGGGAAGATGAGCTCTTTTGTGCATTTCCTTCACTGCTATCAGATTTTCTGTGCTGTATCTGCCAGCCTCCTGGAATCTTTCCCTAGACAAATATGAAAGCCTGAACAAAGATAGTTGCCACCTTGCTGTTTTGATAACCAGCCTATCTGCACGAGAACACGTGTGCAGTAATGTCTGCTCTTTGTAGACAATAGCATAAGTGAAGGATCTGATTAATAGCTTAAATGGGCAGTTGTAGAAACTGCAAGTACATACTGTGTCTGGAACTGTCTGAATGTGCCCCTAACTTTTAAAACATCCAACTTCTCAGGTGGAAACAATAGTTGTTCAAAGTTAGAGTTAGCCTGACCAAGACAGGAAGAAAACCCTACAAACAACAAAATAATATCTTTGTGTGCACACAATCACACTACCATCACAAAAATGTAGCATCATCTTGTGTGTATGTGTACACACATCTTGCATATGCCTGGAAAAGGCCTTCTGTCTTGTGGGATGGGGTTACTCATTATCGTAGGCATTGTGTTAAGTCTTGCAACCCTTCTCAGAAACTGATTAAACTCCATCTAAAAGAAACAGTTGGGTTTTTGGCCTTCAGTACTCCTATTACTGGGCAGACGTTCCAGGGCTTTTATCTATCCTGTGACAGCCAAAACGATTTTATTTCCAACCTTAGTTTATTCATTGCCAATTTATGTCATGTGAAGAAATGAATGAATTATCAAATATGCCAGATTGCAGAATAAACAAAAGTGGTGTCGCTATACAACATATCCAGCATTTAGGGAGCAGAACTAAACCAGATTCAGAAAGAAAAATCAATGTTAAAGGCCATATAGCTAATTACCAAGTACAATAAATGACTACTATGAAAAATAGGCCATGTCGAGAATAATCTCTGTCAAATGTAGCTAGAGAATGTCCTCCTTAATACGTTTAAGAATTGAGAGGGTATTAAAACCTGGAACATGTAAATCAGTTGTGAAAGTTTACAATCCACTGAACCTCAAATATCTCCAAGTGATATGTGTGGAGGGAATTCCAACATGTCATTTCAGGAAAAACTTAGGATAGCCGTGGCTGGCTGGCATGGAAGAAAACCTCTACCAGTAACTCTCGGGTTGCTGGCAAACTGGTGTTAAATAGGTTACTTTGTTTCATGATAAAGCAGCCCAAAGGTGTGGGCGCAGTGACCTGATCTTTCAGAAAGGTGCAGAAGGTTAGATGAGCATCTGTCTCAATTCTTCACAAAGCCCTTGGGTTTGACAGTAGCAAAACATATGCTGCCTGGCAGGTGAGCCTGCATTTGATCTACAGAGCACTTCCTTGAAAGCCTATGGTCCTGGCAAGGGCTGTGCGTGAGATGGCTTTAGTTAGTACAATAGGATTTTGGTTCCCAGACTGTGATTTTTGCAAATGAGTAATTCGGTGGGTTTAGTATTTCAGAGATGCAAGTCTGAGCTCTGCTGGAAATCTGAAGGACTAGACACTGAAATATTTTGAAATACGCCGTGGTCCTAGGTGTGGAGGCCTTCAAGTGCTCTTATCCATTGTTGGCATGTTTTACGTTGACAGACATACTATTCCTTCTTGCGGATGAGGTTGCTGAGGATCTGGAAGTACTAGTGAAATTTGAAGTTATATTGCTTTCTCACTGGACTCAGTAATCCCCATAGAAAACCCCTCTGAGAGCATTTTTACAYGTACAGTTATTTCTCAATGCACAGATCTAGGTGCTCACCTTCATGAGCAGAAGGACATATTGACACATACCCACATCCACTAGAAAATAAATTGTTGTCAGTGCTTTAAATGCAACCAGGGAAGCTTGAATTAAGAGTAGTGAAACAATCTACTTGATATGGAGGCCCAGATTAACAGCCTGTATCACCTTCATGCTGCTGTTCTATCTTCTCAGTTATAAAATTAATTATAATTTACTTTCTCACCTATTTGTTTATATGCTTACCTCTTTCTGGTGCTACCATGCAAATAGCTTTCTATACTTCACTGTTCATCCACTCTTCTGGATGAAGCTTTTCTTTGTATCACCTCACTATAGACTGATGTAGCTGAGATTAAGAGCTTGAAGCAGCTTTCTGAGCCCTAGGTTATCAGGGATTTTAGCACAAATAAATATATCCCTTGCATTTTAAGCCATTTGGAAACAATAATTACTTAATTGCTGGGAAGCAATGCAAAAGAATTTGAGTATCTGTTGTTTGGATTAACTCAGCTGTTTGTGTGTTTGGCTGCAAATGAACATATCTCTACATCTGAGAAGGCCCCTTTGGCCTTCCATAGGATCCATCCTGGATATGAACTTCTATTTGCATGGATGAAACAGGAGGAGCAGGGCCATAAATAGCAGAAGAGTTTAAAAATAGGAAATGAACTCAGTACATCACAGGTACTATGATATTAAATTAGTTTGTCATGGTACACAATTGGCTTATTCTATGCAACGAAACTTTTCTGTTATATGGCTAAACCRAATTCTAGTAAACACAGAGGATATTATCACAGAAAGCACGGTAAGTGTGATATATCCCAGCACAGAAGTTGCCTTCATTAATTGGAAGGCTCTTAAAATGTGGGTGCAAGGAAATGATGCATCAAGTTGCTTGTGAAAGTTTTGCTTCATTCTGATATATACACATCTCAGGTTGCAATTAATAGTTAAGAAAGTAAAAACAAATGTGACCTAATAGAATCCCGGGATATGAATGACTGTAATAAGGTTACATGTTAAATTAACTTGGAGATCAAAAGTAATTACCCCAAGACAGGCAGGCCCAAGACAACAATTTATTATTTCAGATGAGCTGGCTTTGAAGGAATATGAAAGGAACAGAGAAAACTGAATTCATGTACAGTTATAGCAGATATCACTTATTACACAGTAATAAGATAGTGGACAGCACAACTGCAGCTGTGAAATGTTGTTGGAGCAAACTTGCAAATAAAAGGAAATGTGATCATCTGTAACACCGACAAACAAAACTAAGAAGAAAGAATGGAAGAGCGAAAATAGAAACCTAATTCAATAAATTGTGAAGCACAGATTACAGAGAGTAAACTAGAAACACTTCTAAATTAATAAAAGCATGATAGGGTCCAGTAGTAAATTAGAATGCAGTTAGTTGAAAAGCATATATTAATGGTTGCTTTCCCTCCGTTGCTGCTTTCCCTGCCTGGAGTGAGCACTCCTCAAATTTTCTTTCTCACTGCTACGACTGCTGGGTTTTTTTCAGCAGAGATGGTGAGAAACAGGCAGCAGTAGTTTTCTTTCATTCTCTTATCCGTGTTGTTTCCCCCTCCGCCCCACACAGTTTTCACTGCAACAACAGCTGAGAGCACCTCGAGGAGATGAGCTGGCAATGGCTTGTAGTGGASAGGAGGAGGGAGTCATGCTCTCCAGGGGGGGTTCCCGATGGAGTTTCAAGTAGGATTGGGTGCACGTTTCTCTTCCCTCCTGCTCTCCCCACTGAGCCACTTCTCCTTCATCTTTAGATGAGCATATGTGACTGTACAGGCCACAGAGAAGCGAAGATGGGCCAGCAAAGGAGAAGCTAGGCAGCTCCGGGACTTCTTGGATGCCTGGCTGCATCGTTCTTCCAGCAGCATGCCACCCCGGAGCAGCGCCGTGAGGAAGGTACATTAAGAATAACCCAAAATCTGGGCATGTTTATTTTCACAGCAAACAACTGGGAATCCAGACAGGGGCCTACAGTCTGTGCTCAAATGGAGGCGCTGCATCACAGATCCCCCCTGGAAAGCACAGAAGAGGAGGAAATGGTAAAGAAGGTGTGTGCACTGCAGAGCACTTGTGTGACCAGAAGCCAGAATTAGCAGGGGGGACCATCTACTTGTGTTTGTTCTGCTTACAAATAGATAACCCCCCTGCTAACTTCAGCTTCTGCTTACAAAAGTGCTCTGCAGTATTCACTCCCCCTGTTCCCTCCTGTTCTCTGTGATTTTTTTTTCCTCTCAGATGCGTTTTCCTTACATTTCCAGCTCTATTTTCTTAGTCTTTGCATCAATATTTAATATGTGAGTGGAACAGTGGGCAGTTACCTTTGTTTCCTTTTCTCTTTTTTTCCCCTCTAAAAGTGCTGGTGCTCTGCTCTGGCTGTAGAAGCACTTGGCTCCTGGGAGCATTTGCTCAGTTTGAGTATTGCTTGCATTAAGGAGCCAAAGTCTAACCCGAGGCTGCCAGAGTTGGTTTAAAAAGGCAGTAATGGCTAACTGACCTCTTCAATGAGCTTAGGAATTATAAAGTAGATAATTTTTGCAGTGCATATGACATATTTTATCTAGGTTTTCAGAAAATCTCTGGTGAGGATTCACATGACAGGCTGTTTCTGAAGGTGAAGCTAACAGGGACTGAGAAGGACATGATATAGAAATAGATGAAAGAAAATGAATTTTCTGTACGGAGGGATCTTTGTCCTCAGGAAAGAAAGYTAAGTGTAGTTAATACCTGGACTCATGCTCTTTGATTTTAAATAAATTACTTAGCTAGGAAGATCCACTGTAAATTCGCTGTATTTGCTGATGATACTAAATTATGATGCATACTGAGCACAGAATAAATGGCAGGAAATATTCATCATGCCTTAGATCCACTCCGTAATTGAGCTGACACATGGCAAACTAAATTTATTACCGAGAAATGTGAAATAATGCACACTTTTCTGGATATAGAGATGGCAAACCTAAAATCACTGGGACTGAATGAGATCTAGAATACTCTAATACAACAGTCTTTACTAGACCATAGCTACCCTACAGAAGACTGATTCTGGTGTTTATTTTTCTCTCTCTTAAAATGGATCACTTTCTTTGCTTTTCTAGTTCAAAGCAAAAGTTTGCTTGGATATCTGCAATCTGTTCATCATACCTTGTGGATTTATTAGGATAAAAAACAAAGTAGTGAACTGACCACATAAAGAAATGCCCTTGAGTCTAGGAGCTGGAAAAGCAGAGAAAATGAAATAACATGAAATTTTAAAAGGTGTTAGAATGACCACTCTGGAAACACCACTCTTATTTTACCCTATTGTTAGTACAGGCAATATATAGAGGAATGAAGATGGCTGTTTCATAGGGCACTGTACTGAGGCAGTGGCAGAATGGGCCTCGTGGCACACGGGCCTGATCACTTATCTGAATTCACATAATACACACAGTCTGTGTTATTGTTAAAACAACTTTTCTTCACTATTTGAGGCATACATTTGGATCTTGGGGGATCTGATGGATCCACTAGGTAATCCAGAACTGATAACCCATGGCGGGGTCACTCGTTTTGCTCTTTCAGCGTGAAGAACACCAGCACTTTCTGGTATGACTCTGAGCGGTTGCTGTGATTTCCACCGCCTATTTTTCATCTTCTCTGTGCCGTGCATCTCCGAATTCACTGGATTAGGTCAAAGTAAGGTCAAGCTTTCTATTTTTAAATTCCTAGATCCCAGATTAATTTTTTAGGTGTTACAGGCCGATTCCTGTAAATAACAGGCARTAGAAGCTGGTGCCCAGGAGAATTYTGTGGGAGGACTGGATGGTGCAGGGAACAGCATGGGGAGGRGCTCCAGACACAAACAGGCACTAGGAAAAAATAGTTATTTGTAGGGATATGGCCAAACAGACAGTAAGCTGCCAACAGTAACAGAAAAGAAGCAGAAAAATAATATATAAGTGACTTAAATGGAGAAAAAAAAAAAAAAGGCTAACTTGAGACCTTTGGGTAGGAGTCTCTGGTGCTTTAACTCCCTATGGGAGAGGGAGACACATGGTCACAGGGATAGATCACAAAATAGCAGATACTCTGAATGGTCCTGAGGACCATAGGACATCTATAAAGCTTTACTGATGCCCTGATTACAGTCATAACACCCTTAAYTGTGTGACTCATTAAAATTATCACCTTATCTTACCAGAATTTGTCATATTATTTGCTGTTGGTGGATGCAGACTTGTTTCTGTGGTGTATGCTCTTCCTTTGCTTTTTTAGTCATCAGGATGCTTTTGGTTTCAACTTCCGGTGTTATGCTGATGACAGATCTGTGATTTGTTTCTTGACAACTCAAAGCCATTTAATCTCTTTGAATATACTTTGAGYGTCAAGATTTTGAAATGTCTCTATGAGAGATATGTCTCTAGTCTTTTAATTTTTGCTTTCATTTCTTTCACTGAGCTCTGCTTCACAAAGAGAAGGAATTGCCTCTTTTTCAGGATCATGTTACAAACTGTATTTACAAAGCCATCTTTTTATGGTTTTGAAACATCTCACAATCCAAATACACACAGAAAGAGAAATAAAAGGCTTACCCTTGTCGTGTATTTTCCTTTCCCCTGGATTTCAGAGCAGTAGAATTCTGTTGTACACTAATCCTCATTTAATTCRACTCTTAAAATATACCTTGCTAATAATGGGTTTCTAGTTCAGCAGTATAGGCTTGATCCGTGCCTGCTCTTGCAATTGTCAGTGCAATTGGGCTTATGATTTAATTTTAGATTGGACTTCATGTGGACTTAGCAGTCAGTTTTAAAATAAGAGTCTTTGTTTTTGAGTGTCTAGATGCTCTTGGTATCTCTATTTTTGAATAATCTCTGAGAGAATAATTTGGCTTCCAAAACTTTTAAATTGAGAATTTTTGTTTTAAATTTTTAACTGCAATTTATCATTGATCTGGTAAACTATATATGTGTATGTGTATATACACACACACACACACACACACACATACATATACATATACATATATATATAGCATTTTATTGTCAAGAGGAAGAGTCCTGTCTACTGTTCTGTCAAAATTCTTAGCATAAAGGATTTTTTTAAAGCAAAGGAACATATAGTGATAAAAGAATAAAATAGAGAACAGGTAGTTAACCACTAGAAAAAAATATCCTAAGGTAATAAAGTATAGCATATTTTAAGTTGGATAGTATATGGAATAGACATTATGAATGAATGAATTTCACTCCTCACATCCAGCTCAGACAAACTGGTAGTTCTGTAATARGCACAGTGATGACTTGCAGGATGAGGTCTCAAAGATGATATTTTAAAAATTGTTACTGGTTGATACWTGCCTAGATCTGTTACCAAATCCACTTTCACAATTTTATCCAAGTTACCACTTACTTTTTAATCTCCACTTTCTAAAAACACTAATAAACCGGTAATCAGCCTTTCTCTCCCATACTGCTACAGTGGATTGCTCTGTTTGGTTAGTAGTAGATGATGATGATGTGGAAACAGCCCTGTTATCCAGTGGATGATCCYTGCTTTTGAGAAATATTTGTATATATTGCTTTATACTTCCTTATGCCATTTGATACTATCGATCACAGAAGCTTCTCTCTTGCCTCCAGGAGGCTTGAGGGGTATACAGAAACACCCTTAAATGACTTAGWTCCTTCATCTCAGATTAAAACCAAAAGTTTGATTGGGGCAAATGGTTTTCCATGTCAGCAACCATCCTTGAGATAACCCCTACAAGGGTTATTCCCTTTCTCCCCTTACAAAATATCTATGCGATGACACTGGAAAACGGTGTACGTGTGTATGTTGCTATTAACCTCACGCTATGCAGATCTGTCCACCRTGGTGCGAGTTAGATGCCCTGTTTGTCTGGTCCTTGTTTATCTGTTCCTTTGCTCTTGTGCCAAGAAATGCTCTTTCTGAACAGGTTAACTGCAAGGCCTTATATAAACCACTTTTTTTGCAGTGCCTACAGGAAATCTTCTAATTAAGGACTGGATCTGTCTTTCATAAAGCAGGGGAACACTCCCATCAACTCCARTGCAGGTTGGACTGGACTGTAAACTTGCTTACTCATTATGTGCATGAATTTCAAAATTGTCTAATTGATTAAAAGTCAATGGGAGTTGGTTTTCGAAGTCACCTCAGGGCTTTTGAAAATCCCTTGCCAGTGAAATCAAAACTCAAATCTGCCTTCAACGGGTAACCACTTACTATTTCTCCTCTAATGTCCTCCCTAATAACTTGCTGACCTCCTGTTTTGTCACATATTTCATACRTTAATTTCTAATGTTTTTAGGACTGAAAGGACACCTTTTCTGTAAAGAACACTTTGGGGCACATTTAAACAGAAATAGTAATGATTTCTATTTCAACAGGAGAGCATTTACATTTTCATGTTGAAGATTATATTATTGGTATATTTAATAACTTTGCCACATAATTTTAGTGTGCTGCCCTAGCTTACGCTGCTTTATGTGTGTAGGTGAGGCTATGGCATTACAGCAAAAGGAGCAGGAAGAGCAGTCAGGGCCATATCGTGACATTAATTTCATGAACAAATTTCCTATCAAGAGATAGCTGCTTGAAGGAGGAAGACATAACAGACTGCACCACTAAGTGATTGTCTSCATCCCATACAGCTACAGAAAGTGCAGTAGCAGTTCTCTGAATTAAACTCCTGCTGGAAGGCACTGAGTGCCTACAATATTTGAAGGCAAACTATTTATTAATATGGAAACTTTTAGTGCTATAGCAATGCCACCAAGTCACACCACAGTCTAAGTCCCTTAATCTAATTGGAAGCAGTGATGTAGATACATGCCTGAATATGGTAAAGGAGACTCAGAGCTGATCTATGTGGAGATGCTCAAATTTAAGTCTATGCATACAGGTTAAAACTCCCCATGATGCCATCACTGAAGAATAAAGTGGATCCATATCACTAGATCTAATTCTTCCTTTGAAGTTATTCATCAAATGTTCAGCTTTTACCTGTAGAGGGTTWACAGATTTTAAATATGGGACTTCATAGAAGTAAATATAATGGTATAGTCTGGAGTCTGAAAACCACTAATTTTGCCAGTGTAGGACCATATTTGCAGTTATCATTAACTRTTCTGCTAGCTGTACAATAAAAAGCTGTAGTAGAGACAAGAAGTTTAGGTCAAGCCCTGAGCACTAGAAAATGGGCTCCTAAATCTGTGTTTGGATGTGTAAATGACCCCCTGGCCTGAGGTGGTGAGCTGTGCAGCTCTCTGCTCTTGCAAAAGTTGGTCCTCTCATTTGTCAGCAGAGGTTGGTCTGTCCCTAATCAGGTCATGTGAGCATGAATCTGCCTCCCTTGTCAAGTAAAATTCACACTGTCCTCCGTGGGAGGAAAGAAGGAAGCCCGATATTCTGCTCGTTGCTCTAGTCATCTTTATAACAGCTTCCATGTCACCGGTGTGATGTCCTGGCACCCGCGTGACTCGTGGGTTCTTCGTGAGGCCCGTGTGCCCACCACTGTGCGTTAACCTGTTATGATGAAATGAGAAATCAACTACTTTTGCATTTTGGCAGTAAGTGTGTGTGKGGGGGTCTAGAGCAAAGCCTTAAAATCTACTCAAAATCTCTGCTAGGCCTTTTGGCACCTCCTTTTGCTCCTCCTCTCCCAACCCCCGGCAAGAGGACAAAGCAGCTGCCTCACTGTCCGTCAAATGTTGTTTCCGCAGGTTTTGCTTCTGTCATGCAAAAAGCAACCCTCTCCCTGGTAGCACTGTGTGTCCCTTGCAAACTGATTGCTTGCAAGCATCAAGGTAAACATTTAAATGTCACTTAAATGTAGAAATAGGTAGGAGGCACATTGAAGAAACTTCATCCCTACTTCACATCAACACCACTAAACGCATTGTTACAACAGTGACTAAAACTGTCTRATAATATCATCAGTGGCAACTGGTCAGTTAAAATGTTTTTTAATTGTGACTTGAATGTGTTTATCAACCTCTTTTTGTGACATCAAAAAGACAGGAAGAGAAACACATGGAGACACTGTCCTCGAGGGAAAGGATTAATCATCAGTGAGTGAGCAGGCCTAAGCAGATGGTCAGCTAAGCTTTCCTGAAGTCATTTCTTCTATCCACCATTCAGCGTCACTGCCAGAAACAAGAAGAAGTGTTATCTTGACATTGAACATCTTTATAATAAAATCACTAATTGGTGTCTAATACCAAAGGCTTTATAGTTGTAAAATCACAACAGAGGTAGCTAAGGGGTTGACTGGGTTTCGTTTTAATAAACGCTATTTTAAAAATCCTCCCTTAGCACAGTTAACACTGTATTGTCCTGGTGAGACCTCTCTGCATACGACCGCGTGTCTCATTTGTCTCGGTTTCAAACGTAACGATTGGGAGGCTTTTGAACAGTAAAGCAGATGAACGTATCGCTGCCATTGTGCTGTTATTTCTTGTATATACCTAATGCTTTTATTTTACAGACGTTCCTTAGGATTTAGCTCRCATATTTCTCTCTTTTTTGGCAACCAGCAAGAGTCTGTCATAACAAATTATCATTTTTGGTRCTGGAAATATATTTTTTTATGAAAGCAGAAAATGTGTCAGCATTCATGAAATTCTCGTGGTTTATTAAGAAKTCTTTTTCTTTTACCTTTCCACCTTTAGCCAGCAGCATTTAGAGAAAATATTTCTTTCCCCATTAGCTATCCACTTTTTTAAAAAAGATACAGTCAAATCCAGACTGGAGAGTGTGATCAGTTGTAGCAGTTACTTGAATATAGCTATTGTTTTCATTATAATTTGAATCTGTGGTTCCTGTTTCCGTCATCTGTATTGTCATTTAGCCGGTCCTTTCAGAAGTGAATGGTGAGACCCGAGCTCCAGTGTCATCCCACCACAGTCAGTCTCGAGTGACTCAGACGCTCTGGGCTGTGTTCTGGGGTAGCTGGGACCGGCGTCCGGCTCCACAGCTCGTCACCTGGGAGCTTGCTCCTAGCTTGCACTGCGCTCGACCGTGCTGCAACGAGCAAGATGCCGTTGTGCTGGTTACCGGGCCCAGCCCGAGGTTTGTTTAAAGCAATGTAAAGACCTTGTGGACAGTAGCAACTTTCAAACAGGGCTTTCTTTTACAGGGAAATTTGGAATTTGCAGAGAGGGTTAATGCTGGAAAATTATACAAATATGTTATGTCATAATATTATATATCCCAAAATATCGGTAAAGGGTGTTTTTCCCAGAGATTAGAGCATTAGTGAAAAAATAATGATTAACCTTTAAAATCAGATTGGCATTTCTTTTTTCTCCAAATGTAGAATTAATACACATTTTTTAATCATTAGTGTAATTTTCAGGATGATACTTTTGTTCTTTTGGCTGTTGAACTGTTACGGCTGCTAGTAACCCTTCAAATTGTTTGCTTCATTCAAGCATTCTTTTTTGAATAATTCATTAGGCATTATTATCCAAGCGTGGAACACCTCATTTAGCACTGGTGATCTTTTCCTTATGTGTAGCTGACAGGCAATCAAAGTTTTTATCAGTGCAGAAAATTTGCAATTCAGAAATGTAGTTGCAGCAATTAGTAGCTATCAGGTAGCATAGGAAGGACAGCTTCATAAAAAGAGAGAGTTGAATGAGCTCAACTGATGTTAGCACAAAAGTAATGGATAAAACTAACCAGCTGTTTCTAAATTTACCAAATGGAACATTCCTTTTTCTCARAGTAGAAGCTTTAATTAACTTTGTGTTATGTGTGGCTTCACAAAAGGAGAAGTGACTAGGTGACAGAATATCCCCCTTTCATTGCCCTTCACTTAATTTTGTAACTGTATTAAGATGCCGTGTCAATATACRGCTCGCACGCTCTCTCTCACTGCAGGACAAACGTCCAGGCTTTCTCTTTGCTCACCTTAAGTCCACAGCAGAGAAATAAGCTTGTTAAAATGTGCAGCAGATCTGCTCTTTCTCTCACTGATGTGGCAAACCTTGAGGTTTTTGTGCCTCTGCAAGATGCTTGCTGAAGTTTAGCCAGTTTAGGCATTTCAGTGAGGAGTCTGGGTGAATTCCCAGAGGGGCTGGCTGCAGTGCTGCAATATTTCTAGGAAGCAAGATGGGGAGGAGGGTGTGGAAACAGGAGGAAAAAGTTAACCTTCAATTTCATGTTTAAGCAGCTATTCTAGCTCCTTCACATATTGCAGGTCAGAATATGATTCAGATTTCATTAGGCCAAAGAGAAGAAGAAAGCATTAGCAAGACTTACTACCTAGAATGTTCGTTAGGAGACTGGAGAAGACCTTAGCACTGATCTTGGTCTTGGGATGATTTATCTGTTTTATTCAGCATTCAACTTAAAATGCACAGCTGTCCTTGGGGTGCTAAGGGGAACCTGAGTCCCCACGTTCTGGTGAGGTAATTGATTTGTGACTGTATAAATGTCACAGTTCCWTCACCTCCTCTGATCATGTTTTAAAACAGAAGTGTTCCCTGTTCTCTTCTTTGGAAGAAAAAAGAAAAGCCTGGAGGATCTTGTTTGAAGGAGAAGTTTCCTGCCTCTGGATCCCTGACAAACAGTGCCCTCCCACAGCCCTGAAATGAACCTTGCCATTGAAAGAAGACGGGAAAGGACACCCATCTTCTGCATTTCTGCTGGGCTGCCTCTAAGCCCTGCTCCACACCAGGCTGGTGCTAGATCCTCTTCCCAGCTTTCTAGCTCTCGCAYGTGCTGCAGACAGAGGTCTCCTGATGCAGGGCAAATCACGTGGCTCCAGGGCTTTTGCCGCATGTTGCAATACCTCRAGAGTGAAGTCTCAACAAAGGCTCTTTTGCTTTTCAATGTGACACCTCCAACGTCCACGTGAAAGTGGGACATTCAAAGAGCAGAACAGCGAAGTTGTTTGAAGAACAAGGTGCATGGAGCAGGGGCCCTACAATGATTACTTAGATATCATGGTATGTGGAAACTAGGAGGAAATGTAAGGAATTCTTTGCAGTGCAGTTTAGAAGCATTTAAAAACTTTCTGTTTTTCTTATTGCAGATCTGCTGTGTTCAAACAATACTTTTAAGCAGCAATGCACTGGGATTCTGAACATTATTTTATCCATTGTGTTATCTGCTTCCTTTTAGTGAAATTAAATGATGCCGTGTTTCACATACTCTTCCTTCCCATGACAGCAGTCACAGGGCTCAGGGAACTGCTTGGAGCAGCATGGGCCACCTCCAGCAAWCACTCCCATCTGGAAAGGCACTTGGGAGGCTGCAGAGGAAGCAAACATGCAGCTGCGAACCCCACCAATCCCCACAGGGAAAACTGTGCAGTCCCCTGCAAAAGGAACCTCCTGGCATGTTCTCCCATCTCTGGAGGTCTGCCTGGCCTTTTGCTGACAGCGTGATTTCCTTAAGAGTCTCAAAGTCTGACATCTCTGTTCATGACCCCTTTTTCTAAGCAACATTAACGTTTGCTGCAGGTATGCCAGGTGCAATGTCCGCTCATTGCATCTGCATCGCTGGGCTTTATCCTAACACCTCTCTGGCATCTGAATTTCTACCTAGGCAATGAACAGACCTTAATTTCTCCAGGAAGGAGTACGCTGCTCTTAGCCAACATCTAAGAAACATATACTTAGGAAATTTGCCTAAGCCAGCACAGACCTGATAAAACTTGTCAGCATGTCTGATGGAACTGAATAGCATAATAGTCTGAATTATGGCTAGTGTCATACGCACATCCAAARCACCTTTTGTAAGAAGGAGACATCACTCTCAAAAAGCCAGATATAGTTGATAACCACCTGTGTGATATGGCCATCCTTGCTGAGGTGATGGAAAGCAGCAGGGTGGGAATGTGCAGTGACAGACGCTGCGCCGTGCAGAGGGTAAATCTCAGCTGATGAATTACTGTTTGGGTGAGTTTCCCATCCCTTGCAAGCTGGTGAAATGTGATTAACCTGGAACTCGTTATTCATTCCCATTCTTTTTTCAGACRTGGATGATATTTTGAGAACATGTTTTCTAAACGTAAATAAAGAAATTGCCTTGTGATCTCTACCACATCTAGCCACCTAATTAAATAGCCAGGTGGAATATGAATAGTATATTAATATAGCAACTAATCAGTACTAGAATTGTCCTTTGGCTGGTTCTCTCTACCAGCAAGTGCTGCAAAACTTCTGAAATCTCATGTTGTTGTTGATGTCACAAACGTATTTGTATTTGTTTTAATGTGAGGAGAAGCTACTGGATCCTAGGACAAGTAGACAGAGGAATTTCAAGCTTAATCCTTGGAATTTTTTCCCAAGATTTGAAATTCTCATCACKTTGGTTTAAATGAGCTACTATAGGTTGTCTGGAGTGAGGAAATAGCAAGTTCTTGTAAGACTGAAAGGAATCAACTTCCTTCTCACCCCAGTTTTGCTGTGGAGTGAAATTACACCCAAAGTATAGCTCTTAATCGTTCTCTGTTTTGTCTTTTTTTTTTTGGTTTTTTTTTTTTTTTTTTTTGGGATTTTTTTTGTATTGCAACAAAATCAAGATTTGACAGCAAAGCAAGAGAGAGGGAGAACTTTTATACATACAACCACACTATACCAACTGGATCTTTTTCTTTTAATCTTGTTTCGATTGCTACACAAATTCCCAGGGTAGAGGTAAATATTTTATGCCACATCAAAGCTTGGCTTGACACATTTTCAGAACCGTATAAAACTGGTTCTAGCTCTAACATGTCTGCAACTGAAAGCCTCTGATATTGGATTGAAACTAAAGGAAATTGCTTGTATTGCACTCTATACCAATCACTAGCTTCTCAGACCAGACAAAATTTAAAGCTGTGTTCTAGAAAAGCCRAAGTGTTTTGACTATATTAACAATCTTGAGATCAGAAAGCAGACAGACCCATTTTAAAGCTGAGTTCTTAGAGGAATCTTAGTAAAAAATTAGGTGGAAATGATCRACTTCCAAACATCAAGCAGTTTTATCCATGTAGGAATATGGTCTGTAGCTCTTGCCAGATGTGATAAATTGTTCAATGTTACATAAACCAATATAGTTTTGATCTACACCRATGAAAATCTCCTCTGCCATGCTTGCTGAACTACGTATATGTACTGCCTATATGTAGTGGGAAAGCATACAAGAATAGGTTCCTGCTTGAGATTTCTAGTACTTTCAGATATTTTGGGGAAATATTTTTAGGAGGAAAACTTTTCAAACAGTTAAGTTAAAACTTACGTGAAGTGTCAAACCTATTTTAGGTTTACATCGTGTTGAGTCGAGGTTCAGGTAATTCTGTATGTTCAAACTGAGCTTCAAATCCAGCTCTTTGGGCAGGGAGAGTTGCGAGCCTTGTAGCCCTGTGTGCTTGCTGCTGCTGTTCCGAACTCCCACAGAAGTGAGCAAAAGGACCTTGAGGTCTATCCCGGTGTGTATAGACTGGAGAAGGTGGCATTATCTCCTCACTGGAACGTGTGTCTTCTGGCACTCAGTTTAAAGAGTTAAAGGAGTCCTAAATCTGTATTACTGAAATGTGAAGTCCCCTTGCAAGGTGACAGGAGTAAGTGCCGGTAGGTGGCATTGTGTTGCTTTTGTTTTCTGAAACTCATCCCTCTATTTCCTTTTTCATTGGTGGAGGAAGTGGTTGAGCACAAATGCTAGTCAACATATCTCTCTTTATTATTGTTATTATTTTGGCAGAAACTGGTCTGTATTTCACTCCCATCTGGGTGTGGAGATGACAGCCCAATGATTTGTACTCTGAAACTGAACCAAACCCTTTGATAAATGCTAAAGCTATGGGGAAGGACTTCCCCAGTGGGTCAAATATCTTGCAGCAGCTTAACTCAGATGAATGTATTGGCCAAGAAGGGCAAAGTTCCCTAATGAGTTTCCCTCCTAAATTTTTCCAGAAGAAACAGAGCAGATAATTAAGAAAAGACCTTAGTCATTGAGGTCATCACTGAGCAAGCAGGGGAGGAGAGCAAAATCACCATTTCCTCCCCCCCCCCCCCCAAACTAGTGCATAACTGTTCCCACGCTCAAGACATACCTTTCCATCTGGTCTCACGTTTTTTCTAAGGGTGGTTTCTTTCTTTTCTAATTATTTTTTCACAAATCAGACAAAGTCATTACACAGTCAGAGGGCATTAATCATCTTATGTAACTTCACAGTAGTGAAAAGTAAAGACAACACACACAAAAATAGATTAAGCAGTAAAGCAAATATGAGATGACAACATGTATGTGGCAAGAACTGCAAGGCGGACAAATTGTTATGGATTTGGGACCCACTTTTTCAGGTGTTTCATAGAAGCATATGGGAAGCCATCTCACCTTGATGCCATTTGAAGCATCTGAGACTCAGTCCATCTAATATCTGGCAGAATAGCCATTTATCTGTAACTGTGAAGTAATTGCTTTGCAGGTATAGATTGGAGAGGTAACTGAAGCACCAAAGACTAGTAAATATCATTCTAAAACTAAATGGACAATCAAGCACGTTTCACRGCCTGTTCTTCCTGCCAATGGGAGTTTTATTGTGACTGCCCTGGAACACAAGAATAGCCATAAGGGCTCAGAGCAAAGTACATCTGGCTCAGCAACCTGTCCAGCAGTGGTCACAGCAAGTGCCTCGAGTAGAGTAAGAACAGGATATGCCTATATGGTATTTCCATATGATATCTCTGTCCTAGACTCAAACTAGTCTTGTTCAAGAGCTTCCCTGAGTCTTATACTTCTTGTGTGTTTAASAGCCTTCAACAGATCTATTTCAAGTGTTTGTCCAATCTCCCGTTAAATCCATGTAAACTTTCTAAATCTACATCTGTTGGCAAGAAGATCCACAGGTCGAGGAGCAGATGACAAGATTCTGCCTCTTGCTTACATACAAAAAAAAAAAATGAACACACTTCTGGAGACATGCTGTGATCACCTGTCTGGGGATCTTCTCTGATAACTCCTGAATGAAGACTACTGTTAACAGTTTAATAAAATGGTCAGCACTTAATTGTCAGGCAATATTGCAAAAGTCACTCTTCTTCATTTCATTCCATTTCATTTCATCAAATACACATCTTTAGGTTTCACCATTGTCTTCAATGAGAAATGTCAATGGATTCCAGACATATTAGTAGCTCGTTAAATATTAGTAGTGTTATTATTATATGCATAACTCAATAGGCAGTGACTCCACAGCCTTTCAGACCTCTAAACTACTGTAAACCTTTGATATGGCTAGCAGACTGCCCATCACCACAAAGAGCCTGGGCATGAGGTGATGTGGCAGAGGCATGAAGGGTTTCAATCAAGGTGCAGGTCACACTAAACTGACAGGTTCAGATACACTGCTTTTGAGTATGTTCCTGCATCATGGGAGGATTACTGATTAGGACCTCAACCTTGGTCAACCACAATTTGGAAACTACAGGAATTTACAAAAATCCCAAGAGCTGTTGTTAGAAAGCTGCTCCACTGTTTCCCAGCATTGATGTGTGACTGGCCATGCCTTCAGCAGGCAATGCGTGGCAATAACTCTTCCTCAGCAAATGGGATGAAGTTAGTGCTGTTCAACCACAGACAGCAGCATGTGGCTCCTCTAACCTGATTATCTGAAAATATATTCTGTGCATTGTTAATAAGAGAGGGAAACACTGTCGTTAGCCACTGAGTTCAGCTCCCTAGCTAGGAATATTTTAGAATGTGCAGAAAAACATGTTGCTACCTTCTRCTAATGCATGGAAATAAAATTACTGAGCTGGATGTCTGTGAAGCAGGAATAAAGTTATATCTGGTCCAGAAGCTATAACAGTATTTATATATTAAACACTTTAGATGCYGCTACAAAATGTATCTGTATATCTACCTCTATAAAATTAATTATAGATCTTTCTTAAGCCTGCCTTGCTTCCAATTTAAGGAGCATTATGCAGTCACCRAAGAGTAGGATTATGACTCTTATCAGGACACAAATGGTGTATTGTCAATTAGCAGTCTGATTATTGACTTGAGATTGTATCAGAATAATCCTACTTATTCAAATCAATACTGATTTATAAAACTTTCCACTGCAGCTGTGTATTCATAAGATTTGATCCTGGAATGCTATCAATARCTCTTCCATTGCTACATTATCTGGTGCCTCAATTAAAGTTTCTCTGCTCTTTCTGGAATTGCTGTGAAATTCCTGATGTTAAAGAGAGAACATAACATACTAAACCACAAGCTTTTAGAAATAGTATGRTATGTTGTCAGGTGTAGGAAAGAGAGAAAGAATATTTTGAAAACCTTGTGAATGGGTTAACGCTGTTGCTAGGATAAGATTTGCCCTTTTACAGATCTGAAGGGAGGTAATGTTGACAGAAAGTGGAAGAGGCCTAGGAAAATTTTAAGTTTTTGTATGACTTTTAGTTCTAGGAAAGAAAGGGCATTGACAACAACAGCTGCCTGTAGCACAACCTCCTTTCCTTTTTTTTTTTTTTTTTTTTTTTCTCCTTCCTTTTTTTTTTTTTTTTTTTTTTTCCCCACACTTGACTTCTAATATGGATTCCAGGCATGACTCAGCAAACAGAGGGAAGAAGATTTTACAGGCATGGACTGGCATAGTATTAGAAAAAAACATGCAAAAAGAAAACTGGAATAAAATAATAAGCTTCCTTTATATGATGTATGTAAAATATCAATCTAAACAAACATGCATAAACCTTAATTTACAAGTTTTATAGGGCTCTTGCTTTCACTGCGGAGAGTCGTTCACTGGGAAGGCAGGGCTGTGTAAGAAGGCTCTGGCAGTCCCAGCTAGAGAAAGTCCCAAACTCACCTCTAGGCTCAAAATGAAAGTGAAATTACTAATGTGCATTATTTAGAGATTCATTTGATTGCTATCGGAGGACATGGTCAATCAGAAGGAGAACGATTCTGTGATCCAGAAATGGCACTGACATATGTGGTGCTTTTTGCCTTTCTTTTGGGGTAAATGCTATCTTTCCAAAACTCGTTCTACATTTTTAAGCTTGAGAAACAAATTTTTAAAGACAACACTAGAAGACCCAGGTGCTCTTCTAATCTAGCCTCACGCCGCAAGACAAGACCAGCTCCTCCTAAGCCGTATCTACCATATTAAAACACACACACACATACATATATATATACATATATATTCACACACACACATACACTAGTCACCCTAAGTAAGCAACTGTGAGGAGTCGGGGACTACCTCATATTGTTAAGTTGAAGGCACACTGAGCACACACAGATGCAAGGAGAGGAAATGAAAAGCTATTTTGAAAGGCGTGATTCCTGTCCTCGCTCCTGGTGATACATACTTGATCAGTGTGGAATTTTCCTTTTACAAGTTGGAATGCCCCAGAGTTTGTGTCCATTCCCACTCTTTATTAATCATAGACTGTTCTCCTCTCCTCCTGCCCCCACCCCRAAAAGCTTAATTTCAAAGGCRATCAGGCCAAATATTTTACAGTACCATGTGCATCCTCTGATTTTTCAGGAGACCTCAACTATATAAATTTGGGGTTTTGGTCCTGGAGCTGGCAAAGAAACTGCAGGGGAGGGACTGACAGAGACTGAAGAGTGCTGGTGGTGAGCATGGAAATGTGAAGGTTGCTACCATTTCTACACTGGAGTTGTAATAAAGCTTTCATTTTCTCTTAAGATTATCAGAAATGGAGACTCCTCCCTTGTGAGCCTTGTGTTAATTGTGCTGTTTAAGATAATAACTTTCTTGATTATTTTGGATGATTTGAGTTCTGAGACTTTTCTCATATATATGTGAGTGCATGTGCATGTTTTAAGATAGAAAAATTGCTCTGGTGTATTCTTGTTAAATTGCATGGTAATAACTATAACAATATCCCACATAAATTACGGCTGTGCAGACTTACCTACTTCTCCTTGCCTCATCTAATTATATTTCACCCCCATTCACTTTTTTTTCATTCTGTCACTTCAAATGTGTATTTTTTTGGTTCTCTAGCTCTGAGGTAACTGTAGTACCTTCCCTGATAGCAGAGTGGGTTACAGTTAAAGTGGGGAGCCTTGCTGGACTAAATGAACTGAAGTGAAAGACATTTTAGTCTCTTGACACACAATCCTCAGTAATCGTATGGAAAACACTTATTTTTTAAGAATAAATAGTTATGACACCTAATTCAGATGCCCGAAACGAGGCACGTTTGGGGATAGATTCAGTGCAGAGGCAATCCAGCACGAGTTAGAGGCTCTGCCACACGCTTGTTTTGCAGTGCTTGGCCTCCRGCGGGAAATCCAGCAGGAGGCCCAGGTGCTCTAGACCATGCATGGCGAGAAATGGGTAGCCCAAGAGGACAAGCTCTTAAACCTGCCTTGGCTCTGGTGAGGTCCCGGTGTTAACCAGCCAGAACCATAAAGAGTGGGATCGTATCTAGACTTCTGCCCTTCCTCTAGAGTTTAGCTGTCTAAACCTTCACGCTTAAAATGCAGCAGCTTATGCCCTGTATTGAAGATCCTTGGTACGAGAGTACTTGTCCAGGAAGTGGCCACCAGGAATTCAAGGTTCTTCTCAGTCTGAACAGATCTGAAGCCTTACCCCAAAAGCGTGAGGACTCCATTTCACTGCCTAGGTTTCTGCCACTTACATTTTCCTTTTCTGAAGCTCTCTAATATATCGCATTTTGCCTTGCATATATACTTCTCTCAACAATAATGATAAAAAATTAAAACTCCTCACATGAGAGGAGGATTTCTTGTCAAAACACTTCTCAGCTTACTTGATAAATAATGAGATATTTCAATCAAATTTAAAAAGTGCAAACTCCAAAAACATTAATGGTTATCCTGGTGACATTGCTACTGTATTAACCTTTCTRTTTCTCTCTCTGCCTTCTTATACTGCCACATACTATCAGAGCAGCTCTCACATAATGTCAATAGCAGAAGTGAAATCTCTACGAGGTTCATGGTCTCTGGCAATACTCCCTTTCCACTGAAAAAAAAATGTCTTGAGTCAGATTTTTGTTTGCTTGTTTGATTTTGAAGAGCAGAGGAAGAAGACGTTTAAGAATAAACGGGATCCTTGAATCGTGTGAGCTGCGCTTGTGAGGAGGAGGCTCCTTCACGCCTGCCAGCATCATCTCGGCAGGGCGGCTGCACCCATTGAAGTACCGAGGTACTGAAGTGTTGAAGTACTTCATTTCTTAATTCACCTTCTCCACAACTTCCTGCCATGTTCTTCCTCTCCAGAGTCTCCTTTTCAGGCTAGATAGATGCTATTTACTTTCTCCTTGAGTGGGAACTCTTCCATACTTTGGATTATTCTCATCTCACTTACGCCTTTTCTAAATGGAGAGACCAGGAGTGCATGGATTACTTGAGGTGTGGATGCACCAAGGTTTGAGCAATGACATCATGTTTTCTGTTTCTGKCCTGTTTTTTAATTTTTCCCGCACCCAGAGAAACTGATGAAACTCCCCTTCATAATGTCACCAATGTCATTGTAGATTTTTCTTTTTTCGTGGCATTCATGTTGCATTTTAGAAAGGAAGAAGTATTTTTAGCCACACACGAAGCATAAAAGCAGGTGCTGCATCTTTCAGTTTCACAATTTAACCCAAATGGCTTTCTGTGTCATTAGCTTCATGCAGCCCTGCTGAAAAAAACTATAAACTAGAATCTAGGCTCGTTTCTTCCGCATAAAATTTCCAGCAGCAGCATATGTGCTTGTTGTGTAGCTGGGGCTGAGCCAAACTGCAGTGAAGTGTGCCGCGCAGGGTCAGGCCCGTCGTCACCCCGCAACACTGCGCTCACGGGAAGGGCTGCCCAAGGGCTCCCGCCGCCGCTGCGGCGCGCTGGCCGCCCTGGCGACGAGGGACCACAGCTCTTGAAGGACCTCTGCTCCTCACCGGGGGTGCCCGGCGCTCCAGCCCGGCAGGCCTCCTCYTGACGCTAGCATGAGTTTGCAGTTGGCGCTGGGTCTCAGGGTGCTGGCTAATTGCAGCCGGTGGACCACATGCTGTTGGCAGACATCCGTGGGGGAGGATCCTGGCTCTGTGGTGATGCCCTGATGTCACTGCAAAGGGGGAGCTGTCTGGCTCCCATTTAGCAAACCAGACATTGCCGAGCAGGCCCATTGGTTCAGCAGGTCCAGGCTAACGAATTTGGTGCCAGAGTAATTTAGTTCCCACCTCCCACGCTATCACGAATGTTCTTCGGAGAGTCCCATGCAGAGTTCATGCTCAAGTTGTTTGTGGTGATGATTTCCGTTAAGACGTGAGCTGACACCAGCATCCATTTCACATGCAGTTGCTCTTAACCGTTTCCCTTATTCAAGCTGTCCATCCTTGTGCCAGCTTGCACAGAGTAAGCTCAACGGTAGACATAATTTGCAGTAGTGTTACTGACCTGGGAAAACTCAGATTTTGGAAATTCCAACTAAAAGAGAGCTGATTCTCCAGAAATTGMAGGCTATCCACCCCTAGGAACCAAGTGTTACAATTAGCTGTGTTGACTTAGAGCGATCTTGTGGCTGCCCTTAATTCTGGTGGGGGGAAGCTGCTCCTCCGACTAGGAAAGCAGCTACTGGTATTTGCTCTTTTGTGGCTAGTCCTGGACCAAGCAATTTCAGCCAGATCGGAAAATCTAAGACACCAGGGTCCACTGCTGATTGACAGGGTTTGTTTTTTGCAGCAAGTGTAGTAATAATGGTAGAATATTTCTGTGGTTCATCAGGATACTTTGCAAGCAGTTGCCTCTCATTGGTTTCCTTGCTTCTTCACTAACTTCCACAAGAAAAGTAGAGCCTGTACTAATGCTACKAGGTTTGAATTTGGGTTCTTTTACAATAGCAGTGCTCATTCACCATTATTTTGCTGATGCAATGTAAAAAGACAAGCYGTAATTTGTGAAATGGGCCATCTGTTTCTGTACAAACTGCATAATAGAATGCACAACTATTTTAATTAATATAGTAAACCATCTTTTAGCAATAGGCCTGATTTTGTGTATATTTTTGACTGCAAAAGATGTCATCATCCTTTGCTCTAATTGTTCTTGATTTTACCTCCTCATATCTTTATTTGAAGAAAAAGAATGACAACTTGTCTCACTGAGAGCAAAGTTTTCTCATAGATGGATCAGGAATAATTAGACCAAATGGTACTGCAAACTCCAGCAGACAGGGAATCTCCATTACAGAGAGTTATGTTGTCATTTCTTTGACCATCCTCCCATCAATCCATCCATCAACAAATTAAAGTTGGCTAAAGAACCACTTATCTTGAGTGCTTTTTATCTCAATCACTGTCAATCTAGGTAAATAAACATTTTCCCTAGGCAGAGTTTACATATTTAACCATGTTTCTGGAGACGGTCCCCTTGATATTGATACATCCAGCAAATTGCATGTGCATTTACTGTATTTCCTGATTCACCTGATTCACATGTTACACCTCCATCAAATGAGCCCTACTCCCTCTGCCTCCATTTGTTTTGTCTTTAAAGATGGGATGGTAGGATGAAGTTGCATTAAAACTTGCAACCTAAAAAAAAGTCTAGAAATGGATTTTATTCTCTTAGATTGAAAAAAGTCTGTTGCAACATGTAAGATACACATCAATAATGGATCAAGTATATGGATGAAATCACAAAATAAAAAGCAAAACTTTCTCAGCAAGCCTGCTTTGAGGAACATGGCAATCCTACTGTGTCTGACTTTCATAATTTAAATCATGATACCATAAATGACTTTAGGGCTTCATGATGAACATAAACAGTGATACGAGCAACATTATATTTGATATCTAATAAATATGTACATGCCAGTGAATACAGTGATAAAGATACTGCTTTCTCTCTTTTATTTATTTTTCACTTAATTGGTACATAGAGCAGTTCACACTCTGCCTGCTGCCTATCAGAAACACACAGAGAAAGAGCCTTCTTAGTTATTAGTATTAACGTATGCCTAGTGCTTTTCAAAAGATGCTCTCACACAYATACATGCACGCAGAAGGGGTGAGAGTCCCTTCCTGCTGAAGTCAATAGGCTGCTTGCCGGTGCTGTCAATAACGGGGAGGGCTGTTCCCAAATCTAACTGTAAGTAAATCAGAGTATGACTCGAAACAAGTGCTGTGGGCAAAGCTCGAGGATTATTAGGGAAGCACTAGAGGAGTAATAAAATGATATTTCTCGTTGGCCATTAACAACTTCTCCTCCTCAGACACTGAGTTTTCAGACTGCTGCTGGATGTTCAGGACTAGAGCGATGAACGCGCTGATGTGCTCTGCAGCCTGTGGTGCCCAGCTGGTTTGTGGAGCACACCTCTGGGCACAGCGGTGCCGGGGAATCAGGCCTGTAGGAACCGGAGCCGTGAGCTCTGTACCACCCACATGGGAATATCTTCACCGTCAGGTGAACATCTGTGTGTGGGAGTGTCTTCWCCTGTAAGTGGTAAGTTTATCTCCAGTTCCTCCTGCTTACATCTCTGTTCCCGTCACAACATAAAATAAACCACCTCAGTACTCGTCAGCCTGCTAAGTCCTRCAGATGCTGCTGAGTGGTTACATGCTACTTGATTTATCTGCATCATGAAAGTGATCACAGACAGAATTATGGAAGAGGACAACTCAGTAGGGCACCTTCCTCACTGACAGGAGCAGAGCAGATTTGATAAATAAGTAGTATAACCTTTCCTTATACCCATTGCTCTTCTTATTGCCTGTTCTTTTACTTAGGTACTCAAAGCAGAAGTTTCTTGTAATATGAAGAAAATAATTGCAACTCTTGCACCCTTTTAACACACACATGGTAAGTTAGTGGTCTTCCTTTCCTCTGCCTGGGTTGATTCACTGGCAATGATTCACTTCCCCTGCCTGGACAAGTAGTGGGGCTAGGTGAGGAATTTATATTCCTAACATACTAACCAAATCCTACAGTACAATTCTTTCCTCAGACGCAGCCATAAAACTGGTGTAAATCTGTTCCTGCAGAATTTGGTTGTTAAACTGCAAGGCAGCCTGYCCTCCCTGGGAGTGTCTGTGCTTCCCCTGCCCCAGCGGGCGGCTGTGTGTCACCGCACCACATCTGCACGAGCCTGTGCGCTCATGGCACGATCTCACTTGTCATGTATAAATGTCCATAAGCACAGGGCAGAGTCAAACGTGAGGCAGTGAAGAGGCTGGAGGTCATTTATGCAATGAAGATGCATTGCTGCTGCTGCTGTCTGCAAAAGACATTAGTGAGTGGAGCGGGCCGTGCAATGGCTCTCCGTCAAAAGCCAAAGCCTGCCCTTGGAGATTTCATCATGTGAGGGTAGAGCTTGAGGAGAACTGGTAGCTGGGTTGCTGCTCTCCAGCAGTCGCTGGGGATGGTGACAAAAGCCCCCACCGCAGCCCGAGAGCACAGGCTGCCCGTCTGGGGCTGCAGCGAGAGCCCAGCTTCCTGGCACTGTCGGGAGCAGAGTTTGTGTCTCACTTAGGGCAAAGTTGAGGTGAGGAAAGCGCTTCAGGGATCTTGGCCCTTCTTGAGGATGTTGGCAAGACAGCCAAGGAGCCATCCCACCAGAAGACTACACTTGGAGCCTCATCACACCCACGGCATTTTCAGGAACGATGAGATGTCACCCGCTGCTAGGCTCATGCTGTGTTCCCTCGTATTAAATCTCAGCCACATCTTCAGCGGTTATATTCTGATCAAGTTTTTCAAATGCAAACATGGATGAGTTCTTGTTTGTTGGTAACAGGAACCTCAGCAGAAGTGAAAGGTGGGTAAGATGGTTGAACTGACGTTGCAGGAGTGGCCTCCATCTTTTAGCGCTTGATTTCCTATCTTAACTCTGCATAAACACTACTTCTTTGCATTTATTTATACTCAAGTTTAAGTGCCTGTGCAAATTATAGCACAGACAGCCAGAACAGAAATGAGGCATTTAAATGGTAAATAAACACTGCCTGTGCGTGGTGGTGCTTTTATAAATAATATCCCCTTTCAAGCCTTATTCTCTGTCATACAGGAATGTCACTTTTCAGAACATCTGAACCCACAAACATCACACATGAGTCTCTTTATATGCTTTATATTTAAAGAGCATATCAAACTATTTCTGCAAGCAAAAAGACTAAATTATCCATGAATTCCAGATAAACATCCTTCACCTAGAAAATGTCAACAGTTTTCTACAATAATGGTCCCAAGGACCACTACTGTGCTTGGGAACACCTCTTGGAGAGTCRGGAGATCCATATCTTTCTGGGACCATGCGCACCTCAGAGCGTGTTCTGTGTTCACATAATATCTATTGCACATTGTGCTCCACACGTATATCTGCCTTTGTAGGTTTGTAGTGCCTTTGCTGCTTCTTAAATGACATGTTTTCCTAAAGGGAAGGGTGGGAATTTTGGGGGACGCCTTCACCTGGCCATCGGGAAGCTCCCGGCAAGCAGCTGTGCAAAGAGGTGCTGCTGAAGAAGAACAACCACATGGAGTGGGGAATCTCGGTGCCATATGGTGCTGGTTGCTCTGGCCCTGTACCCTCAAGAGAGGGAGGGAAGGAACTGAAGGTGCCCATTCTCATCATTTCTGCTTGCAGCTTGGAGAAACCCTTTGCAAATGCATGCCTGCACCTAATGCAGGCATGATTTGAGACTCGCAGAGTGGGTAAGGTTGGAAGAGACCTCTGGAGATCATCTAGTCCAGCCTCACCTGGAGCATGTTAGACAGGGTTGCATCCAGGCAGATTTTCAATATCTCCAGAGAAGGAGACTCCACAACCTCTCTGGGCAACCTGTTCCAGCGTGCTGGAAAATCGGATCCCCTGACTGGGAATCAAACCTGGGCCACAGCGGTGAGAGTGCCGACTCCTAACCACTAGACCACCAGGGACTGCATAGTCCTGCCCCCTATCACTCCATTTATTGCCATGATACAGTCTGGTTATAAATTTGGTCCTTATAACAATTCCTGGAAATGCTGTTTGCTAGAATGCAAAGTAAAAGAAAACTTTCTACCTTGCTTTCTCCTTTTACACTAAGGCTCCTTTCTGTGAGTATTCAGTGCTACCATCTTTTATTGCAATGTTTATAATACAGAACTGTAAAAATCTAGGAAAGTCTACTTTGTATATTTGCAACAACTCCTGCCCACAACAAGTAACAGGGAGACATCAAGTTTTGCACCTTACTTCAGGGCCTCTAGTGAGGATATAGGTGGTTCATTTGCAAATTCTCAGCTATTGAACTGGGTGGAAATTCAAACGGAAAACCTTCAATTCAGGAAGCACTAAGCTTGGAGAAATGTGTTTCTCAGCCCCAGACTTTAGGCACAGGCAATCACAGCATACAATCTAGGGAGCTACATTTGCTCTGAATTACATGCAAAACTCTAGCTGAAGTCAGCAGGGAAGGAGTGTGTGTGTTTATGGATAAAGGCAAGAGTGTAAGTGCGGAGGAAAAAACACTCAAAATTTGGTAACTACTGTCCAGAATTTACCAACTGCTAACCTTTAGCACAGCATACTCATTTTCAGCCTTTGTCTTCAAGGAGTAACTGGAAAGTGAAAACAACCTGCCAGGCTTGCTCTTCCCAAGCTCACAGATGTGTAGCCTGTTGAGGACCATCCCAAATTTGCAGTGCTGCTTTGATTTCCTGCCCACCCCCTACTCCTGGTTCTCTGCCCATCAGTTAAAAAAAAGTACGATTTATACTCACCATGACAAAATGGTGCAGGTGTTTGGCTAGTAGGAAAGAAGTAGTCAGGAACAAGATTGTCCAAATTGTTCACAGGAGGGAGCCTTTTCCCCCCAGCACTGGGTCCCACACACCTGCTGGGGCTGGGGGGCCAGTGTGCTGTGCCAAGGCAGCTGGTGGCTTCAGTTCGGTCCCTCCAACCCCCGGCACGGCTCATATGAGCTAGCACTCTTCTTGGCAGCCTAAGCACAGGTGGGAATGGACGTAGCATCGGAAATGCCCACTGACACTGCTGAGGGCCTCTTCCAAACAGCCCCGAAACGTGTCCGTCAGGTGGTGTGGAGAAGCCAGAGTTGCTCTTGATGGTGCAAGGCCTGTGCCATGGCAAAGAGCAGGTTTGCCTTCCAAACCTGTCAACTTCCCAAGCACCGGGTTGCTGTACAAGTTTAGCAGACAGAAGGGAAATGCACACAGTACGGTAAAGTGGAAATTCTTTTCAGCATGACTGTGTTTGGTCCTTTTTTCCTTATAATCAGAATATGGTGATGGGTTTTGTTGTAGATGCAGTTTTGTCTTAATATTGCAAGATGCAGAACTGAGAAAAAAATTGAATAGTAGGGTGAAAAGGACTGAAGCAAAACACATGAGCGTTATACAGTCTTCTCCTAATGTGGTCTCTCAGAATGGATAATAATATAAACATTCATCCATTAGAAAAAAACTACCCTTTACTGCCCCCCATTAAATACATTGGCAGTCCTATTAAAATACAAGTCAGATTTGTGTTTAATGATCTTGAAAGGAAAGTAATTGCTTGAGTATTACCATTCAAATGTTCTTACAGCAGCATATAATATTTACAATCTAAGCGCCACTTCTGAGTGCTACACAGCACTGAAGATTGCCCAGCCTCTTCAGCAAAAGAGCCTGTGCAGCTGAGAACTAGGGTACAAAAATGATATGCTATCTGAGCACTGGAAAGCCTATGAGAAACAACTCAGCAATGGGCTGCATAATTTTTCAATTTTAATAAGCCCTTGAAAGAAAACCTTTCAAAAATCCTCTACCTACTGCAAATGCAGGGCTTGAGTGCTGCAAATACCTGCACAGGTGAGGAACTCTGGTTTTACTTGCATGAGTAAAGCCCCTTGTTTGTAAACATTTTGTGTCAGGATGAGGACAAAGCCATACTGAAAACTGTGATATTTTGATATATATTTTTAACCCCCTGATACTGGCTTAGTAGGCAAAAACATCAGTGATCATTTGTATTCAAGCATTACATGTGTTTTTGTGGGAATATCATCAAATCAAAGCTCATCTTGACTAAGCAGAGAACATGAAACTCCATTCAAATAATTTATTGTTATGTTTATTTGTACAAGTAGCTAGAGTGTAAACAGGGAGACTATTTCATAAAGCATGCAGTAAATATGCCATTAAGAATATCTTTTCCAATGGGAAAAGTGAGTTGCAAGTCCTTTTTTCTCTGCTCCCACCTGCCTTGCCTACCAAGGCTTTGGTTTCTCAGGCTAGGAGAGCTGCTGAAGCCCTGGGCTCAGCGCCATTGCTGCCCTGGCCCGACATGATGACAAGCCGTTCAGTGCAGGTTTGTTCGATATGGTTTACTCCTTGCTTCAAGTTCATGCCGAGTGTAGCACTGAGAGGCCACAGTCACCACCGAGACTCTTGTGCCCATCTATAAACCAGATTAATTAAACAATTTTAACCAAGTCAGACTGTCAAGGGCATTGCATTTTGTTGAGCATGCCAGTTCTGCGAAAGACAATCTTGCCATAGTGAATTAGGTTTTACAGACAGGTGACAGATGCTATCCCAAGCAGGGAGGACAGCAAGGAGGTGGTTTGAAAGGAGTTAGATGAGATGTACTTAAGCACCAACACACACTTATCAAACCGGTGCCATAGGCCACATATTAATCTTAGAATTTGGGGCATATAACTACTTTTATATTTGTAAAGGTTACCTTGTTTCTATAAGGGAGCAGGTAGCATTGCTTGACTCCTTTAGCTGCTCTTCACTGGCAAACTGTTTTCTCTGTTAGAAAGTGTTATTCCTCACAGACTRTTGTCTTGGTTATAACCATTTCCCCAGCTCAGCCAGTCCAGATAACCCCATGAGGTGGTGGCCGAGACACTCCAGACACAGAGGTCTTGGTTGCCTTTTACACTTTCTTAGGCCACTCTCAGGGTAGAACTGAACTGTAAAGGAGGTACCAAGGTAGTTCATGTTGTCGCTAAGTCCTTGGGCAGCGGCAAGATCCACAGTGCAAGTTAGAAAGAGACTGGAAATCTCTGCGAGTGCTGGGCAATATCCACACACGCCTCTGTGAACAAACACAGGGGAAGAGAAAGAGAGCGAACCAGAAAAAGGGAAAACACTTCCAGTTTATGCAAACTATAATAATAAAGAAGACAAGATAGGCTTCCAAGTAACCAGGTAGACACAGCCATCTTTGAAGGCATGAGCTTCACTGCATATTCACTGAGTATATAATTTCAAGATTTTAATGCATGCCTAGGCAGTCTAACCATGAGCAATACAGAAATAAATTTGCAAGCCAGTTTACTGCCCTACAAACTGAAAATCAGCACCCAAGTCTGCCCCTCTTCATTTTGCTGATTAGCACATCTTGGGGTCAGAGATGCTCTAGAAGCCCAAAACACTAGTAATATTTCCTCTTAATCCTTTCCAGTCTTTTACCAATGAACTAAAAAAATGTGGTTGCGCTGAGAAGCTGGAATTTWGCTGAGCTCCTCATTACAGTTTTCTGATTCTCTAATTAGCATCATCTAAATTTCAAGCTGGAACAGATCAGGTACAATCATCAAACTCAGGACAAAATGCACCTATGCAATTTTAGCATGCCTTGCCTCAGCTCCAGGTCAACTAAACAAGGCACGTGGGTGACACAGCACAATGCTCTTGAGAGACGAACAAAGCTCTTGTGCTGATATTGCAGTTCAGACTGGGTGTTATTCAGCCTTGATGACCAACTGGTGGTGCTAATGCTTCATTGGATGGGAGGTGAGGGAGGGTTCATTACCCCTCACTAAATATGTACATGTATTACACAAACCCTCTGTAAATTACAAAGCAGCTTTCACCAGCCTTGCAATTAAAGGGTTCAGCTTGGTTTTAAAAAGACACTTACAGGAAGCAGTTACACACATATATTCCAAAATTTTGTATGGCAGCACTTCAACCACAACAACTTCAAGGAACAGTCACTTGTCTAGGACACTTGATGTTCAGTCCTTAGACCTTACATTAAGGCTTTGTAYGTCTTCTTTAAATCTGTAATATGATGTTTATGGACTGGGAGAGGGATTAGATGCTGACTTGCCTGCAGAGGGTTGTGAAGCAGTAAAGCATTGCTGAGACAAGCTTGGGTCTGAGGGACAGTCCCCATGACTAACTGCTGTCCCCCCCTGCTGACCAGTGCAGCTGAAAAATCATGGTCATAGCCTCAGTGGGTGGGGAAGACTCAGAAGCTCAGTGTCGCTCTCTTTTCCAGGCAATGTAATCTACTGAAGCACAAATATACTCAAAGAATTGCAGGAGTGTGAAAAAAAATGTTACTTTCATTTATTCAGGTTAGCGATAGTCCTTTTGAAAAAGCTGAGGTATTGCCATTCTTATTTGATGGAGGCTGTTTATTCCCATGGAGGTTTGTGTTTGGTGGCATTTTGCAGATATGTCCCCTAGGTGATGTGCTGTCAGTCACCTGTAATGAAGAGGTCAATGACAAGCTTTGTGAGGGGTTGTCCTGTAGCCCAAGGAGACAAGGGGAGGAATTGAATAATTTCCTTTTGCAGCATAGAGGATGTTAGAGAAAAAACCCTTTTCACACCAGTTACGACCTGTGAGGATGTTTTCTTGGAGAGGCTGAATGTGTCCTGCTTGGAGTAATGGCAACAAATGGAAAGGATGACCAGTAGTTTGATAAGGTGGAGAATGATTTGCTTCATATCAGGTGATGTCAGGCTTCATAGCATCWCTATTGCTGTTGTGTTTATTTCCTGAAATCATATTCCTCTGACAGCTGTTTTGCTTCCATTTACATCTCAGGTGAGGGAGGGATCCTGAGCAAGGTAGCAGTGGCTCATGAGGAGACATCTGCTTTGCTCCTGCTCCTGCTATAGCATGGCTTCAGCCCACCTGCAGGACTGTGTGAAGCAAGGGTCTGGAAGCTATTCACACCCAACATTTCCAGTGAAATGGCCAGAAGTTGTTGTGCCTGGTGAAGAGCTGGCCTTCTGATATGTCCTTTTATCATCTGAACAGCTYCTGTGAAAAAATCATATTGCCACAGGGAGCAGAAAGACAGGACATTGGTTCCTGTTACCATAAGCAATGTTGCATTTGTCCTTACCAGAGCAGGATGTTTCTTACTATGAACAATTCAGATGTGTATGATATGGAAACCAAATAATCACACTCCGAACCAAGCTTGCTAAGACCACACAGTCACAGAATTGTTGAAGCTGGAAGGGACCTCTGGAAATCATCTAGTCCAACCCTCTGCTCAAGCAGGGTCACCTAGAGCATGTTAGACAGGGTTGCATCCAGGCAGGTTTTGAATATCTCCAGAGAAGAAGACTCCACAGCCTCTCTGGGCAACCTGGTCCAGTGCTCTGTCACTCTCACAGTGAAGAAGTTTTTCCTCACGTTCAGGTGGAACTTCCTGTGCTTCAGTTTGTGTCTGTCGCCTCTTGTCCTGTTGCTTGGCACCACTGAAAAGAGTCTGGCCCCATCCTCTTGACACCCTCCCTTATGGTATTTGTAGAYACTGATAAGATCACTGTTCAATCTTCTCTTCTCCAGGCTAAACAGGCCCAGCTCTCGCAGCCGTTCCTCATACAAGAGATGCTCCAGTTCTCTGATCCTCTTCACAGCCCTGCTGAGTTGTTAAGGTCGATTGTGGTACCAACTGAATCTACAGGTCTCCTCTGTTTTGGGAGGATCACTGCTGTCAGACAGCACCATTAAGGCCACTAATTTCTCCCACAGATGGGCACTGAAGCGTCTTCCTGTGGTGGTGAAGTGGTGACAGTTCTTGGGAGATCAGGAGAGCTGGGCGTTCCCTGCATCAGTGCATGCTGTGAAACCCATCTCATAAAATACAGGCATATAAATGCTCAGTTTCCCCTTGAATAACATATTTGCAGGTGCTATGCCAGTGGTGTGCAGCATCTCTCTTAGACGAGAGATGTAGTGGGAACTGCTGCATCAGAGGCTCAATTTCAACCATTTTCTAGAAACAAAAGACTCTCTCTCATGTAACAGAAAACAGGAAAGTTCCCAAACCAGGGATTTGTATAAGCTCAAGCTCCCAAAGGTTTCCTCCTTCGCAGGCTGGGGCCGAGCAGCGCTGGGTTGCCCAGGGCTCTGGCCCTTTTTGTGGAGGGCCACCTCTTCTCCGTGCGCTGTGCCTGGCCCCCGCAGCAGCAGTGCCCACTGGCAGTGCCCCCCGCCGCCAGCGAGGGCCCAGCTCCGGCGTCTCGTTTCCGCTCTGGCTCGTCTTGCTTGTTCCCATGCTTGGGCATATTAATATTCCAGCTCTGCTTGTCATTATTTATCTTTTGTTGGAGAACATTTGCCTTCTGTCTCATTTAGAAAAAAGCGAAGCAATGCCAAGTTTTTAACAAAATGAAGGCTTCGCCTCTATTTTTGTTCCAGCTCACTTTAAAGCTGCTCTGATAAGCTGTGCCGCTTTAGACTGCAAGATGTACAAACCCCGAGAGGCACATGCACGTTGGGTGTGCAAGGCAGATAACTGCGCGCTCAGACGCCCAGTTAAACGCTCGTCTGGTGACCTGCACTCCTAAATASCTGATCGCCACACACCGTCCCGTCAGACTGCGGCTGCGCGGCGCTGGCCGTGCGGCGCGGGGCGGGTGGGCTGTGCCGCTGACCGCCGCCTGCGCTGCCGCACGCTGCCCYGGCCTTCTGACGTTTGCAGATCTGTCCCTTAATCTCTGTGGTGCAGGRTTTGCTGTTAAGGAATGTTGTCTGGGATGAGCTGTTGGGATTCAGGTTATCAACCAAACATTAATTATTCTTTTGACTAAACTCTCAACAGCTAAGCTAGCTAGATACTACAAATGTAAAGARAGAAATGAGTATGGATCATGTTCCGTACGTGAAATCTAGAATTAATCATACTGTAGGAACAAAGTCATATACCATAAGCATAYGTGTTTCGAGACTTAGGAGAGTCAGGCCCTTAGATGGGGTTGGGCCATGTAATCCCGCTGGAACCAGAAGATACTTTCCCCTGCTTAAGACCCAGACCTGCTTTTTATCCCAAGCATCCAGAGAGTGAATCTAGATAAACAAGATCTGTCAGTTTGTGCGGAGAAAAGATAAAACCAGAACAACAAATAAGATAAGTTAATATTTTGCAGCAAAGTATTTTTTTTCTCTTTTCTTTTTTTTTTAATTTTCTTGCTTATGCAAGAAACTGCTCAGAAGGCCAGAAGCAGCATAGGCCCTTGGAGGAGCTGTACCTGGCGCTTACCCACTCACCAGGCCAAATCCAAATGCAAGGAACATCAGAGCTTTTTGAAAGAGAAGAAAGCATGCTYCTTTCTCTCCTGTATTTACTAAGCAAGCGGAAGGAGGTCTTCAGTTCCTGTAACTTCGTGCAACCCCTTTGACTTCATTACAGCTTTATATTTATATTCCGGTATTCCATATACAGTAGAAGCATCATAGTGCTTAATTTTGTCCTAGCATTGTGCCTTTACTCAACTGAGCTAGGGTTTAAGTATTTACATTTCAGTATATGCAACTAAATGCTTTTAAACCCAAGCCACAGTAATACATCTCACAGTAGACACATAAAGCGCTAATGAGAAGAATAAAAATCAGATAGTTAAAAAATGATGTAAGGTAGAGTCTTAATTTTTTATTATTAAATTCACAGTACATTAAATATTAAGTGTTCATAAACTTTGTTTTGTGCAATGATAAATTAACAATATCTACATAGACATGTTCTTTTACAACAGGGAAGCTAAAAAACATAGTACCAGAGGACTTTGTGTTGACAACTGAAGCTATTAGAATAGACTCCTTAATCTTCAATCATAAAAAGTAGATAATGTTATTTCTTATTACTATTAAATGCGAAGYGCCTTACTAGGAAACATATATGTCATCACTAAAAATAACTGCCAGAGAATGCTCTGAGCAATGAAGAAAAAGATGTTAGCAAATTATATCTTGAGATAAATCCAGTGAAATGTTCTCTACTAATCTTTGTCATATTAAAATTGCTTTCAACTTGTCTTTCTGTTAGCCCATAACAGGTTGCATGAGGTTTATGGCCAAGCACAGAAACAGTAACAGTTTTACATGGCATGTTGTACTTTTGGGAATAACGGCAAAGTATTAATGTCGCTAAAATGCAGACTCGTGTATATTTTCTGTATTACTGAAAATGGCCTGCCAGCTTCTGTTCTGGGAGAGATGGTGAACTTTGGGCTTTCCTCCACTTCTGTGAACCATGGACAATGTTTCATTGCTTAAAATCAGGGAGTTTTAGTAACTTTTGTCCAGAATTTAGCAATATCATTCATGCAAATATTTCATGTGGTTCATAAATCTATAGAAGAGGCATTACCTTCTAGGCCAGTCTTCTCTGAGAGAGAAATTGCTGGTTGCTGGTCTGTAGACCAGGCCATGGAGATGTATTTCAGAATTAAATCTAACCCAAGTGAAGCAGTAATGGTTTAAGTAAGCTCATAAGTGTTTACACATAACTTGGACAACAGATCAAGCTATTGGTAGAGCTACCAGCCTGGGTGAGTGAGCTCGCTTGGCAGATAGGCACCTGCAGGAGCCCCTTCGCGAGAGYAGTAGTGCAGCTGGCAAAGGGCATTTTCAAGCATCTCAGACCCACAGGGAACCCTGGTGCCCCCTCCTAGAAAGAGGTAGGACAAAAGCTGGTTTGTGTGAACACCTGGTAATTTTGGAATCCTGCTACTTTAAATATTTTTTTCCAAACTATAGGTCAGAGGAGAACCGTTTAAGATTACTATGAACTATTTTGAACGGACAAACTTAAACAAGTTACCCCTACACAGATAGTTGCCTTCACCATATATGTATAATATATAATGTACAGAGCTTGTCTCCTCCATTTTTCTTCCCACCGCGTCACCCCCGAGCCTGGTACGTTGCCTGGCCCAGGGGGGTGGTGGTTCCTCTCCAGCCCACGTACTCCCTGGGCAGCGCAGTCTGACACGTGGCCACCGCCACCCTCCCGCAAGAGCGGTGAGGATCTCCTGCAGCTCCTGCCCCATTTTTTCCCATGATCCTGCCCCATTTTTTCCCATGGTCCCGAGTCGGAGGCTTGGGTAAGGATGGCCTGGAACACCATATGCTCCTGTTGTCTGTTTTTAATGCACGGTCTCTCCCGGCTGATGGGAACTGGGACATGACGGGGAAGCAAGTCCCCCTTGTCCAGCTGATGTGATGGATTCGCAGCCAGCTGGAGCGGGAGGGAGCTGCAAGCAGCGCCTGAGCAGCCTCCTCCCCGGCCATTGCCCCGGGGGGCGGGCTGGTGGAGGCAGCCAGACCCTGCCTGGGAGAGGAGGAAGCGCGCCCCAGGGCAGAGAAGCAGCTGCTGCTCCCGGCCCGGCTTCCCGGCACGCAGGCGCGGCAGGGCGGCTCCCGCGCCGCTGGCCCGGCCCGGCGGCCCCGCGGTTCCCC